>NC_045710.1:31615811-31948163 GCF_009834535.1 Camelus ferus | reverse complement strand
TGGACACAGTTCACCTGCCAGAGCAAGTCACACAGCCAAGCCGAACTGCCAACAGGGCAGGGATGTAGGTCTTCCTAGAAAGGGCAGCACGTATTTGCCAACAATCATGTAACCCACCCCCCAGGGAGTTTTAAGACCCTTCCTGATGTCATCACATGGGTTCTGCTGTGAGTTCCCTCCAATGCAGTCACATGGCATCAGTATCATGCATTATGACGAATTTTCTTTAGACCATGAGGCTTTAGAATTTGCCTTGGAATCCAGGTGGATCTCACCCCCACCTCAGGATGCCCCATTAGCTGTTAAAAGGACAGGGTTCCCCAAGAAGTGGTTTTTTTCCCCCAAGCCTGAGAAATGAATATAATGTTTCTGCTTTGAGTTCCTCAGGCATCTTGGTAGAGGTAAGCCTGTGTGTCTCCAGTTTGCCTGGTCTTATAATTTTGTAGCCTGCTGCGATTTCTGGCTATTGATTAATGGGTCTCTCTGTCTCCCCACCAGCGACCTTAATCTTTTCTTAATTGCTTTAATGGCTGTTCATTCCCTCTTGTGCCTTCCCCCAAATGTTGTTGTCGCAAAGCTTTTGTGTCTTAACTTCATTCCCCATCAGAGGACTTTGCAGGCGAATGAAAGGTTGAAATTCTCTCTTTGTTTACCCTCTTTTCCCTGTTTTTTGCATTTGCTTTATTTCTTCTTTTAGCTGTTTCATATTTCTTAGCCTGTGTGGGGCATTGTCTGAGGTAATTGGGCACAAACGGAAAAATAAACAAAAATATAAGGGAGGCGAATGCCAAGGTCCCCCCTCAGGGACCCCAGCACCCACCCCGTTGGCACCTGGGCTGGGCACTGCGCCTCCCTCTCTCTTCCCCGTCTCCCAGGCCAGGGACCAGGCAAGCCACTGCCCCCCACACCAAGAGTGTCTGAGGTCTCCCTAAAGCCAGACCAGGGGGGAGGGGCAGGACCTGCTTTTGCCTGACCTAGCTTGGGGCTTTCTTCCTCCTTAGGAGCAGAATTCCAGGAGCTTCTTCAAATATGCATCGTTCGTTTATTCATTCGTTGGCTTATTCACAAATACTTAATAAATGCTTCCTGTGTGCCTGGCATCGTGCTCGGTATCACAGGAAAGTACAGAAGAGGCAAAGACCCTGAGCTCAGATCACACAGATCAAAGGAGCGGACGGAAAGAGTAACAAAGCAGCGCCTCAGGAGCCGGGAGACTCTGGATAGGAAATATTGGAGGATGGAGGAGTTCCGCAGGGAGAGGCATGGTGGGCTGGGAATTTGGGCAGCCTTCCTGGAAGAGGTGGGCTTGAAAATGGACTTTATGGATGGCTAGGACAGACAAAGTAGACAAAAGACAAGGCTTTTCCTGAGGTGGGAGGAGTGTGGGAGCTGGGGAAAGTAAGGGCATGGGGGCAGGAACCCTGATCCCTTGTGCCCTGGGCCTCGCTGCTGTGGCCTGGTGAGCTGGGTGTGGTGCGGAGGGTACATCACACTCCAGGTCAGCCTGCACCTGCAGAAGACTCCTTCCCTGTCCAGTTCCTCACTTCCCCATCAGAGAGGGGAAGGGTGATAGGAATGGTTAGTAGGTGCCGTTCTGATGAGGAGAGCAGGAGGCGGAGAATATTCTTTCTCAACAAGGATTCGGAAGAAACATTTCTGGAACTTCTTTGGTGGTCCCACAGTCTGAGGGATTCATATGGAGCCCATGCCCTCCACATGACCCCAGACCACTGTCTTTGTACTGGCCCGTTAGAATGTCAAGGCTACATTTAGGCATCTTGTCATGTTCTGTTTGCCAGGCATCCTTGAACTGCTTCCTGGTGGACCCACGGGTGTCACTGAACCCCGGGGGCAGGCTGGGCTCTCTCCTGCACAGGACGGACAGGACCCAGGAACTGGACAGAGAGGCTGAGCCAAGGTGCCAAAGGACTTTACTCTTATTTCTAAGCTCGTAGGGGAGGCAGAAAGGAGAAAGGACCATTTATTGAGCATTTATATCAGTAAGTTCACGGAGATATAGAGTATGTGGTAAGAGTTATCTCTGGGGCCAGACAGACTGAGTTCAAATCCAGGTTCTTCAAATCTGCCTCTTCCCAGCTGGGTGACCATGAGTGAGTTATTAATCTCTCTTTTCTTTTCTCAAAATGGCTCGGTGTACTGGGAAAACATTGCAGAGAAATAGTTCGTAGGACTTCCACATAATCTTTACATGTACATATAACAGGTACCCGAGCATCCATCACTAGTATTAAAGACACAAATATTTTATTTTACTTCATGTCACCTTTTTAAAAAGCAGAAATGAAATGTTAACAATGGCTAAAACTCTCCTCTAGTCACTTCCTTTTCTTCCTCTCCAAAGGTAACAGTGCCTAAAGTTGGTTTATTATTCCAGGGCATTTTAAAAACTTTTACTATTTATGTAAATATCTGTAAATAATATATGCTATAATAAAACACTGCTTAAAATTGCACCTGATGGGCACCATATTTTACGGATCTTTTGAAAATTCTTTTTCCCCATCAGTGCTATATTCTGAGATGTACCTTTGTGGATGCCCGTGTGACTGCTGCGTGGTGTCCTGCTCTGAGGGTGAGCCACAGTTATCTCCCTGTTTCCCTGAGCAGGGCTCAGCAATCTTTTTCATAAAGGGCCAGAGTCATACAGTCTCTTGCAATGATTTAACTCTACCACTACAGAGGGAAAGCGGCCACAGACAGTATGAGTGTGGCTGTGCTCTAATTAAAAATGTGTTATTTCATATAATTTTTTTAAATTAAGACTTTATTTCTTAGAGTAGTTAAGGTTCATGGCAAAATTGAGGGGTGGTACAGAGAGTTCCCATGCACCCCCTGCCCTCACATACACTGAGCTTCCCCTGCCATCTACATCCCACCAGAGTGGTACGTCGGTTGCAACTGATGAACTACACTGACACATCATTATCATCCACCATCCCTAGTTTAATTACATCAGGGTTCACTCTTGGTGTTGCACACTCTGTGGGTTTGGACAAATGTATAATGGCTTGTATCCACCGCTATAGTATCACACAGACTATTTTCATGCCCTAAAAATCCTGAGCTCTGCCTCCGTGCTCACCCATCCCCCACCCCGGAAACCCCTAATCTTTTTACTTTTCCAGAATGTCGCATAGTTGGAATCAGGCAGTAGGTAACCTTTCCAGATGGGCTTCTTTCACTTGGTATATGCACTGAAGTTTCCTCGTGTCTTTTCATGGCTTGGAAGCTCACTTCTTTTTAGGGCTGAATTATAGTCCCTTGCCTGAAGGTACCAGTTTATTTATGCATTCATCTGCTGAAGGATAGATGTCTTGGATGCTCCAAGTTTTGGCAATTAGGAATAAAGCTGCTATAAATATGTGCGTGCAGGTGTTTGTGCGGACATAAGTTTTCAATCATACAGTTTTCATGTGTCACAAAATATTATTCTTCTTTGATTTTTTCCCAACCATTTAAAAAGGTAAAAATAATCCTTAGCTTGAACACTGTGCAAAAGCAGGTATCAGGCCAGATTTGACCTGATTTAATTTCCCTCCTGTTTCTCCTGTGGAAAGTTTCCCTTGCTCACAAATGTCTTTGTGTGAGAAGACTCTTCTTCGCTGGAAGAGGAGCCAGGGTGTGCCTTGGGGTTCAAATGGGGATGGAAACAGACAGTACATGTCCACGTAAACACCTGAATTTGAGGGGAGTGCTGGTAACTCAACAGCCTTTGCCGGATTTATGAAGTCAGACGCTGTTCTGGGTCCTTTCCATGTATTACCGCATTTAACCCTGGTGGCAGCTTCAGGAGGCCCTAATATCATCCCCATCCCACTTGAGGGACTTGAAGCTCAAAGAGGTAAAGTCACTTGCCCAGGACCATGCAGCCAGTACATTTTAGAGCAGGACAGCATCGAGGTAGATCTGACTCTAAAACTTCTGTTCTTGAAGATTAGAAAGAGAGAGAGAGGTAGAGAAGAGGGGAAGTGGGGAGGAGCGGAGGGAGAAGGAGAGGGCTAGAAACCGCTGCTGACCCTCTCAAAGCCCCGTCTGGAATCCCGGCCACTCACACAGTTGAGTTGCCAAACTCAGTGAATAACAATATAAGATGCCCAGTTAAATTTGAATTTCAGATGAACAATGAATAATCATAATTATGTCCCATGTCATATACGGGACATACTTACACTAAAAAATCATTTGCTGTTCATCTGAAATCCCATTTGACCTGCTGTCCCATGTCTAACCTGGCACCCTCTACTCTCTGGGCATCCCGGGTCCAGCGCGTGAATAGACAGGCAGCCGCATCCGGGAAAAGGCACCAAAACAGCATTTTTCCTCCACCTTCTGCTGCTTGGGATCGTAAAACAAACGTATCCCATGCAGCCCTGCACCCTTTCAGAGCACCTGCCTCTCAGCCTTCTGAACTGTCAGGCCTTCAAGCACAGGGAACTGAGGAGGGGTAGGAATCATTGGAAATGCCTTTGATGCCACATCCAAGCTGCCCATCAGTCCTAGACAGGAGGGCGGACAGACGGGAAGGGTCAGAGCATTTACCTTTGAAACCTCTCACCTCTCATTTCTCCATCCTTCTCCCTTCTCCCAGCTCTAGGTTCCCTGAGACTCTGTGCTGCTCTGGTCCTGCTGAAGTGTTGGATAAACTAGTCCACAGTGAGGTCCCAGGGACTCCATGTGGGACCCCCTCCTTAGGAGAACCCACAACGAGAAGGAGAGCCTCAGGAGGAGATGCTGAGGACAAAGGCATGGAACTCAAATGGCAGGATGTCAGGCTGCATGCCCAGCGTCGGAGGGATACCTGGGAACAGAGGGGCCCCTTGGTACCCCCGCCAAGTATATCCGCTATGGAACCACCTAGTCTGTCAGGCCTGGCAGAGCGGGTGGGTCCCTGAACACTGGCTCGGCTCATAGCACCACATTCAACACCGACTCCCAGCCTGAATCAGGTCTCCCTGGGGCTTGTTCTGCTTCAGGCTGCCTCCTTCTGCCCTGCGAGCAACCCTTCAGGGGCTGAAAGGCTTTCTTTGTGCAGGGCATCGCCAGCACTGAACACCTAAGAGAGTCTTTAGCCCCTCTTCTTCTCCCTGAATGGTTTTCCACCCAGAGAGCAGACAGTTCTGAGCGACGCTCCGAGGCCAGCACACAGAGACAGGGCTGAACTCCCAGAAGCTCCAGACCAGACGCTTCACACACATACCTGTCCTTGGCTCATTGCTGCCCCCTCCTAGAAAGAGTATCAGGCCTCCCCTGGCCCCTCCCACGTCTAAACAACCTCTGAGTGCTGTTTCCACGGCAACCAGAGGCACTGCTGTCGATTCACACCTATAACATGAATCCCTGCCCCGCAACCCTGCACCCCTACGCCCGGGATTCTTGGCCAGACCCTCTTCGGATCACACTGAGTACGTGCATACTCTGCCTAACAGACCCTCTTTCTGTCAGCATTTTACTCCCACCTTTACTCAAAGACATCAATGGAGGGCTTTCCCTTTGCATATGAATTTTTAAAAAATTTATGGTGAGTTAAAACTGTACACACAGGGTGTGGACAATTACAACCACCTTTGGTAGAATGCAGGCTATGACAGGAGCTTCAGAAAGGTGAGGGGAGAACTTGGCCCAAAGTCCTGTATATGGAGATGTGACTCCTCTCCAGGTAGGAGTTAATGGGGAGGCCATCTCCAAATATTTCATACACAGATTACAGCCAATTATCAGGTTGTACAAGAGGCCAGCCTCCTGGCTCCCCTCTGGCCATCCCCACATCATTAAGACACAAATGGCAAGGAATGAGGGACTCAGGAGAGAGGGCTGGGCTGAGGGAGGGAGGAGCGGAGACCTGAGAGGAAGGGCCCACCCCTTCCCCCCACTCAGCCTCCTGGCCCCCATCTCTGATTCTGTTCTCAGTAGAGTTCTGAAGGTCCCCTCCCCGCCTCACCTCGGTGGCTCTCCACCCACAGGCTAGGCTTGTTCATAGCCTCCCACCCCATGCAGTCCAGCTCTTCCTGCCCCATGTGTCACCAGCAAAGCACCATTCCCAGCGAACCCACCCATTGCATCAACATGGAATGAACAGAACTTTCCACAAAGGGAAGACAAGGGAGAAGTGGAGATTATAAAACTCATCATCTGATTTCTCAGACCTTCACAAAATAATCCTATTTTGTTGATCATCAGGGAGAGTCCTGCCTGGGAGGGGATCCCCAGATCTAGGCAAGAAACAGTTGTTATCTTTTGGATTCAGGCTTCTGGATGTTTGGGAGCTGGTTCATTCTTTGGGCCTTCCTGATGGGGCAAGGGTTATGGGGCTTACCAGTGCCCACCGACCCTGACCTGCCATCTCCCCTGTACATCTCCCTTTTTCACCCCATCACCTCGGTCTCTTCCTTGTTGACTGGGTGACCAGAGGGCAACTCACATGTCACGTCTTCTATATAATCCCTTAAGTGGCTGTAATCAGACGATGACATCTCCATGGACCTCTTCTCAGGGATCTCCTGAGAGAAAAAATTTTTAAGTCATAGATTCTAAAACACAACCTAGGGCTACTTTACCCCATACAACTCTTCCCTTTGAAGATGGGATGGGATGGACATCAGGTGATGAGATCTTCATGAGCTGTTCTGTTTCAGTCTGAGCCCCAGCATTTGGGGAGACTGGGGACTTTGTGGCAAGTCCCAGAGGGTAGGCTGATTCCCTGGACTGCCTGGCCCCACGTCAACCAGTTTTTACCAGGTCCCCTCAAGTGAGTGACAGTGAAAGCAAAGCTGGGATTTGAGGTGACAAAGCAAATTCCACTTCCTATTCCAGAGGGGACTAACCTTCCAAAGACTAACTCGCCCTGCATGGCGCCATTGTACATTCCCGCCTCCCCCCTCCCCCCACAGATGATTCTGGAAGGGCATCCTCTGCCCTGCTCACCTTGAACTTATTCTTTTTGCTTGTTTGTTTGTTTTCATATAGTTTAATTACAGATTGACAGAAAAAGTAAAAAACCACAGATTAACAATTCTTAGGTAAAGCATACATTAGAAACTATATTCCCAAATTATGATTAACATTGAGTAACTTAAATTCACCATCTTATAAAAAAGAATTGTAGATTCCAAATAATACAATTAGAAAACTTGACCTTGGACCTATTCTAACTGGACCTTGGACGGTATCTGTCTTCCTAAGTAGGCACGGGGCCGGACAGCAGCTACTCCTTGTCCTGGCCAATGGGTATCCAGATTGCCCTCCACACTTTGAGCCCAAGGGAAACTGAGGCCCAGGAAGGATGCAGACTTTTCGGTCCCTTAGCCCAAGAACTTCCTAAGTTCAGGATGCCAACTTCAGATGTTGAGTCACTCAGACGTCCCTGGATGCGCGACCTCTCTGCCCTCCTCCCACCCTGTCATCGTCTGGGTGAAACACCAAACTTTGAAAGTGCCTCGTTGCTGCCCAGCAGCCCCAGCCTCCCCTGTCTGTCTCTGCTCCCCATCGCTCAGTTTGGAATGACTGCTGTCTACCAGGCACCCGGTGAGCTGCTGCCACCTCCTGCCCCTCCCCACTCCAACTTTGTGGCTTTTCATCAGCCCAGCTGCTCCTAAGTCTGAAAAGCTAATGTTTTTTTTTTTAAGCCCCAAATTAGCAGACCCGTAAGTAATTGCATCCTAGCAAGATTAAATTAGGTGAGTTAGAAAAGCTGCGGGGGGTGTTATAATTCAGTGCTTAGGAGGATAACCACAGGACTGAACACCCATGGAAGAGTCTCTTGGCCCTTTCTGGCCGCCCCGACCTTCATCCCAGATTGGTCTCAGCCCCCTGTCAGCCCCGTAGTTCCCCAAGCCCTAGCAGACTCCATCCTAGTCAAACAGGCAGTGACTCTGCTCCCCACCCGGGTCCCCTGCCCTGCCTTCATCCCAGGAAGCCTGAGGTACATCCAATGAAGAGAACTGACCTCAGGCCTCTGGCTCAGGTGAATTCAAAAGGACCCTGGGGGAGATTAGACAGTGTCTCCTCCCAGTGCCACAGGTAAAAACAGGCTTCTGGGGAAACTGAGTCAGGTTCCTAATGAAGTCTCTGGTAGGAAGTTCTGGATTATAGAACAGTTGAGCCCAGTAGAACCTGCAGAAATATGAGTGTAATAAATGCCACATCAGGATGGGTGGCCTGCTGGTGAGCGAGACCCCCATGTGTTAGCCTTGGGGGCATGTCCCAAATGATCAGGGGCACGCCTATCCCCAGAAAGAATGGCTTGGGTGCCAGGATTAGCCAAAGTCAGAGTGGATGAACACTTGAAAGATTTTGACACCAGAGCAGAGCTATCTGAGAGGAGATAGGAACTGCAATTTCAAATGGGAATTAAGTAGCTGCATGTGGAGGATTATTTTCCATTTAGGAAAAAAATGCCTTGCATTTGCATTTTTAAAATTAGAAGACAGTTAGCAATTCAGCTTTGGAAAACCAGCATTTCTGAGGATTTTGGTGATGTGACCTTAAGTTATAAGAAGTACCTAGTGACTAGGGTTGCCAATTTAGCAAATAAAAATACGAGACACTGAATTAAATTTGAATTTCAAATAGACAATGAAGAATTGTTTAGTATAAGATTGTACTATCCTAAAGAAAAGTATTCGTTGTTCACCTGAAATTCAAACTAAACTGGGCGTCCTGCATTCTATCTGACACCCCTTCCACTGATGCGTGGACAAGTGAGGACAAGTGACTCCCTGAGGCCCCCTCATTGCAAAATTCGTTGAGCCAATAACCATGTACTGAGCACCTCCTCTGTGCCTGGCACTAGGCTGGGTGCTGGGGTAACAGCCTGCAGTCCGGGAACCTACAGTCCACCTGGGGAGGCAGAGGCACAGTGAGCATGGAGACAGAACATGGAGCACAGCACGACAAGGAATACCCAGGGCCAAGCAGATCAGGCCCGGAAATGATATTTCAGAGGCACGAGGGAGCAGAGGTCTCCATCAGTGCAGAGACATCAGCTCCACCTGTGTGTCTGGGGCAGAACAGTACCATGAGGCCCCCTGGGCCATGTCTCTATAGTGGCCCCACCCTCCTTTCACCCCCTCTCTCCATCAAGAACCCATTCATTCATTTATCCATTCAACTGGCATTTCCTGAGGGCCCATGATGTACCAGACACTACGCTGCATGGGAGAGAAAAGACAATTCTGACACAGCCCCTGCCCTTGAGGTTGACGGCCTGGAAAGGGGGTCAGATACGTTCACAATCATGGTGACCCAGAGGTCATTCCAGCAGTGGGGATAAAGCAATGAGGGACACTGAGGGGGTGTCACACAACATCGGAAAGTCTTTGGGCACCACTAGTCTCCCAATCTTGTTTGTCGCCATCAACGTGGTAAGTGACTATGATCAAGTCACCGAACTCCTCCGAGCTTCATTTTCTTCACCTGAATAAAGGTGATGTGAATAACAGTATTTGCCTCACAGGTTTGTTCTGAGAAGCTAAACAAACAGCTAGCATTTGGTAAACCGTGAAGTGTCTCATAAATGGGTCATGGAAATGATCATTGTTTGGCAGGTCCTCAAAGTTAAACGTAGAATTACCATATGATCCAGCAATTTTACTCCTAGGTAAATACCCAAAAGAACTGATACTCAGACACTTGTATACCAATGCACATAGCAGTATTATTCACAATAACCAAAAGGTAGAAACAACCCAAATGTCCACCAAACATGAACAAATAAACAGAATGTGATATATGCATACAATGAAATTTTATTCAGTCTTAATAAGGAATGAAATTCCGACACATATTACAACATGGAAGAACCTTGAAGACATTATGCTAAATTAAACAAGTCAGACAGAAAAGGACAAATATTGTATAATTCCACTTATATGAGTTACCTAGAGCATTTAAATTCATAGACAGAAAGTGGAATAGAAGTTCCAAGCCACTAGGAGAAAAAAGTTATTGTTTAATGGGTATGAGATTTGTTTGAATGACACAAAAGTTCTGGAGATGGATGGTGATAATGGTTGCACAACATTTTGAATGTACTTCATGCCACTGAACTTACACTTTACAAATGGCCAAAATGATAAACTTTATTTTATGTACTTTTACCACAATTTCAAAAACGACTTTTATCCAGAGAAGGCTATAAAGGCCAGGGCAGACATCACAGAGGAGGTGTTCCTTGAGTAGGATCTGACTAGGGGAGATGGGGAAGAATGCTTGAGCAGGAGGAGACAGTAAATGCAGGAACGGCAGGGCTTTGCAAGCCTCCCAGGGCCAGCAGCTTTTGTAGGGGAAGTATAGGCATGAGGCTGAGATGCTTCAACACCACCTCCTATGGAGCTGTCCTACAGGTGAGGGAAGAAAGCATCGATATTTCCACAAGTGGTGCTGGGGCAAAGGATGAACGGGAAGTGGGCAGAATGGGTCTACCATGGAGACACCACCCCAGGAAGCACTGGGCTGGGAGAGAGAACACAATCCACTTGCAAAAGTGCATCCAGAGGATGAGTAGCTGAAGGAGTCTGTGGAGCAAATCACCAGTGGCTGGGGAGGAAGAGCTAGGAGCTGACCAATGGCTGGGGAAGAGGATCCAGTAGCTGACCAATGAATGGGAAGAGAAGCCAGAAGTTAACCAATGGATGGGGAAAAGCAGGCAATAGTTGACCAAAGGCTGGGGAAGAGGAGCCAGTAGCTGACCAATGGATAGGGAAGAGGAGCTAGCAGCTGACCAATGGATGAGGAAGAGAATCCAGTAGCTGACCAGTGAAACGGAAGAGGAGCCAGAAGGTGCAGCAGCACAGGTTGGGAGGGTATCGTTAGGGCCAAGGAGATGGAAGGAAAGGAACTATACGAAAGTGACATCCCTCCAGCCCTGGAAGAGGCAGCTAGGAAGTTTAGTTGGGCAAGTAACCCAGGCAGGATGGGCTGAATCCAAGCGAAGAAGGTACCTTGCAGTTATTCCAAGTCCTTCCCAAGGACCCAGAATGCAGACCCTGGGATCTGCTCTTGTACTTCAATCGAGATGGCCCTTGTACCCAGTCGTTCTCTAGATAAGGTAGCAGAGATTGTGCCAGTGCCTAAGACCAAGGTTTCAGGCTCATCCCTCCCTTTCCCCTACCACCCATCCGTTTTCATCTGATTCAGGGTCAATTCCAGCAAAATTGTAAGTTTGGTGAAGATACCTTTCCTTCTTCCCATGTTGTACCCATCAAGCCTTCCACCCTCATTCTCAAAAAAGGACTGGGTATCAGGCATTTGATACTTTTTTGTTAACTCAAACTTTTGTGTTCCTTCCCCCAAATCATTTGCATTTCAGCCAGGTCTATTGTTAAAAGATTCTGAACCTCAGGGAGCAGACTAGGGAGGATTTTTAGAGACAGGGTGGTCCTTCTGGCTCCCCTGCAATCACTCCTTTAACTACAAGAGACAGTCTCCCGATGGAGTCACTTCTCCTCATGTCTAGCAGATTGGCAGCTCTTTCTTAAATTAGCATCAGGCATTGGCTAAACAGCAGGATTTTCGTTTAATAATAAAACATCTTAACAGCAAATAGAAAATTCTCTATAAATAGAGATCATGTAAGATGACAGCGGATTAACATTTTAATTAAACACGGCAATTCCTATCATTTTTATCATTATGGAAATACCCAACATTTTGACACATTTCAGGTATAAATTGATGATTCCAGTCCGATGGCAAAAGGAAGTAATTTTTCAGGTGATATTTGTAAGCTTTCAGTGGTAGCAAGAGATGGTATTCAACAGTCACAGCTACAGATTCCAGACATTCCCATTTAAAATAACTAATACGGAAGCCTTCCTCCCTTCTTAGATGGCCTTAAAAACAATCTCCCCAAGATGTCACATAGACTATGATAAATTAACTTGAGGCTTTATGATTTGCAAACCTCACACAAAATGGTACGTTGTTTTCCCTAGTAGAATGTCAGACTTTGTTCTCTGGCTGAAAGGCATGGCAAAGAGGACTGATGTGTGTATTTGTCTTGGCAATTACTGATTTAGTGAGTACGGAGGATAAGATGCAGCATCACGACACTGCTGATCCTCACAGGGGACCCTGCAAGGCAGCTATTATTTGTCCCAACAGTAGAGGGAAACCAGGCTCAGAGCAGCTAAGTGACTTGCCCAAAGGCACACAGCTAGAAAGTGCCAGAACTAAGACTGGAACCCACAACAACCAAGCACCAAAAATTGTGCTTTTTTGATCACTGACTGTCTTCCTCAAATGACACCAGGCACAGCCTTTGCTGAAAGTGATCCCAACAAAGATTTGTTGATTTGTTCTATCTCCCCACGTTCTAGGTCAAAGAAGACCCTCCATTCACCAATCATACAAAGCTGTATAACCTAACCTTATGGAGGCAAGTTCTTTGTCACGTTTCCTCTGTGCCAACTCTCTCACCTCCAAACCACCACTATCATCATCATCATCACTGTCACCATCCTCGGTATCAAAATACAGATCTTATTTGAAGAAAAGATATTTTTCCAGAAAAAGAGATTTTAACAGATGATCATTTAATCATGCTTTCTTCCTTCCTTCCTTTTTTTTTTTTTTAACATTAAACAGTTTTCATCTTTAAAATCTAGTTTAGACTACACACATTCTTGGTTTCATCACTTTTATCATTACCCAGCTAGTATGCTGAACCATTGGCCTCACAGTCAGCTTTTGCCTTCAAGTTTCCTGAGAAACATGCACAGCTTTTCCAGCAAAGTTAGGCAACATCTATCCCCGTGCAACTTTCTTTTACTGCCACACAGGCTGAAATTTGCTGAAAGGCTACGCAGAGAATTTTACACTGAAATAAAAGATCTACTCAATGGAAACACCCACCAAAGGGGAACCTGGCTGAACAAAGTATTACAAGTTCTGAAAACTTCGGAACATGTCAGAGAAAATGAAATCACTCTAAGAAAAACAGTACAGTAAGTATTCGCAACCCTTCGTGGTCTAATGGTGCTGGCTAATGTTGCTGAGAAAGATTGAGCAATATCGTGATGTTTTAGGATGATGAAACTCTGTGGGGCTGAATAAAGTTTATTCAGAAAATTACTAAGTATTCCCTGACTAAAGTTGTTAATGCCTGGACTTCTCTTGGATTAGAAAGAAAAAAAAAAATTCTTGAGAGCATGAAGGTCCCTTTTCATCTTTATAACCCACAACCAAGCTTAGCCTGACACCACTCTTGTAACAATTTGCTCAATGAATATTTTGTTTGTTGAATGAATATCCGTATTTAATAACTATTCTACAAAGACTTGTTGGGGATTCTGCAAACAGGAGAAATTACGACTAAAAATGAAACTACAGACGCAACATTGTGAACATACTCAATGTCGCTGGGCTGGATGCTTTAGACTGGTTCATTTTATATTATGTAAAATTCACCTTAATTTTTTTAAAAAAAGCTGCAGAGACTAGGGAATAGCAACCTAATAGCTTTCATTAAAATTCAATACAGTATATTCTCATATCTTCATATCAAATATAAAGTACCAAAGAGCCCATACACAAGTTTTTTGAGGACGTTTTTAAAAACATCATTATTAAGTAGATAAAATGTTAAAGTTCTAACCGAATTTCCAGAAATTGTGATGCAAATAGCCTCAGATATTTAAAGTACTCTTGGCTTGGTGAGAAGTATTTACAGGGTTTTTCAGAAGGCTCCCCGGCTGCCTGCTTTACCGTCCCCTTGGCCCCCAGCAGCAGGAAGAAGGATGGAGCTCCAATCTGCCGCAAGCGAAGCAGCCCTGGGCTTCTTTTCCATCCGAGAAATCTTCCATGTACACCCGAGCGATGTAGCACCATCCCTTCACTCTTTCACCAACTTGAATCACAGCTCCAAATTCAAGGTGATCGTTCTAAGAACCTCAAACTTATAAATAATTTCCAAAATCAGGCTTCCCTCCTTATACGACAATGTGATGACAGGCTTCCCCCCTCCCCAAGCAGTAAAGCAAAAGCCTCTGACTGAAAAGGTTTTAACAATCTCAGTTCAGCAGAGTTGAAAATATCAATGTCGTTTCCACTGGTTTAGGAAGCAACATTTTCTTTTCCGATTATTGATAAAAGTTTTTCTTTTCCGTTGAAGGGCCGTTTGTGGAGTTAAATGTTTAAGTGCCGAGGACATTGTATGAGGTTTTCAGGGTATATTTTTATTTGGCCAGTGATTATCCACTTGTTCTCAAAAAGTTAACACATTTTGAGTAAGCTGAGGCTTGGAATCTTGTCTGTATCAAATTTTCCTTTCTGCTTTCTGGTAAATCACAATGTGACAGCCTCCGAGCCCTCCTCCCTCGGCTGTTTTACTTGCTCATTAGGTCTTTAAAAGAAAATGCAAATCCTCATCTCTTCATTAACCCATCTTAGAAAATAACTCAGATGTTCCTAATTTCTCCTCTGATTTATCAGACCGATCTCTGATAACTTTTGAAAGAAGTCTATTCAACAGTCTCAAGGACAAAGGACACTTTATAGAAATAAATAAAAAGAAACCCTGACATAAGCACAAGAGGAGAAAAACACTGAGAAGTTTGGTAAATGTTGCCTGCTTGCTTCAGAATTATTCCTCTTTCTGCCCAAACTGGTAAGCACATTACATTGCAATGTTTTGTTCAAAAACTTCTCTGATATAATCTCTGGAAATAACTAAAAGACTCTCCATTTCACTCTACACTGTAGATGCCTGGCAGGCTCAAAGAAATCAACAATCTCATGTAACCTTTTCCTTGAAAAGAAAGTTACAACAAGAAGTACAGCAACACCATAGAATCCAAAGGAATCAAAACATGTTTATTCTTAACTCTAGAAAAATCTCACCATGTGATTCTCTCCGTGTGTGTGTGTGTGTGTCTCTCTCTCTAAACCTCTCTAAAATGAAGTCTTTTTTTTCACACACCAACGCTAACTAAATCCTAGGGTCTTCTCAGAATGCCTCCCCATGATCAGGTGGATTTAAAAAGAATTCTATTTACCAAAATCATTATGACACTGTTTATTTTCCTCAGAGGGGGGCTGGAAGGAGGGCAGGAGGGGAAAGAAAAGAAAGCTGGTGAGTTTTTGTGTAATAAGTGACCCTATCATGCAAATAAACAAGCGCTTCTCTTGCAGGATCTGTGTTATCAAAGACGTCTCCAACTCTAACTGCATTTCTCAGCTGCTCACCAGAAATAGAACTATTGGCCCCACCAAAAGTAAAGATCTTTTTCCCTTCTGCCCAAGACACAGGGGAAAGGGGAGGCTTGTGTGGGAAGGATTTTCTTGAACACAGACACACTCTCGGCCATCTGACCACAACCTGGGCGCCTCCCTTTCCCCCTTTTCCCTTCAAACAAACCTCAGGGATGGACCCCTTGCTCACAAGAATTCCACCAGACTGCCTCACAGTTTTTTTCTTTTTAAAGTTCTCAGTTGTTTATGGCTATCTAAGTGAGGGAGGGGGCAGGGAGGAGCTCTTTTTAACAAAGACAAACAGTTTGCAATAACAATGCAGAGAGGGTGTGCGTGTGTTTGTGTGGGATGCAGGGTGGGGGTTGGTGTTTGGTTCCTCTTTTCTTTTTTTTTTTTTTTTTTCTTCAGAAGGCTGAATTGAAAGATAGGCAGCCTAGATTTCCAAAATAGTCAGTTTCTGAGGAGATAAATAACTCTGGGGAAGGAAAGCATTTGGTAAACTCCCAGATTGAAAACTCAGTTACTAGATTCTACTGAGAGGAAAGGATGAAACACCTACTTTAAATGAGCATGCTTTTCTGCACAAACCTTTCCCGTCAGCATCCAGAAAGACCCAAAGGCCCTGCTCAGGTGGGAGGGCATTGTCCCCTCTACCTACTCAGGGAGGGCTGGTCCTTTCGTGTGGGGATGGGGACAGCGGAGAACTTAGACGTGGGGACAGGCGGGCATCGCAGGGAGAGGAGGGCCCACAGGATGGATTTCCTTTCCAGAAACTGCTTTGCCTTCTCATTCACCTGGTTCCCCCGGCGGGGGGTCCTGGCCCTCCTTTGGGGGAGCTGTTGACTAATGAAACAGTGAAAGCACAGGTCAACCATCAGGCAAATAATAAACATATCTGCATGGCACGTCTGGTAAGCCTGTATAATGGGTTGTCCCTATGCGTAAGTGGGCTTCCTACCCCAGCCCCCATCACTTCACCTGTATCAACAACAATGCCTCGGCACTATTATCTTACCTTAATGAACTTAATCTTTAATTTCCCAGCTTGGCCTTGGTACTCAGCCTCCTAACAAAGGAAGTGGGACTGTTTGAGTCCCCGTGAGCCGCCTTCCTCCAACAGCTAGGGAAACTTTAGCCACGACAAGGATTTTTTTGCCCCTTGTGGAACTGTCAAAAGCAATAAATATTTTTCTTTTTATTCCATCATTAGACCCTTCTAAGAATGCCTCCCCATTGTCCACTGTAATTCCCAGAGCCCTCTGGGCAGGGGCGTTATTGTGGAAAATGAATCCTGAAGTGTTAACAATCCGGCCAAAGCGGCTACACTTTTTTTTTTTTTCCTTCCGAGGGCGTAACCGTTAGGAATGTGTCGCCTCACCATAGCCTGCTCGGCGAAAAGAGCACTTGTGTTTTTTAACACTGGTCTTTGAGAAGGATGCTCAAGTTAAAGCATTGTGGCCACTGTAAATAGATGCACTCAGCAGAATAGAGCTTCTTCATTCCTAATTAGGGAAGTAACTCTAGAAAGACAGAATGTCACTTGCTGGGCTGTGCGTATTGTTGAGTTTGTGCTCGCCTCCACAATGTGAGGTAATTGGAGTTGTACCTTTTAGAAAGCTGCTAATTTCACATAGGAAGTGTTAACAAGACCTTTCTGGGCCATGTTTTCCTTCTTCCTTTTTAAGGAAGTTACAGACCTTCAGTAGTGGGAATGGCTGAGCCCTGGCCTGGCGGAGGAAACAGCAGTAATGAACCACTTCAGCCCGCAGTTAGAAAAAGGAGGCCTCATTTTGGAGTCCTGAGAATACTAAGCACAACAAAAGGTTCTGTTTAAGCTTGTTATCCAGGACATTCTTATAGGCTACACAGCTTTCCCTGCAATGACCCTCTCCAAACAAGTGCATCAAGTTTGAGCAAATAGAAACACGCAACTTTCAAGGCTCCGAGTTCTAGTTTTCTTTACAAAGCCATTTATATAATGTAAGCTGCAATTAGCATGGGACAGAGCGAGGAGATTTAGGCTGGAAGGTTCTCTTAACAAAAGATAGAAATTAGTGGAATAAGTAACAGTTAAATATCGGCTTCAGATAACTAGTTGAAAAGACCTTTTAAATCATTTACTAATAAAAAAAATAAATAAATAAAATGATTTTGCCTCAGACCTTGTTCCAACCAAAGAGTGGTCTTTTACATCACTGAACTGATTAATCTCACTAATTTTAAATTATCCAGCAAGAATGGATTGGAGCAAAAAAAAAAAAAGTCCACACACCCCCAAATGAAAAGCACTACAGCTTTTAAGCCTGACAATTTCATCAAAATGTCCATAGGAATTACATAAAAAATTCAAACCGTAATGAAATAAATTGCTACTTACATTATGAAAAGTCTGCAAAAGCTTTTTATAGACTTGAAATGCAGAAGTTATATAAACTGCACAGTAAAAAGAATTAGAAATTGACCTTTACAGATCAAGGGCTAAAATTAACAGTCTTCAGGGGGAAAAAAAATTCCCAGTTCACAATGGCTTTTAATGCCATTTTTTCCCCCTACACTCATTTATCTAATAACCATGGCAAGGTTAGGATAAACAATGAACAGTATGTTTTCACATTTTCCACCTTTTGTGTCCTCCATATGAATTTCTAAAACACTTAAGAGAATAGATACATAAACCTGTGACCTTCAAATGAGCTTTTTGATACTCTCAACATTTTGAATAAAAAGATCAGAAAATGGAACCACTTTTACACAGTAATGAATTCCATTCTGTTGGGTAAACAAAGCTAAATTTTAAAACAGAGACGTGACATTTGTATAGCTCAAGAAGCTATTCTGTTCTTTTGGGGGTGGGCAGAGCAGGGAGGGGACGCTGTCAGTACTTAACGGTGGGCCCAATAATGACCAAATCCACAATTCACATAAAAAGGAGACAAATCCATCTGGCCGTGTTCAACAGAATGCCACCGTTTTCAAGACAAGGACAACAAAAATGCCCAATTTTTATGACCATTTCCCCCAACCCCGTGAACAATTGATCCATCTCACAGAAAAGGGGGGCTGATGGAGGAGGCCTAGGCCGCCATTATGGAGCTAACGCTTATTGACGGGAGCTGCAAGGGCCTCCAAAAGTTACTCCAATTTCCGTCGAGCTTTTGTGCATCCGTTGTCCTGTCTGAAAGGCTCAGTTAGGTATTGTTGCAAAAAAAGTCTGCATCCACATTTGTTCCCGTCTAATTCATACTCGGCATTGTGAAGTTTTGCTATTCAGGGGCTGATTGGACAACAGCCCTGACAATGGCCAAGCGATTAGTCTCTCAGCATGGGCTGGGGTGGTGGGTATAAACCTAGGGATGGGGCTGGAATTCACTGGGGCATTCAGCTTCCTCTCAGGGCCTTCCTGAGAGGCCTTGCCTCCTTTGCTGCAGGTAATGCATTCCTTCAGACCGGGGGAAACCGAATCCTCGTAATTAGCGTGTCCAGATCGGGGCAGACCGCCCCCTCCCTGCTAGTCGGCCCTCGGGGGCCCTGAAGCTTTCTAAGGAGCTCAGCCCCTGAAATGCTCCGGCCTCGTAGAATTGAAAACTTTCTTGGGCAGCTCGGCGGGCCTGAAAATCGCACGCCGGGGAGGAGAGCCGAGGGAGGGCCCCGATCGGCCGCACTTAACCCTTGGCACGCCGACCGGCGCGGCGCAGCCCTGGATTTGGGCCGCCACGTCGGCGTTCAGCGCTGCACCCCCGTAGCTGCGCACATCTCTAAGTGTACAGATATCAGTCTGGTGTTTTACATGTCAGTAACTTGAATTCATTTACATTTATTTTCCTATTGTTTTATATCATTTTATGACAATGTGCTGCATAATATAATTTAAATCTTTTAATGTACAACTAATTCTCTACCATTAATTTGTCAACATGATTACTGGATATGCCATCCGGAGAAGAACACTGACTTGAAATATGTACAAGACATTCCTGGTCTTTTTTTTTTTTTTTTTTAATTTCACGAAGGTTTACATCGAAAGTGACAAAGATTTACGGAGGGTTTTTTCTTGGACTGTCTATAATCTAATGAAAACTACAATTTCACTGTGATTCCCACTTAAACGGAGGAACTCCAGGTATCAGTGGGGACTAAGACGCACACACACAGCCTCCTTTTTGGAGAAATAATTTAGGCAGCGCCGGGTTCCCGCAGCCGCGGTGGGAAATGAGCGGTGGTCCAGCCTTTCCGCTGAGAGGATTCCCAGGCCCCTGTGGGGTCGGACGCCCTGCCCCGGGGGCTCCAGGAGGTGGAAGAGAAAGAAAGCGGGCTCGGGGTCCGGGCCGCGTTCCCAGGGCATCTGTGGGCACCGACGGCGTTGGGGAACGTACAAGAGGAAAGAGTGGTGCCTGTGGGCTTTATGTTTCTGGGCTGCACTGACTTCGGGACCCCCCAGACTTCCCTCAAACCCCAGCCTCCTTCTTCCGCTGCTGTCAGAGCCCAGCTTGAAAAAAAAAAAACAAAAAAAAAAACTGGTCCTTCCCTCCACACCCCGGGAGGACGGGTGCCCTGCAGCCACCAACCAAGTGATAACACCCAAACGTCTACACCATTAAAATTAAAAAAGCAGCAGCACCCCAAACCTTATTAAACATTCAAATAGAAAAATTAAGATATTCTGGGCAAAAGAAGTGTTTAGACAAAGGCTGTCTGCTTCAATTTCCCCGTTAAGCGGGGAGCAGGCTGCTCGGAGAGAGAGTGGCGGTGGATTCCATAAATTAACAGAAAATCCCTCTTCTCCGGAGCCCAAGTTATCTCTCCGTTGCCTGCAGCTCTGATTTAGAATGGGAGCCGGCTTGTTTACCGGTTTAATTAATGCTCCTTTTCAAAGCAGGGAGGAGGGAAAGGGAAATGAAGTGACTTGGTGATAAACAGGTGTAACCCGGCCTGCAGCGAGCTCACGGGGGCCGGTGGCAGCCTCATCAGGCTTGACTGGGCATGACCCCGCCGGCGAAAAAGGTAGATGGCCCAGTTGGAAGCGCAGTAGGTGAGCATTATTTTAACTGCGAGCCTGTGATTGGAATGGCTTAAAGGGACAATCAGCACTTGGGTTTTTCTTCTTCCTCCAGAATGCTTTTTGATTCTTTCCTGTTGCTGAGCGGAGGAGAAGCAGACCTTGACAATATAGGTCACAAGTCCTTTTCCCCCCCTCTTCCTCCTTTTCCTCAGCCTTTACCTCAAAATCTAAGGGAAGAGCCACTTAAGGAGGAAACCTGGCTCCTGCAGCTCGCTGGGGACCGGCTTTCTGCTCTGAAAAAATCCCTGGGCATTCTCTCTTTATTTACTTATTTCAGCTTTTAATTCCAAGAGCCTAATATCTAGGCTTGGACTGTCCATGGCCTACGTGTTTCTGTGACCTTACAGATAACAGGGAAGCTTGGATGGAAAATGAAATTCAAGCGCCAGCTAATTTTAAAAACATAACTAAAAACTCATTCCCGAGGGGGGAAATGGCAGTTTCTGTAAGCACAGGCTGAACATGTTTTTAAATTAATAACTAGTCTTGGTATTTACTAAATGATGGCTGTATCAGGGAGAAAAATTTAGTCATTAAAAACAGCAGGTGCCCAAGGTGAGAATATATGTTTCATGACTTAAAGTCACCTGTCTGCTTTGCCTGATGCCTTTCTCCGAGCCAGCATCGTGGAGAAACAGAAGTGAAACCAGAAGCTGGGTCTGTCAGCCATGCTGGCCTTTTGGAGAAAAGAGCCTTTTCTCTTTCTCTCTATTTTTTAAGCTACTACATTTATCAAGTGTCTCGTTGATGCTGCCGCGTGTTATTGGCAATTCTGACCGCTTCCTTATCAGTGGTTATTCTCATCCCCATTCTGGAGAGTGGTTTAAAGAATTTTAAGTGATTTTCCCAAGTTCATGCAGCTAGTCACGTGCCAGACAAGACCCGGGGTCTCTCTTATTCCAGAGCTCTCTCCTTTTTCACCCTCTGGGAGGTAGCAGGGACCCTACATCCCCACCATCACGTGGAGATGGGGTCATGTCCTTGCCGACAGGAGAGGAGATCTTTCTCTCGGCTGGAGAATTCCACACCAGGTTCAAGGTTCAGGTGTGTGGGGGACCCAACACATGTAAAAGCACCAAGTACTTTGCAGAATATAGAGAGTTCTTTCTGGAAACATTTCAGACTGGGAACGAGGAGCTTTCAGTTTCATTGCTGCTTCCACTACCCATTATTGTATCACCTCGAGCAAGTCGCCTACTGAGGCTGAGTGAAGTTTCCCCGTCTCTGACAGGGCACACTACCCACCTATCTTGCCCGCCGCACAGTGCGGGGTGGGGCCGAAATGAGCTGATGTGGGCTCAAACTCACTGACCACTGTGAAGAGCTATTCAAATGTACAGTTTTATGACTGATTTCCCAGAGTTATGTGGTCCTAATTAAGACTGTATGTCCATGTGCTTTGAAAGGAGTGAATTACTATATATACAGGTGTGGGGTTTTTTCTTCTTATTAAAGAGTCCTTACTTCCTAATTTCTAAACATGAAAATATTGGCTATATTAACAATGGTGCTACAAGTTCTAATGCATCCTAAATTCTAAATCATAGAATTCTGATGGATGAGACCATTTGTTATGAATAATAAAAATTGTATTAATGATGGCTAATGTCATTTACTATGCATTAAGTGCTCTAAGCATTTGATATGTGCCAATTAGTCCTCACTATAACTCCATGAGATAGGTACTATTAGTTTCGTACCCATTTTGCAAATGAGAAAACTGAGACACAAGGCAGTTTGGTCACAGAATTCACAAAGAGCAGAACTATCGTTTGACCTGGTACTGGAGTCCACACACTTAATCAGTGTTATGTGTTTATAAACATACATGTGTATTTATATATTTCTCAGGAAAGAGTGCCTGTATTATTCCTACCTCACCAACAGCGCATTTTAAAGATGAAAGTGAAGCTCAGAGAGGTTAAATGATTTGCCCATCATTACACATTTGTTTCAAGGCAGAGCTGGAAATAGAACTTGGATCTCTCTATGTCCAGTGGTGGTTCTGTTTATAACATTATTGCTACTCCCTTCACCCAGGCTTCAGCTCTCTCTAGAGAGACAGACTGCCTGCTTTAAATATTGGCTCTACCCCCCCTTGCAAGTTCCGTAACCTCTCTGAGTCTAAGATAATAATGCTCAACTTATTGTTCGGCAGATTAAATGAAATAAAGCACAAAAGTATTTGGCACAATTCCTAGCACATAATAAATGCTTGATAAACCCTCCTCAAATTTAAAATGCAGAGGCCAGGAAAAGAAGCAAGAACAATGAGGGGTCTGTTCACAACAGCCAAGATGTGGAAGCAACCCACACGTCCATCAGCAGATGATTGGATAAAGAAAATGTGGTTTATACATACAATGGAATACTATTCAGCCACAAAAAAGAATAAAATAATGCCATTTGCAGCAACATGGATGGACCTGGAGATTGTCATACTAAGTGAAATAAGGCAGAAAGAGAAAGAAAAATACCATATGATATTACTTATATGTGGAATCTAAAAATAATCGACACAAGTCAACTTACAAAATAGAAACAGATTAAGACATAGTTGAGACAAACCAGAGAAACATGGTTACTGGGAAGGGGAAGAAGGGGAGGGATAAATTGGGAGTTCGAGATTTGCAGATGTTAACTACTATACACAGAATAGATAAACAAGGTCCTACTGTATAGCACAGGGAACTATATTCAATATTTTATAATAACCTATAATAAAAGAGAATATGAAAAGGAATATATATGTATAACAGAATCACTATGCTGTACCCCAGAAATTGTTTACAATACAACATTGTAAACCGACGATAATTCAATTAAAAAAAGAAAAGAAAGGAAAAGAACTGGGGGGGGGGGGGTTCTGGCATGGGTGTGGCTGTCCCTGAGCAGCGAGTTGGCCCAGGCTAAGTTGAGGGAAGAGACAAGCATGGCTGGGAACAGGGGCAGAGCCCTCCAGTTGGGGAAGATCTTCAGGAGTGAGTCCTGAAGAGCCAGGACATTGAAATCACCAGGCAGCCTGAGGGACAGAGGGGAGGTACTGACTGAGAAGACAGAGGAACAGGACATGGGGGCTGGAGGAAAGCAGGTTGGGAAGGTCAGAGAAAGAAAAGTGGCCACCTCCGCTTTCAGCCCATTGTGGCTGGGTCCTTGTCACAGTGTATTCCCTAGAGACCTCAGCAAGGGTTGTTTCAGCCCCACAGGGAGAAGAAAGGCTGGGGGGCTGGGGTAACAAGAGGAATGCTGAGGAGGAACCACAAAATGCCTGGCTGACAGGAAGCCATCCAGGAAGAGAGGCACCTGGAGAGGTGTGTGCTGTGGGGTCAGGGGAGGAAACCTAGTTGAGGAAGGAGAGTCCAGCATCTGAGGGAAGGGAGAGTGGCTGATGGGAGTCAGGTGGCCTGGTCCCCGGTCCTGACTCTTTGGCCACTCTTGATCCCCAGGGACACTGCCACGTGGGAGATAGTGGAAGGCTTAGGGGATGCTCAGGCCTCTGGCTTGGGGGCCTCCAGCAGAGGTCATGGGGAAGATGCTCTGACCTGCCCCCCCACCCCCGACCTGGGCTCCCTGCTGTGCTGGCTCTTTCCCCAGAGGGAAGGCCAAGAGCTGCAGTGATCTGAATCACCAGGGGCCCTGTCCTGTGGTTCGGTCTTCAGGGATGGGCCAGAAAGCTCTTGGATGTTATTGGAGAAGCGGTGGTTTCCCACCTGCGGTTTCTACCTCCTTAGTTTAGGGAAGTTTCCAGCTAAGGGGTCTTGAGATTTAGGGAGAAATATCCCATCTAAGTTTGGAAAAATATCTGAGGAGCTGAAGCAGGGATAATGTCTGTTCTCTTATCCCCGCTGCCCCATGAAGGTGTGACAAATAGCAGATATTCACCAGCTACACACTGAATAAATGAACAAAGGGGGCACTTTTACTGAGTGCTCAAAAGGTAACATGTCTGGCCAGCCACAAGGATGGTGGCTTTACCTGTGCCACCTAAACTTAGGAGAGGGGGAAAGATCTCTCTCAAAGTCAAAGGCCTCTGTGGACCTTTGTCTTTTTCTAGTTCCTCATCAGCAAAATTTCCCATTTGCCCAACCAGGATAGGGCAACGATCAAAAGAGTTATTTGGTGTAAATAGATACCAGACATGTTAAATAATTCTAAGATACTGTCACCTTGTCTATAGAGAGAGCAAGGCCTATTAAGTGAAGAATTTTATTATAGAACATTTCAAGAGTATACCAAAGTATGTTGAACTCCCATGGGCCTGTCATCCAGATT
This sequence comes from Camelus ferus, assembly GCF_009834535.1. Lineage (NCBI taxonomy): Eukaryota > Metazoa > Chordata > Mammalia > Artiodactyla > Camelidae > Camelus > Camelus ferus. Next base: position 31,923,625 of record NC_045710.1, on the reverse strand, counting down.
CAACTATTATCAATTTACAGCCAATATTGTCTCACCCTTCCCCAATCCCCTCCCCGCCACGCCATATTGGATTATACAGAGGCAAATCTCACGTATCATATCGTTTCAGCTCTAAATCTTTCAGAATATATTTCTAAAAGATAAATAGCTCTTTTTGAAACATAACCATAATTCCATTATCACATGAAAAAATTGATAGTAGTTTTTTAATATCATCAAATACTGAGCCAATGTTTAAGTCTCCTCATTTGTCTAGTAAGTGGCCTTTTACAGATGGTTCTGCAAATCAGGATCCAAACAAGGTCAACACCTTGCATTTAGTTATCAGGGGAAGAATCTTTCCTGACCTCTTGACCTTGACCTCTCAGCCTGCCAAGACCTGGAGATTTCTGTCCAAGGTTTGCCTAGACAACCAGAGCAGTGGTTCCCAATTGTCTTCTGACCATTGATTCATCTCTTTCAAAGGGTTCTTGGACATTTAACAATGAGTGGAGTAGCCCATCTAAAGTTTGGGAACCCACAAAAAAAGAATGCTTCTTGGGGCACTTTTGGAAGTGCTGGGAGGCAGACTCCTGCTCCTTTGCTATGGTACAGTTTAAAACAGAGACTTTAAAAGAAGGCACCCCTGGGGACCTACTGTATAGTGAACTATATTCAATATCACAATAACCTATGATGGAAAAGAATCTGAAAAAGAATACGTATGTATATATATATATATATAACTGAATCACTTTGCTGTACACCTGAAACTAACACAACACTGTAAATCAACTGTACAGTAAAAAAAAAAAAAAAGCAGGCACTGGAATTTCTGTCTCTTCCTTTTCCAAATTCCACTCCTCCCCGCTTAAGGCTCACCTCTGTCACTATCCTACCCAGCCTTAGTCTTTTCCCTCAGCCAAGCTCCTGTAGCATTTAGAATGTACCATGTTTTAGTTTTTGTTTTTGTTTTAATCTTTGGGCTTCTAGTAATGGAAGCCAACCTCCCCTGGAGGGTTAACTGTTTTGCACACAACATATATCTTGCCTCTTCGACCAAATTCCAAGTTCCTAAAGCTCAGGGACCCACAGCATCTGACCATACTTGGTCCAAGTACTGAAGACCTGAAGGTGTCTGACAGTTTTAAAATGTCAGTATCTACAATATCTACAGTATTTACAACATGAATATCTCAAACCAATATTCTTTAAATACTCGCTTAAAATTTCTTCATTGGGGTAGAACAGCATTGATTTGCTATCAATAAAATTACATGCCTCTTCCTACATACTCAAAATAAGAGATTGATTTACTGAATGCACTGAACACATTCGAAACATTTTTTATTCTTATCAAAATAATGCACACATATAGTTACAAATCAAATATTACACATGTGCTCACGATAAAAATACTACAGCTTCTCCCACTGGACAGTCCACTGCTCAGAGGCAACCTCTTTGATCTGTTTGACTTTTAGTTCTCCTGATGGATCTAGTAATGCCAGATTGAGAGGGAAAAAAAGTACCCCCCATCAAATCTGAATTTCAGATTTAAAAAATGAATAAATGGCCCCCAATATTGCATAATATTGTCTTTTATCTGGCAACCCTAGGAGGAGTCCCTCATACAATATATAGTGTTACATACATCATACCTGTAATGTATTTATATCTCTATTTCTTCATTTACCAATTTATTAGACGGTGTCTGTGGAATTCTGAGTGTGAAACAATTTCAATGTTCAATATTTATATTCTATTCCATTTTTCTACTGTTTGTCTTTGTAACTTAAACAAAATGCTTAAACCTGTATGTATTGATCCATCATCTTTCAACAGTGCTTCTTGACTGTCTACTTTGTAAGTTAAGATATTGTTACTGATTTCCTATCCTTTCCTCTACTTTTTCTTTCTTTTTCCAGGCCCACCTTCTGCCACCATACTCGTACCTTCACATTAATAAGGCTGTTAAAGACTTATATTCTGTCCTGCTACACAACCTAGTCTTCCAGGTTTTGTGTAAAAGTTGACTCTTAAAATGGGAAACTTATCATATTTACTTTATTGCCATTATTATGTGATTTTTATGTGAACTATAGTAATAGCGTTAGGTTACACTTGCTGCTTTTCGAGTCAGCGTCATGACCCTTAAGACTCTCCAAGGAGTATGTGCTCAGAAACAAGTCAAATGCAGTCTCATTCCTTACTACTTTATCATTTGCTTAATATCATGTCACTTTTAGTTTGCTTCATATTCAGATCTTGACTTTTTTTTTAACCAGTTTCCCCCCAGTTTCCAGTTGCCTTTCTTTTTCCTTGCTACGATTATTTGCTACAATCATATTTTTATTTCAAATCTATCTGTTATATTATCAATTCTATTGAGAACTGCCTTTGCCCCCTTCCTCAGAGTCCTCTGGGATCCTGCTCCAAGGGTGGGCTGTTTGCCGTCCAGGCTGCTGTGCACCTGACATCTGAAACTTCTCTTTGCTGCTCTCGTAGGTTACACTCCAGCTTTTCTTCTTTCTTCCATCTTATGCCCTAGTGTTAGTGAAGTCTAGCCTCAAGTAACTTCCTAAGAAGGGGCATGTTGGAGACAAACTTTATGTGTCCTTGTTTTTCTGAAAACCCTTATGTTATCCTCCCCCTGACTGAGAGTTTGCATATAGGAGCCTAAACTGAAAATAATTTCCTCTCAGAATTTTGAAGAATGTGACTCCATGATTGTCCAGCATCTAGTGTTGCTGAGAAGAAGTCTGATGCCATTCTTACTGCTGTTCATTTATTGGTGACCCGATCTTTCTCTCCGGAGCCTTTTACAATCTACTCTTTATACGCTGTGGTTTGAAATTTGGCCAGGACGCGTCTAGTTGCTGGTCTTTTTCAGTCATTGTGCTGGACGCTCGGTGGCCATCCCAACGTCAGGACTCGTCTTCCTTCAGCCCTGGGAAATTTCCTTCCTTACCTTCTTGGTTACTTCTCTCTAAAATCTGCTTTTTTTCTAGAATTCCTACTAGTCAGATATTGGATTATTCTCCTCAATTTTTTACCTTTCTCTCTCGTTTTTTCTTTTTCTGTCCTTCTGCTCAATGCTTTGCTGGTTTTTTTTTTTTTCAGTCCTTGCACAGAACATTTTATTTTACCAAGTGTATTTTTCATTTCTAAGAGCTCGTTCTTATTCTCAAAAATCCCATTTTTAGAATGTATTATCTTCCCAACCCTGTCTGAGAATTCTAAAAAAAAATTAAAGTCATCTTCAGTTTCCTGAATCCTGTTTCCCCAGGAGTGAGACTGTTCTGCTTTATTTTCATTTATTTCCTTCATGTGGGTAGTTCCGCTCACCCACCACATCTGCCTCCTTGGGCAGTTGTGCACCCACTTTGCCTGAATGGGCTTCCCTGAGCCTGAGACTTTCTGGGTGACCTGGCTCCCATCTCTTCTGCTGCCCCACATTCTGTGTGTGGCTTCCTTCAGCTGGTTCCTCTGACACCTGTTCCCTTATACCTGGCACATTCCATAAATTTGCTTCCATCTCTTCTGTGTTGGTGACCTCTTCCTTCCCTCTTTAATATGATAGATTTACATCTTTTGGGAATTCTCAAACTTTATCTCAACAAGATTTTGGAAGGATAGGGGGCCAGTGTATGTCCTGGGTTTGCCATCTTGAACTATGAAGAGATTCAGAAATATTTATATTTTTTACACAATTTTAATTGCTCCACCTTTCAGAAGCTTGCATTCCCAGATGCTCAGTATCACGTGGCCCTCACTCTTAACCATGGTCCACCTGGTAAACCAGAGCCTGGTTGCCCCAAATTTCTTCCTGCACAGGTTTGAGGTGCCCAGGAGACACAATGAAGGCAGCCCTCCCTTGAACAGACCATCTTCTTCCCTCCCCCTGGGGCCTGAGAGGCCCTGCAATACCAAGCAGGCTCCCCTTCCTCTTTCATCCCAACTGCTCGAGCCCTCAGCCTGGCCTCGCCCTTAGGAAATCTGCATATTTTGGCCCCAGCACCATTTCCCTAGAAAGCCTTCCCATTTGCCCCTGACTTGTCAAGTTCCTCCATCCTATGGGCTCGTCGAACAATTCCTCTCCCCTTTACGGCACTTAGCTCAGTGCGCAGCATCTGCGGAGCAAGGCCATGTGTTTTCTGTTCACTTTGATGTCCTAAGCCCTCGAGCGCAGCGCCAGCACATAGCAGATGCTCAAGGAGTATCTTTTGAACAAAGGAATGTTCATGAAGGTGGTAAGAAACATTCCTTTAGCTAGCTGTAGATTGAAAAATAACCCCCAGGGTAGCAGAGTGCAGCCCCCCCTAGAGGTCTAATCAACTGGGCCACGCAGTGCCCAAGGCCTGAATCATAACTTCCATGTGCTCTTGTCTGAAGCCTCAGCTTTGCCCACAGAGAGCCCCGTGGTCAGGGAGGCAGATTCTGGTGCAGCCCTGAGGGCTTGAGGCTAGCATGGCCTTCTGACCACCCGGGCCTTCTGCAGCGACTTTGCTCAGAACAGACAAAGTTGTGACTCGTCTCCAGACAAGCTCCATGAAACCTGGAAGTAGGGCAGACAGCTGACTCACCCAAAGGGCCAGGAGGAACTTTCCGAGCTGAAGTCACAGACCCTCAGGGGGTGGTCCACGGGCTGCTCAGAACCAGTGGCGACATCCCAGGCTGGGAATAATAGAGCCCTACACCTCAGCCACCTTTACAGCTCTGGCTTCCCAGTGGTGAGAAGCTTATTAAATTTGGGATTACCATGTGTAAAGCACCGTCTGAATTTTGTTTGCTGTGCCACGTAACTTGCCTTTCCAAACACTCAGTCAGAGCTGCAGTTAATCCACCGACCGAGGGCTTAACCGGCAGGTGGCCAGGAGGCCCCACCAAATTCCTCCGACCCTTTGTCACCTGGCCTGGAAGGGAGAGACCCCTTGTTTGGGAAGTGTTTCTCCTCCTCCTGGACATATTCTGTCTTAAGAGTCCTTTGTCACCACAAAGCTGAAGCGGGGGATTATGATGGGTAAGGCTGTCACCCGGATTGTCCCCTCCGGAGGATGAGGGAAAAGTTTGCGGGCTGGCCTAATGAAACCTTTATTCAGGGGACAATGCCTTCCCATTAAATTAAAGCTTCAGCCTCAACAATGCCTCCGAACAAACCCCATTTGAATATTTAATTTGGGAGGGAAGGAGCTGAGTAAACACCTCTCTCCCCTCAGCCCCTTTCTGGAGACCCACCGCTTGCGGCAGAACCTGAGGGAGAAACTTGAGTTGTTGATGTCAGGTTAGTAGTTGTCGCTGCTGACATCCAAGGTGGAGAAATCAAAATCTTTCACATTCCATTGACATCAAAGATGGCTGTTCAATCCTAACTTTACAAAAACCAAATTTCCAGTAAGTGGGTGCTGATAAGATAAGTGACCAACTACAGTCTATCTGTTCTGAGCCTTGCAAGCAGCATAGACCTTTCGGATGCACGCCCTTCCCACCCCCAGGGCTCAGAATCCACAAATGAGACCAAAGGTCCTCTGAGAATAGTGCGCTGCCTCAAACCTTGCTCACAGTTCCCCCTTCTCACAGGGAAAGAAGTATCTGTCTATGGTTGATTTTTTTTTTTTAATGGCTGCAGTGATGTCAAAGGCACTGTAAGGGAATAGAATTTTCTCTGTCTTCCTCCTCTACCTGGCAACCAGGCAGCGAGGCAACAGGCACCCAAGAGACAGAGCTGTGTGTGGGCTCCTCTGTGCCGAGAGTCAGAATTATCCAGGAATGATTTCTCTGTGGATCAGCTGTGTAATTTTCTTGTCCCTCCTCACAGCACAGCACATGACTCTTGGTCTCCTTTTCGCCTCTTGCTTCCTGGGGAGGAAGCCCCATCTTTTGTTCTGTCCTCCCAGAGATGGTGATAATGGATGCGAACAAGTTTCTGTGCTGCCTCTTTCCCCATCTCTTCAGTCTTCCCTCATTTCATAGTCTGCCTAGAGTGGAGATGATCAGAAGCAGCTTAGTCACGTGTGAGGGGGTGAATCCTCACACTGGTGCACTTGAGTTCTCTGTCCAAGGGCTTGGTTTCTACCTTGCCAGTGGAGGAGGGGCGGGAGCCCAGACAGGGACTGTTTCCCACCTGGCTGACCATAAGTGACCCCTGCGGGGGCAGCTGCAGGGGCCACAGTGTTTGACATCAACAACCAAGTTCCCAAAGTGCATTCCAGGGGTGAGCAATCGGGTCCCAAGGCAAAGGAAACATTTAAGGCAATTTTAAAGGCTGTCCTCCAGGACCACCCAACCATCAGCTACCACTTGGGGGCCATGGAGGCCAGAGCCTAAAGTCCAGGAGAAGCTCCTTCGTAGGCAGGCTGTGTGTGTGGACACACACACACACACACACACACACACGAGGCAGGGCATGAAGGTCTGGCACACAACTTTTGACAGGTAGCTGACCTCCAGTCTCTCTGTGGTTAGGGCCCAGATGTGTCCACATCTGGCAGATGGGACTGCCTGGCCTCTGGCCAAACCATGTGCATCACGGCCACAGAGTTCAGGGCCGAATGCCCAGACCCAGCTTTCAATTGTTTTTCTTTTTACTATAATTTATAATTTTCTTCTTCTTTTTTAAAAAATTGAAGTATAATCAGTTTTGATTTGCTTCAGCAACTCTACAGTCTAACAGCCACACACTGGCAATGCCACTCTTCTTTTCCTTTGCTTTCAAATTAACCTGTGAGCCTTCCCTCTAGACGGGCCTTTGCTCTGGGCAAGGGGATCCCAGGCAGAGTGGCCAGGGTTCATCTGGGCACATAATTTCCTCAGCAGAAACAGTACAAGGGCGGGGATGGGCGGGCAGCCAGCTGCCCTCTCCTTGGGCTGGTCATTTCACCTCTCTAAGCCTCACTCTCCTCATCCGTAACAAGGTGGAAAATGACAGCAACAACATCAGAGGAGCGTCGTGCAGATGAAATGAGTAGATGTGTGTAAAGCCCTTAACATAATGCCTGGCACACGGTCAGCGCACAATGTATGTGAGCTGGTGCTACAATTTCCCCTTGGGACCTTCCAGTCCTCATCTGGGGCTTTCTGTCCTTTAAATAGTCCCACGATTGTTGGAGATGTGATCTCTGAGGACAACATTTAGAGGTGCCTGTTGGGAGGTTTGTGACATTTCTGCCAACTCCTGAATGCAGCCTAGACAAGAGGGTAGAGATGGGGTCAGAGAGCTGTCCTGGGCCGGCTCTTGTCCAGCCTCTTTTCTCTGGCCTTCTCATCCATCCCCCACTACATGCCTTGTGAATGAGGCACGGCCCCTGCCTTCGTGGGTCAGTGCACCAGCCCTCGGGCTCTCGGGGCCCATCAGACTGGCCAGGCTCATGTCTCAGAGCCCTGGGAGAGGCCCTGTGCTCAGCACACACACCAAAGACAGACCTGGGACTCTGCTTCCGTGTCCACATCCACTGGTGTGGGAGCGCTTTCATGCCAGGTCCTTGGAAAGGTCCACAGCAGTCTTGGTGGCCCCCACTGCTCCCAGACGAGACAATAAAATGAGTTGATATTTTAGAAAGTGACTGGGCCTCCTTTAGATACAAAGTCAAGGAAGCTTTCTTGAAGGAGGCAGCACTTCAGTTGAAACCTAAATGAAAAAGCTAATCTTTGGAGACTGAAAGGAAGAGCATTCCAAGCAGAGGCAATGGCAAATGCAAAGGCCCTGTGGCAGGAGCCACACTGCAAAACCCAGATGCATTGGCACATGGCGGGTGAGCAGAGTATGGGGCGAGGGGTGTGCAGGACCTCATAGGTCGCAGAGAGGAAGGTTGATCCGAACTCTGCCTCCTCTTCTATAATGTACTTGCTCCTCTAACAACCTTTCGCCAGTCCTTTTCCATGTTTTGTCTCATTTGAGGACACGTCAGCTGTGTGCACTGCTGCATCGACAGCTCTCCTGGCCCGGGTGACATTGTGAAGCTGGTGAGTGGTTTCTGACACTTGGATTCTCCCATTTCTGCTCTGTTTCCTGGGTCTTGGGCCCTTTACTTCCTCTAGGTTCCCTGTGTCCTCTCGCCAGCAGCTCCTGCTTGACACCCCAGCCCCATTAAGGCCCATCCTCAGACCTTTCACGCCGAGGACCAGGAGACTATCATGGCTCCCAGAGGGGCCTCGCTTTAACAGTAACCCTGCCTTGAGCTGAGGGGAAGGTGGCTGTTGGTGGAATTTCAGTATCAGCAACACATTTCTTTCCCACCCACCCAAGAGTTTGTTGTCCTGTGCTCCTTAAATCTTGCCACACTGGTGGTTACTTGCTCTGCATCTATATATCTCAGTGGGGCCTCATGAGCAGGACAGAGGCCAGTCTCTGACCTCCTTGGGTCTTTCCCTGAACATCCCCAAGAGTGCCGGATGCCTAGAAAAACAGTATGGATGATAGGCTGGAGGTTAGAGCCACGAAAAGAACAGCAATAGATTTCTCATCCCACAGCCTCAACCTGCCTAGCCACTGCCACCCTCCTGTCCAAGAGAAGAGGATGTTAGGCAGGGCCAATCGGGGGGTGGGGGTGGGGCGCCGTTCCCAAGTGCCGGTAAACTTGCAGATCATGAAGCTGAAAGGGGAGCCAGGGGAGGTGCCATCCTCTCCGTGGTTCATCCCCCTCACACCCCCACACAACCCTAGCCTTACAGGTAGGGTGAGGTAGACAAGGCAGAAAGGCTTACACTCCCCAAGCAGGAGCTTTGGACGTTTATGCTGACATCTTCACCTGTGAGTTCATGAGGACGCCACCAGCAAACCCTGTACATCCTAGGCCACGTGCACACCTGGACTCGGTTTGCTCTTCTTTGCTCGTGTCTCCAGCCCACATTGCCATGTTCTTTCACCAGGACCACCACATTATAGGAGCCCCCTAACTAGAATCTCCACTTCTTCTAAACTGCTCTCCATCCAGCATTCAGAATATTTTTATTTTTTATTTTTTAAATGGAGGTCCTGGGGATTGAACCTAGGACCTCATGCATGCTAAGCATGCACTCTACCACGGAGCTATACCCTTCCCCAACCCCCTACTCCTACCCTGAGTGATCTTTTAAAAATGTCCCTCTGACTGTGTCATGCTCACTATTCCAAACCCTTCCACGGTCGCTCATCAGATTCCAAATAAAATCCAAGCTCACTGAATCCTGCACAGCAGGCCCTTGCCCATCTCACGTCCCTCCTCACAAGGCCCCAGCAGCCCTGGCCTCGCTCTCCTCCTCAAAGGCAGCGGCTCTGGCTCCCGCTCCAGGGCTGCTGTCCACCTTCCCTCTGCCTGAGGGCCTCACGCCACCGCTGTCTCTTAGCGTGACTGCCCCTTCTCACCAGACCGCTCGGAGATGCTTTCTCCCACCATCCTGTCTGAGGCAAGCCCCTCTATTACTCTCTACCAGTAGGACCCTATTGGTTTGTCATTGAATTTACAATTTATAATGATTTTATAAGTGCACTGGCACATTTGTTTAATGTTTACAACGCAGGCTACTTGTGTGCAGAGCAGTTTTGTCTTTCTCACAAGGCCCCAGCAGGTCACGGGGGCTTTCTTATTCACTATTAGAGCCCCAGCATCCAACAGGGTGACCAGCACACAAAAGACATTTATTAGATAAGTGAGTAAAAATGGAGGCACTCGGGCACCTAAGGGTCCTCTCTTCCCACACAGTGGCAGCTGAGGCAGCTCCCCAGCATTCGGCCTGGGGCAGGGCAAGGTGAGACATCAGGGTCATCCTAGAACCTCACAGGACAAAGTCTCCTGAGAAGTACTAAGTACTCCCTAGGGCCAGGCTAATGTGGGACAACTCTTTCTTGCCTGTATCAGAGAATTCTAACTCCCCCAGGTGATCAAAATCTCTGGCCCTGATTGATAATGGAGAGTTTTAACTTGACTCCTTTAGAATTTCACATGAAATGGGAAATTAAATTATCTAGTTCAAAGAGAAGGCAACAGATGTCCACAGAGATTAAGTAGTTTGCCTAAAATCCCCAGCTGGTTAACTGGGGGAGCCCAGGCTAGAATCTAGTTATTCTGAGTCCACTGTACTTTCTCTCACAGTCCATTTTCTCTTGTGTCCTCTCCCAGGAGCCTGAGAGTGATTTGCCTTTGCAGTAGGCTGCTTTTCTGAAGGGTGAGAGAGGCCTGTGAGACTTGAATCCTATTTTCCTGTTTTCACAGTTTTAGTCACTATGTAACTCAACATGTTTTAGATAAACATTATCTCCAAAGTTTTGATACCGCAAGGTGCACTTAAGGATGCAGAAAAGTACCTCAGAGAGAGAAGACGAAGATTGTATCAGTTAGATAAATGCTGGAGAGGGCATGGAGAAAGGAGAACCCTCCTACGCTGTTGGTGGGAATGTAAATTGGTGCAGTCCTTATACAAAACAGTATGGAGATTCTTTAAAATACTAAAAATAGATACCATATGATCCAGCAATGCCACTCCTGGGCATATATCCAGAGGGAAATCTAATTTGAAAAGACACATGCACTCCAATGTTCATAGCAGCACCATTTACAAGAGCCAAGACATGGAAACAACCTAAATGTCCACTGACAGATGGCTGAATAAAGAAGCTGTGGTATATTTACACAATGGAATACTACTCAACCATAAAAAAGAATGAAATAATGCCATTTGTAGCAACATGGATGGACCTGGAGATTTTCATTCTAAGTGAAGTAAGCCAGAAAGAGAAAGAAAAATACCATATATCACTTATATGTGGAAACTAAAAAAAAAAAAAAAAAAAAGACACAAACCTACTTACAAAACTCACAGACATGGAAAACAAACTTATGGTTACCAGGGGGAAAGGGTGTAGGAAGGGATAAATTGGGAGTTCGAGATTTGCATATACTAACTTCCATATATAAAATAGATAAACAACAAGTTTCTTCTGTATAGCACAGGGAACTATAGTCAATGTCTTGTAGTAACCTATAATGAAAAAGAATATGAAAAGTAACATATGTATGTATGTGGATGACTGAAACATGCTGTACACCAAAAATTGATGCAACATTGTAAACTGATTACACATCAATTAAAAATAGATTGTATCAGTTATCTATTGCTATGTAACAAACTGCCCCAAAACTTAGTGGCTTAAAACCACTATTTATTAGCTCATGATTCTGCGAGGAAGGCTTTTGGGCTGGACTCTGCTGGGCAGATTTTCTGCTGGCTCACCTGGTTGGCTCACATTGCTATAGTCAGCAGCTAGGTCTGCCAGGGGCTGTCTTGTCCTGGATATCTTCACTCACATGGCTGGAATGATGGGAGTGAGTGGGTCACGTGTCTCCAGTGTCCAGCAGGATAGCCCAGGCTTTTTCACATGGCAGCTGGGTTCCAAGAGCACCAAGAGACAGCAGACCCCAGTGTACAAGCAATTTTCAAACCTCTGCTGTACTCATGCTTACTAACGTCTCACGGGCTGAAGTGAGCCAAGTCAAGTTCAGAACCAAGGTGCCGAGAAACAGACTCCATTTCTTGATGGGAGAAGCTGCAAAATATTGCTGCCATTGTTCTCAATCTATCTTAAGGGCAGAGTCAGATAAACCCCTTGGTAGCATAATCATATTGAGAATGCTGTAACCACACTATGGTTTCTCTGGTCTGTTGGGGTGGGGGAAGGAGGCTGAGAGAAGGGACCAGAAGTAGCCCCTGGCTGTGAGGTGAGACAGAAACACTGACAGCCAGGAGAAAGGCAAGCTGGAGTCCCTGGGACCTCTGAGTCCCAGGCCCAGCGGTCGTCCAGGGCCTGAAGTGGGCAGAGAGGAAAGACCTGGGACAACCTGGGAGCTGCTTCGTGCTGTCCTCTCCTGGCATCCTGAGATGCTGCTTATGTAAGTGGTTTGGCCAAGAAGAAAGAGAGACAGAGTGCCTTCCACTCAAAACATAAGGCCGGTCAGGGCTGTGGCCTCTGCTCCTAAAAATAAAGCCTGTGAAGAAAATGAAGGCTAATGCACCTGGAGGTGAAACCACAGGTCAGGTGGGCAGAGCTTTTAAGTGTACTGTCTTCCGTGCTGGGGACAGCACGGTGACATTTCCCCCAAGCTCAAGGAGAGCTCCGCCATCAGTCGGCCAATTGCAAATCAAGACCGCGAAGTGCTGAGCTCACTTTCCGACCCTGCCTGACAGAAACGTGCTAAAGTTCCAAATTTCTCACATCGGTAGCCCGCAAACAATCAGTAAAATAGAATAAAATTTACAAACCACTATTTTCAGATCCCTCCGCCCATTTCTTCCGGTGGACCTGGCCACGGATGGTGAGGTGGTGGTGAGGTGACAGCGCCCACCGGGAAGGCAGGGGGGCTTCCAAACGAGGCGAGGGAGGGACGCTGCTCGGAGGCCTTTTTCTTGTAGCTCCAGACAAATTAAAAACCTCCTTACCCGCCATTCATTCATTCGGAGGAGGCCTCTTCCTTCCTCCGCAGGGGGGCTGCTGTGTTGGAAGGAGATCGGATTCTGGAAGGCTGGGCCTCCCGGAGCTCTCAAGGAGGGGGAGCCCCCAAGAATGGAAAGAGAGAGGCCCTAACCCTGAAGAGATTGGCAGGCAGGGAGTAGGGGCAAAGTGCAGCCCAGGTCACTGGGAAAAAAGAAATCTCAGACTAAGGGAATGGGGGAAAGTTCCACTTCCAGCCTCATTATTACAGAAGCCTGGGTAGAGAAGGCGGAGGAGCCCAAAGGAGGGAGAAAAGGGAAGTGAGACGTAGCAGAGATTCTGGGGGGCACGGGCTGTTCGAAAGAGCACCGGCAGGCGAAGGTGCCGCCTCTTCCAGAACTGATTTGGAGAGACCTGGAAGCCCGTGGCCTGGGACGCCCAAGGAGGGAGGGCAGTATGCCCCATTAGGGGTGGGACGAATTGATTTCCCATGAAGAACAGCACCATTTCCTCTAAATGCCCTCTCCAGTCCTCCTTAATCTGCCCTGGAGGCAGCAGGTGACCTCTGCGCAGACCCCTAGAGGCGCCTTTGTTCTGGGGCATTCTGCATCTCGCCCTGCCCCCACCCCGTGCACCTGGGCAGCAGCCTCCACATGCACTTGTCCACCCTTGGCTGGCTCGCGGGGAGGGACGGGCGGATGCCTTTGTATGGGAAAAGCCGTCCGCCAACTGTTTTCCCTTCCTCTTGACACGTTGGCTGATGGTTTTCCCGTTCACTCCGACAGCCACGGGAACCGACTCCCGGGAAAAAATAGTTTAGCCTGCTATACTTATATCTGGTGACACAAGTTTGTGACTGAGACTACCAAGCGGGCCGACCCTCACTATTTATTCATGGCCAGAGCCCTGCTATTCAGAAACTCAGCTCAGCCCTGCCCTGGAATCCCCAGGTGTTCCTCGCTGAGTTCTAATCCAATCCCTCTGAGGTTTGCTAATTTAATTGTGTAATGGTCCACACCTGAGACATTCCCGTAACTATCTTGAGGACATTACTGAGCTTAAAATAAAGACTAATGAGAGTATTAAGGCAGAAACTTTAGACACTGAAAGCTTTTACCATCTCTAAAACTTCTGAGTCAAGCAGAAGAAAACTGGGGAGCGGGGGGGGGGGGCGAACTCCAAGTTAGAAAAAGCAACAAGAAGTAATTAAAGTTCTTGCTGAGTGAGTCTGAAATATGTATTTAGCCCTTGTAAATTAAATACCCTGGGTTTTTAAAGAGCGATTTCCCCAAACATCTATTATTCACATCAGTAGGACAGACGGCAAGCCACTGTAAGATTTATGGAAACTGAAAGACTTCCTATGCTAAAGGTTAATGAAAGTGTAATTTGAATCTTGAAGTCTTTACGTGTCGGCTCGGTTAACACCGAGGGCTTCATTAAGGATGCGTTGGGTACCGCGGGCGGCCGGTGACGTCACAGCGGGTATTTTAAATGGGCGGGGCCAGGCCGCTCTGCATGTAATTCTTTAAAAATATAAAAGCCTCCGTCTTTCCTCCTCTGTCTCTCCAGCTGTAACAACTTCACCGACTGTCTTGGTTCCACCCCGAGGATTTCACTGAGAGAACACGTTAGAGGGAATCAGGAAGCAGAGAAAAGGTCACAAATAAGCACCTCAGGAACAATGAAAGCTTTTCTCTATGCAGCAGTGGGAGAGTTGCTAGAAAAACTGGAAAGGTATTAATCAGAAGTGGCTATAAATCCTCTGGAGTTTTGCTCTTATAAAACTCCTCAGAGAAAGTCTTGAAGGAAATGCAGGTCAAAGCCCAAAAAAGCTCTTGATCAGAGATTGCTGGAGGAAAATCTTCCCAGACGCCGTTTAATAGGCAGCAATCACCCCAGGAGTGGGGAAGCCAAGTACGCTTGAAACATGGTTGCAATTCCTAATAGGTCTTGTCACACTTAAGGCACTGCAAGCTCCATCCAACGAACAGCTGAAGCTAGCTGGCGATTCATAAAGCCAACAGTTTAAAGTTTATTATGATGAAAGCACTTAATGACAGCCATCGCTAGGGGCCCATCATTTATAAAGCTGTGCTGAGTATTAGACATGTAGCATGACCACCAATTTTATGTCACAATTGCTACCATAAAATGACCTTTGGTGATTTTTGCTGCATGTGGTGGACAGCTCTTCCTTCACATTAGTGCTCTGTGGCTTTCTTTGCAGACTATTATGCTGTCTAAAGCTTATTTGGCACTGTCGTGAGCCTCAACCCTTGTTATTACCCCGAAGGCCTGTCTGAAAAAAAAAAAAATCTCATGCTCTATTACGCCACTCCAATAATTTACAGTTCTTACCAGCCTAGGTTAGTGTAATATTTTAATGCAAATATGTTTTACCATTGCATTTTATTTAAAAAGGTAAAAAAAAAAAAAGTTCCCATGCTTCTGGCTAGGGTAATATCGTTTGATGGGAGTTCACTGAAATCAGCCTCTTATTCCCTGGTCAGGTCTCATTGAATGGGCACTTTTTTCCCTGGTCAGTTAAAAACACCTCCAGGAAAAAAAAAAAAAAAAAAAAAAAAAAAAAGGTTAATTAAACTTTCCTTCAGAAAGAGATTTTTTTTTTAAAGATCCTCTGTGTGATAAACCTACCTAAGGCAGAAACACCAATTCTTATTTCCCTACATCCAGTCCCAATGCAAATTTACATTTGAGTAACATTATTTAATTAGGCTTCCATTTTCCAACCTGCTTTGTGTAGTTAGAAAATGTTTGAATACACAGCCACTTTACTGCTCTGATGTAAACTGCTGCTGAGAAAGTGGTCTGTCCATGCTACACCACCTTTAAATTGTGTATATAATTTTAAAATGATATAAAATCTGCTTCTAGTCCCTGAAAAAAAATACAAGCATGGCACACTGCAATTTTGGAAGGATTTAAAATATGTGATTTCTGCTGGTACCTACTGTATTGGGTTTAATATAAAGCTTTTTTCAATAAGGTAAATTGTTACATGACAAACTCATCTTCCACCATTATCATCTGCTGTTTGTGTTTAACAACAGGAGTCCCGCTCTAACAAAACTGTTGTAATGGCTGTACAAATTACTCAGCTGAAAGCTTTTCACCAAACAAAACAGTATTAATCAGCAGTTCTTATGAAGGTGCTAATTAAAAACAATTTTCTTCCTCAGTTTGCAATACTAAAGCCATCTTCACTTGCACAGTTTCCAATATACAGTTACTGTATTTGCTCACACTTCAGGCCCTCTATTAACTATTGAATCTCCTATTAGCCATTTTATTACATTTCTGTTTGCAAGCTTGTTGACATTTTAAAAGTCACAGTATGATCTGTTTTATCTATTAAAAAATGTATTAATTGAAAAGTCAGGGGGACAAAAAAGGCAAAATATAGACTCCAAATGAACCAACTTCCAGGGCAGAGAACACAGTGAGCATTTAAGTCACAGCCTGGGCAGTAAGGTCTCCGGGTAAAATGAAATCTGAGAATTAAAAGTGGCATTTCAGGCTTAATGGCTTGTTAAACACCAACAGGCTCCTTCCTAATTTGGAAATAGTCCACTCAGGAAAACATATTTGCCCTCTATCTAAATTCAGTTTCTAAGGAGACCCAGACTGACTTTCTAACCAATCTTCACTCTCTGGGATACACTCAGCACAATTATGACATTTCATACAGTCTGAAATCAGCAGATTTTGATCTGAGGTGGGGAGTGTACCTGGAATCTTTGGAGCCTAGATTGAGGGTCTAAACAGCCTTATCTTCCCTGTGAGTGTGTGAATGTACATGTGTCTACATACACACTGACTCCTTCCCCTGTGTGGGCATCCTGCCCCCACTCCCCTGAGTCTAATTAAAGGGTCCCACCAGACAATGCCACCAAATTGTTTGGCACAGATTGGAAACAAGTCAAATGCTGACTAAGCACAAAGACTCCATAGAAGCTGGGTTGAGGGAAGGGGACCAGTACATTCCTATTTAAAAAAAAAAAAAAAAGTCTAACCCTTAGGAGAAGAAAGTATGCCCCACTTTGGGAGTAGAAAGAAGGAAAAAAAAAAAAAAAAAAGCACCACCTCCACAATCTCCTGCCTAGGGTATTAAAACCAGGTTCTTCAACTGTCAAAAGCAGTTAACTAGTTTAAGCAAAGACACCTGGCTGTTGAAATAGGGCTCCAGAGGGCCACTAATCCTTCCATTCACTCAGTTAACTGCTGGATCCCCCAAATTGATTCAACAGGTATGCAGTGGTAAATTCAGCCCATACTGAAGCCAAAGGGAAAATCAGCAAGGGGCGGGCAGCTCTTCTCTGAAAACACCCGAGGAACCAGCCAGAAAAGCTTTTATGGCCCGACAAGTTTTCTGCTGAATACTGAGCACCTAAATTACCCTTCCCTAATGGAAGTTACATTTTCATGCTCAGTCAAAAAGCCAACAAAATATACAATTTATACAAAATAGCATCAACCTCTTAGGTAGTCTTTTCTAGCACTCTTATCCCAATTCAAAGCCTATGTCTTGCTATAAAATAAAATATATTTCTTATAACCAACTTGTATGTGGCTGTTCATATCACCGCGTTAGAACTGACCACGGGCGATCCTAGAAACATTCCTACCTGCAACCAAATCTACTTAGTATGACAAAGGAGATTCATGAGTTTTATCAGAAGATACAGGTACACAGGGAACAGGAATATCGTAATTTCAAAGACAGGCTTTGTTTTGAAACAACACATGCACAATGACACAGGCAATTATGGAATATGGGGCATTTCAGTCGCAATTATACAACTTGGTCCTGATGCAGAGGAATAGCTCTTAATCATAAAGTTCAAAAGAAATGTAAATGGATAAACTTCCTAAAGCAGCTGTATTCCTCCCCCTCTCAATACTGGCATTTCATTAAAATTTGAGAAATTAAAAGCACTTTTCAATTATTCAATAATATACAACCTTAGCTTCTTACAAACTTCCAAAGAGCCTGGACTAGTGACATTTCCTGGTGAGGATCCCATAAAAAGCAGATCGATGAAACGTTAACATT
Source organism: Camelus ferus (assembly GCF_009834535.1). NCBI lineage: Eukaryota > Metazoa > Chordata > Mammalia > Artiodactyla > Camelidae > Camelus > Camelus ferus. Next base: position 31,906,166 of record NC_045710.1, on the reverse strand, counting down.
TCCTTTGAAAACCTTAACACTTTACAAAAGGTTCTCTAACTTTTAATCACACAATTGGCGTATTTCTTTACTACATGTCTTTTGGGAGCAACGGCTCAATTCTTATACCCAGTCTCGAGTTTAGGTAACTGTACACGTCATCCTCAGATACTTTTTTTTAAACATGACTGGTTTACTTTTTAAGATACAATTTCTCCCAGAAAAATAAACTCTGGTTTTCTACATCTACAACACACAAATGCAAATTGAATTCTTGCCGATTCATGTATTTTCATGGGAAATGATGGGGATATTCTCATGGTTCTGCTACTCTACATTTAAAAAAAATAAGAACAGATGATCTTAGATGCTACTGCAGGGGTGGGTTTTCTTTGTTTGGCAGATTTAGTTGCAGGTTTTACAGAAGAAATCATTTCTCTGTATTTTCAGCAATATAAATGGAACTACCCGTGTTGCCTTTTTAAAACATTCTGAATTCTAATTTTTAAACAAGAAAATATGAAGCCAGTGTGCAACCTATACAGTTCGCCAAAGGAAAGCTGCCACTAGCTGAACTACTCAGCTAAATGGCTGGTTTGCATTGCCCTGGTCTTTATCTAGCACTGAGAATAGACTGCTGTTTTATCCAAAGAGGAATAAATTGCTGTTATTGTGATGTTAGCCCATCACTTGGCATTGCAATTCAAGTTTTTGTGAGAAAGAAATGTATGATCTAACTGCGACTTGACCTATGCCTTCAAAGATCCATCTAGGTGCTCTAATGGAGCAGAAAAAGTGGTGAATACAAGGACATGCAAACTGATGGTGAAAAATTTGTTTGATGATAGAAGTGGGCAGAGAAGACACCTGACAGTCGCTGTTTTGATGACAGCTAAGTTTGTTTAACATGCAAAAGGATTCACTCCCCCAGTCTCCCACCTATCACTTTAATTGTATCACACTCAATCCGCGCTTTGCCTCCACTGAAGATAGGATATATAGCTAACCTACTAATGACATTACCGCTAAAGTGGGCACAGATGATTCCTTACAGATAAACATCTGAATTGTCACAGAAGGCATTAGAGCTTCTCATGGATGCAAGAGGCAAGGAGAGGCTTGGGTTCCCTGCAGAAAAGTCATCCTGTCTCAGTCCTAGGTAGCACCTATTAAATGTTTACCATACACTTGCATCACAGCATATAACCATACACTGACTTTACATTAGATAATTGTGTGATTGAGTTTTTAAAAACTCCCCCCTGGTTGCCGTTTCATTTTATCAATCATGTATTCAAAATTTCTCTGCAAAGGACCTGTTTTGAAAGAGGCCTGGAACAAGCAGTAGATTTGAGCCCTGATAAAGGCTCACTTTTCATTCATAGTCAGAGCCTAAATGTGCTCTTCTTGTACCTAAACAGATAATAAGCACTCAGCACACTCCTCCTCCTTGACACAACACATTGAGACTAATCACACATAATTGGAGAGGAGGAGCAGAGGGCTGGCCATGCTATTGTGTCCAGAGGACAAACGGTCAGTTTATGAGGCTTTGGGCTGATGTAGTCATTTCTTATACATCTATAGAGAAAAAAACATCCTGTTTGAAAGGAAAAAGAGAATGAGCAAGAGAGACAGAAAAAAAAGAAGAGTTGGCAGATTTAATACAATTAATTTGAGGGCGATCTGAAAGATTTGCTTCATTTATTTATTTTTTTTACCAGCAAAGAAAAACCTTTGCTGTGTTGACAGATGAAAAACTACCACCACTGAAACAGAACAAAGACCAAGATATTTTCTAAAAGGTTGGGGGGTGGGTAGTAGGAATCACCGAAAGAAATTCTGTCTCCATGAGAGGGAAACATATTTTGGTTGAGTCCAATTCAAATCTCAAGCTGTTTATACGTATTTAAAGACAAAAGTCTGGTGCAGGAAGCAGAAGGCAAAAAAGGAATTTGGGGTGGCTGGGGCATCACGTGGGTGAGGAGGGTGGACTCCATCATCCACATGTGGCACGACGCACAGGTGGTGGGGCCCGAGGCCTGGGGGCTTGAAAATCTCAGGGAGCCAACAGCTTGCTGTAGATTATAACCAGCACAGATTTCTTTTTTTGTGAAAATATTCCCTGGGCATTTGTTTTCCTTGTCTTCTGAGCAGCTTCATCTTCTATCCATTTCTGGTTAAAATGAGCAGAAGTGGGTAATGAAGGTTTTCTTCATATATATCCTGGTTTTCCTTTTTCAACTGAAAACAATAATAAAAAGGAAGAAAAAAGGTAAGGAGACTCAGATTGGGAATTTTCACTCTCCAGTTTTAATGTTGAGTATCATGAAGACTTCTCACCTAAAATATACCGTCCTGGAAAAAGAAATCGCAAAAAAGCAACTCCAAGTGGTTCTCAGTAGCAGTGATAAGACAATACTACGCATGAAATTAGGAATCTTTTTTTTTTTTTTTTTTTTTGGTAGTGGGGTGGGGTTTATTTTCACAAATAGCCAGGCTGCTTTTGTGACCTCTAGGAACTGTGAGGCACTTCAGCGAAGGGAGAGCTGGACACTAGCTCATCTTCACCAGACCAGCCGTATGGCATAGAAGTCTCTGCTCCGGGGCCTCTCTGCCCCCTGCCAGCGACCCAGGAATCAGGCCGCAGGCGTTTCAGATCATTTGGAGACTGCACCTGGGCACGATGGAAAGGCTGGTGGGGCCTAAGTCATTTCAAAGGCTCTCCAGCTGCTTCTTAGGGGTTTTAATATTAATGACAGATAATTCAAAAATTCTTCTCTTCGAGGAGGAAGACATATTCCAACAATTAGAGCACCAAGCTTCGATACTAGTCAAGGTAAATTTCCGACAGCCTTCCCATGATAGATTTAAAAATTCAGAGTACTCAAATCCAAAGTACACTTCTCATCCAGCTTGAATAATTTTGAGAATTGTATTTATATTTATTTTAGCAAATCATAAGTTGCTATCTATAAAGACAAAATTACTATTTTTGAAGCCGGTATTTTGGAGCCAATTGTGAATCCATTTTTTGGATTTATAAGGATCAGAAATAAATATTTCTTTTAATTATACATGGAACCAATTCCTTTATTGCTTCAAATCAGACAAACATCCCACCCCACCCTGAGTCCAAATGAATGGCTCCAAGCAGGACACTTTCCTGCGTTAGTGGGTCTGGGGGCATGTTAACTTCAATCTTGGATCTTTTCAAAGTGCATGTTTCTTCTAAATCATATTCCCAAACCATGACGTGCCCTCACCATGAAGGACAGCAGCAACGATCCTGCTTTTCCTTTTCCACTGGAGAATGTAAAGCCAACCCAGTCTCGACTTTCTAATCCATTTTCCTAAGAACTGATGGTGGTATAATTGTTGAAGTCACTTCATTCCTTTTTCTTAGATGATGTTAGCTCTTTTTACAGATGCTTAGTTGTCTATTTAGAAAGGTCTTCATGGATTTTTTGTTGCCACCAAAGTAGTGACAGTGTTAATCCTAAACACATGTCCCCCAATATCACTCTTTAATTTTTTAAAATGACCTGAAAAATGGCTTCCCAAACTTCCCAAACCAAACCCACTCTAACCAGGCCCTACTGACTGTAAATACCTTTGTTGCCAGTTGCCCTAGTGATAGAAGGAGCTCACTGAAAAATTTTACTGAGGGAAGAGGGGGCCAAGCTAGCTAAATTCTTCCTCTGGGACTGGGGATAAGGGAAAGTTGATTACTCAGCGTGAGTCAGCTGACCTACTCACTCACAATGCACTAATATACAGAGACTCAAATGAGCTCTTTATAAAGTCCCTGAGGTAATATGTGGGATAAATAATTCTTCTGTAAATATGGGTTAGAAATCACTTTTAACTTGGATTCTATGCTGACCTCTGGAGGCCAAAGCGGAGGCTTCCTTGCTCAAAGGGGCCAGGGGCCAGCCCGGTGTTGACTGTGAGCCCTTCCCGCCACGGGAGAGAACGGACAACCCTCCAAGGCAACACTACACCCCAGCACCAAGTCACTTCCCAGTCCAGTCTGTGCCGGGGGTGCAGGGGTGGGGTACCTGAACACACACAGAGCTGTTAGGAAATATGGACTTCGATGTGGTAACATTATGTGGTTTCAGAATAATTCCATTCACCCAGACCGTACTTCTTGCCCAATGAATAATTATAATTTTAAGAAATAAAAAAGTACCTTGAAAAAAAATGAACAACAAGCAGATTGTGCATAAAACAATTTTTCAATTTTATAGGTTAAAACAGCGTCTTTGAGGACGAAACTAAATTATATAGCTGCTATTAGTAGCATTCTGCTTTACTTCATAATTGGATGTAACACACCCAGCCTCGCCACGGCGCGAACAGCAGCAGCGGGAGTGAAGTTCAGACTGTTTACCCTTTACAGTATCCACAATTATCAACAGCACACCACACAGATTATAAGCACCAGCCACTTGTAATGTGGCATTTTGAATAGATAAGCAGAAGTGCAATATGGCCGTGCTTTTAACACAATGTACTGACTTGACAGCCGATCCCAAGCCTAAATTCTCATGGCTAAATAAAAAAATAAAGAAAATAAACACACGGGTGGTTTTGCAAAGGTTAAAAAAAAAAAGGAAACTATGGCATGTGAAATTATATTTCAAAGAATATTTTGCATGACGGAGAGTATTTCTATCAACTCATTTCAAGCCAGCTGTAATCTCTAAGTCAAATCTCTACCTCGATAAACAATTGGCTGTCTTAACGTCCTAAAGGTTTGGATCCCCACCACCCGGCAATGCATTTGATTCCTAGCCTGGAGGAGACCAAGAGGTTGGGTGAGAGAGGGAAGTGTGTTCTTTTTTTCCCCTGTTGCCTGGATGAACAGAAAGGAAATACTTTAAAAACCTACTACACCTTTGGCTGCCTGGTTCCTGAGCACGGTGGCTGCATGGTGTGGGCACCATTTAACAAAAGCACCGGCAGAAAAGTGCAGAATGGCACCGTTTTGATTACAGGCTTGCTCTTTAACGGAAATAAAATTTCACAGTTAACAATGAGAGGTGAAAAGTTTAAGAGGCAAAGCTGTTCCTCCTGATCATGACTGTTAATCAGCTTCATGGGTGGTTGCCTAAATCTGTAGATTTTTTTTTTACCTTGCACTACTGCCAAGATTGTAACTAATTTCCCCCCCCCCTCAACCTACCCCTCCTTGTAAGAGGAGGGGTGAAAAACTCAGCAGAGGAGGCAGCTGTGTATGAGTGACGTGAAGCACTAATGCAGAGGGCAAAATTAAAATTCATGAATCTCTTCACAACCATTTGTGTAACAAGATTAAGACGGGACAGCGGAAAAGAGCGGCATTATCAGGCGTCTTACAGTCCTCCAGCTGGTTACGCTCTATTCCAACACAGTAGGGCTAAGAGGATAACACGCAGCCCGAAGGAAAACGCTGCCTCTCCATTTGGGAGCAGGCTCGTCCCTGGGACCATGGGGGTTTGGCCAGAGATGGAGAGGAAGAAAGCTGATTGCCGCTCAAGATGGAAAACTTTTAAGCCCCGGCTATTAGCACGCCGCAAACAAAAGCGGCCAGGGAGGAGGATCCCGGCGGCTGCGCGGGCCCCTGCGCATCCCCGGAGCCCGGGGCGGGCGGCGGCGGGCAGGAGCCCAAGGGGGCCGGGGTGCTGGCTTCTGCCGGCCGCAGTCCCCGCGTCCTGGCGAAGAGCACTAGCGCTCGGCGGGGAGCGTCCCTGCAGCTGGGCCCGTGGCTCTGCCTCTGGGCGAGGTCCTCTCCGGGTATCCTCCCCTTGCAAAGGAGACCTCCCCGTGCCAGCTGCAGTTGGGTCATCCGGGCCTCTCTCCGTGCAGTCAGCACACGGTTAAACCCGCTGCTGGAGCAGAAAAGCCGGGCGTTCTGTGCTTCTGGTACGGAAGGGACAAGAGGCAAATTCTGGCTAGTCGCAGGAGAACCACAAACCAGCTGAAATTGCTCTCATCATGAAAAACAGACGTCATGGGTGCACGTTGATACCATCTACGTAGGGTGCTCGAACCCCCAGAAGACTCCCCTAGGGTTCTACTTCCTGAGAACAAAATGCAGCTCTCACCTGCCACAAGAACGGAAAGAGGAGGGGAACTATTTCTTAGCCCAGTGTCAGCCAGGTGGGGAAATGAACTTTAAAGCAATCATGACGAGATAAACTCTAAGGCCACTTAGTTATTTATGGAAACTTATTTTTGTGGGACCAATCATCAGCCTATGATTATTTACGGGGATGCTGAGGGCATGGTGCACAGTGTAACCTAAGAGGCGTGTTTAGGGATTTATAAAATGTGCTGTGCTTAGCAGGGTAGTGTACAACATTGGAAAGAAAAAGAGGTCGCTGTCCACTAGATGCTGACAATCTAAAGTTCTAGACAAAGGAGAGGTGGCCCCTGAGGACCTGACTGTCTGGCGTGTCCCAACACACTTTTCAGATCTTGCAGGGAGGAGACAGAGGGGATCAGGCACAATGCTGAAATTTTCTGCCGGTGGAGAAACCCACACCTTTGCTCTCCTGAGCCATGACTGAGAAACTAAAAGCATTTGTCATTCTAAAGGGAAAGTGACTGACATGACATTGAAGCAGCAGCCATCAGCTGATCCCTGTAGCTCTAGCCCCACCCTGGAGAGAAGGCTGCTTTTATCTCTTTGGGTAGAGGAGCCCAGTGGGCCAGGAGAGACCCTTCCCTGACCAGGTAAAGCCCTCAAAGCCATTCCTTTTGTTCTGGGGAGGAGCCAAAAAGGGAGACCATCCTTCTGGAGGTAGGTAAGATTTGAATAAAATGCCATTCTGTTTTTATTTTCTGATTGTAAACAAAGGGCCTGACTCCACCGGGGAGAGGAAGTGATTTAACCCCTTGGGTTCACAAGGCATCATCTTCCCCCCAGGAGCTTACATGGAGCCCTAGAGACCCAAAGAAAGGAACCCATTTCCAGAAAGTGAGGATTTCCTTTCTATTGCTTAGCAGATCAGATCCACGTTGCATATAACTTTTCAAAAGTCAACACACTTCTACATTATATCATATTCACATTCTCCCAGGAGAAACATTAAGGTCAGGCCTTTACTTTTCTGCCGTCACAACTTGCAAAAAATGACAAGTCAAAGTCTCTTGCCAAGGTCAGACTAGCTCAGAGAAGGAAGATTTCTGTAAGGCACAAAATTACAGAAGAAATACATGTTACACTAGTAAGTGTGATGTGTATTAGCAAACGCTGAGATTCCTAAAAAGTTGTCAGTGGAATGCTTGCCTCTCAGTGTCCTATATTGCTCCATACCTATAAATAATAAAAAGGCTGATAACATTGCTTTATGTAAGCAAGCTTAGAAATCACTCTCAGATAAGTGCTTTTGACCTAAATCTTGTAGCGCCTCGATCTGACATATAACCCCACAACTGTGAAATTCTGTGAGATTTAACAGTCTCAAACTGCCAACTGACCCAGCCATAAAGCAAGCAGAGATAAAGATTTACAGTCTAACATGATACAATTAGACATTCACCTTCTATTTATTTCAGTGCAGCTAAGCATTTAACCTACTTAAAAGCTGAAGGTTTTTCATTAAAATATAAATGCTTGTTTATCATTCATTCTCTGCCACCTCCCCTGCATCCTACAAATTAGTCTATTATGAATGGAAAGATTAGTTTGTTTCAGAGAAAGGAGTAAACAGGAATGGTTTCTGTAAAATCCTTCTAGACATGCAAAGATAAAAGATGGCTTTGCCACACAAAATAATCAGATACAAATAGCTGTTCAGAAGCAGCACACCTAAGGAGTCCTTTAATCAAATATTTAGGTTACCTGCCAAAAAGACCATGATCTCTTCAAAATGCAATGCAGATTAAAGTGTTATCTAACACAAGCAGAAAACTAACCTTGGAGTGGAAGTTTGAAATGTGTTCATCATAATTTTCATGTCTTTGGATAGAGAAACCAGCTTTTTCAGCTAGATTGCAAAACTGGTTTAAAGTAGTCCCTCGACGTGGGGCGAACACCACTGCTTTCCCCTGGAACATTAAAAGAAATTCACACATTGGAAAGCTGGAAGGCAACCAAACATAACAGACATTGGTCAGAGCATTCCATGTACTGCTCTCAGGTAGAAAACTCAGTTGTTCTTGAAACGTCCACACAGGATGGGCATTCGCGCTGAGAAGAATTTCAAGGATAGATATACATCAAATAAGAAAAAAATCTATTTCATATTTAAGTGGCCAGTTGCTATATTTTATCATCTTCAAACAATGCATGTAATAAACAATACGTGACTCAACACTGGTATTCTGTACCATACACACCTCTCTTGGGTCTAGTGGATTAAAGCATCCACTAGATTTTAGAATAACTGGTCCAGGGCAGTGCCATCCACCTTGCGACTCCTTAGCAGCTGGCAACAAATCTGCCACACAGCTCCAGAGCATGTGGCCAAGGATGCCTATAAATGTTCGTTTATTGTGCCCTGGAAACTCAGTGCCCAGAAATCCTCCACAGAGACAAGTAACCACAGTCCATTCAGTTCTGCCACCAGCCTTTTCCATGACCATGCTGTCAGAGACAGAGCTACAGGATCCTGATTTCCAACTTCACTGAATCCTTCATGAGGGGCATCATTATGGCAAAGCACCTCCTCATGGTATTCAAGTGATTCCTTTGCAAAGCAAGTGGTATAATGAGGGCAAACAAGCTTGTCTAGAGAAACTGTACAACCTTATCTGATTGTTGCAGTGGGGAGAGTGGGAGGACTTGAATGAAATATACACCGGATTTCAGAAGGCCCTCTGACATGAAATTCCACAACGACCATTTGCTAACTCCTGGGTACATGTGGATTTTTCTCCTCCCTTTTAGATGTGCACACAATGGCTCAACTTCAGAATCTTCTTTTCCTTTTATTTGTTTAAAAGATGACTGTATGCTTCTGTTAATTTCAGGGTTACACTTCACCTCTATGAAATACCACTTCAGGTTTTGAGGGAATCAAGAAACTATATCCCAGTTTCTTTTGAAAGGTGGGGTTCATCATTCATACCTGCCAACCGTTTATTGAGCCTTTGGGATGTGGCAGGCATGGGGCTAGGTGGTCTCTATGTCTCATCTCCTTTAGTCCTCAAACTTCCCTCAAACTCAAGATAGGGATTTTCAGCTCCATTTTTCAGGATGCTCAGAAAGGTTGAATCATTGGCCAAGATGACAAACCAGTGAATGATGGGAAATTTACCTGACTTCAGTGCCAATGCTCTTCTTATGAGTCACAGTGATGCCAATAATAATAATAATAGCTACCACTTTCCTAGGTGCTCCACGAGCCTTCCCTTTAATCCCCTCAACAACTTTGTACGGTAGACATTGCATCCTACGGATGATTAAACATGCTGTGAAGGGTTTGAAGTCTATAAGGAGGAGCTGTGTGGCAGAAAAGGGTCTGGACTTAAAGGAGATCTCCACCATTAAACAGTAGTGTCACCTTAGGAAAATCAGAAGAAAAGAGTCATAGAACTGTTGACCTAGAAGGGACCTGGGAGATGATGTTAGTCCAATCTCCTCATTTTTCAGAGAAGAAACTCCAGTTTTCCTAGCCTGGCCCAGAGTTTTCTCATCCATTAAATGGGAAGAACAAAGCCCCCCTTGCCTTCTCCTCCACCAGCACGTCGTGAGGATCCAGTGAGGTAATGAAAGTGGAAATAATTTGAAAACACAAGCTCATACAGATGTAAGACTAAAAGCATCTATGCCACCTACCAGTGCTATAAAATCCCATCAGTTCCCTCTCCTTCTCAGTCTCTTCCCCTCATTTAGCTGCAAGGAAATACACTGATCCACTGTCCTGAACATCAAGTGTGTTTTCATACTGTGTTTACATAGATGTGTATACACCCAGGCACATAATTATACCAGCACCAATCACGCCACTACACTTAAGGTTCTGTCAGCTTTTCCAATATTAATTGGTATTTTCAGGCGGTTTTCAAACTTAGCAGCAAAAATTCATTTTGATGTGAAACTAGATATAATACGTGGTCTCAGCAGGAGAGCAAAAGTCTCCAGTAAAAAAAAAAAAAAAAAAAAGAGGGAACACTAGTAGGTCATTTTAGTTCTTTCTAAGAGCTGGTTGCCATTCCAGATTTCTGAATAATGGAAGTTGTTTTCTTTTAGAGTCACCTGCAAAATCGTCTTACTGTTACAATCGAAGGGTTGATTTTTAACAGCTGTTATCTAAACTATATACCGTAATGTTTTCAGGACTCCGGGGTTGTTGGTTGCGTTGATGTTTGCATTCACAAGATACAAACCCCAGCCTCCTATTGGTTGGGGTGAGCTGTAAGGGGACTGAACTGAGCATATGTCTCAGTTTCCTTGTCCTTCCCCACCCACCACCCCTAAACCAGCAGCCCTTCCCCCTGCACTCCCCACCGTTCCTCCCTGCTCTAGTTTTGACCTTAGCCCTCATCACCACGGACACACATCATATCCTTGTTTGTTACTGCCCATCTTCTCCGGCTAGAATGTACACTTCAAGACAACAGGACCTTCTAATGTTTTATTCACTGCATTTTCCCAGTGCCTAGCAGAGGGCAGACGGTCAATTTTTGTTGAGAGAATAAACTAAATCCAGATGTTGAATAATCCAAAAAAGTCAAGTCTCTGGGAATTCGAAGGCCACGTTTTATTGCTTATTCTTTAGAAAAGATTCTCTCCAAGTAGCTTTTACAGAGTTAGTGGCTATAATGGGATTTCAGAGGGCAGCTTTCTGTGTACAATACTGTCCCCACAAGAAAGAGAAAGAGCGAGCGGTAGTTTTAATCTCTAATTACTCAGTTATGAATTTTAAAATGTTTTCTTTTTCATTTCATTGAATGCAGACATCGTTGAGATGTGGATTAATATTTAGGAGGGACAATAATACATCATCCATTCAGTCAATAAGCATCCACTGAGCCCTACTGAGTGCCAGCATCCGCCCCATAATGAATGGTTTAAGAAGCCCCCCCCATACCCCCAGTGGAGCAGGACTCTTTGGTACAGTCAGAGGAATACTCCTTACAATTTCGGCTGCAAAAATCAAAACAAGAACAAGAATATAGATTCCAAATTAGCCCATCACTTTAGAAAAATTATTTCAATTTACCAAAGCACAACTTTCTAAGCATTCACAGTCACAGAATTATTTTAAACTCAGAATGAACACTCAATTGAATGTAAAATTTTGACTGATGGGCAGAAATTTGAGAGTTGTTTATCCCTGGAGAGAAGAGAGGAGTAGTTCCACAAAACAACAATGATATTGTTTACATTGTAAGCTCAGTTGTGGTTATTTTGCTAGGCTAATCTATACTCATGTATTAAAGGATGTGTATTTCTGGAAAAAATAAGTATTCTTCAGATTTATTTTACTTCAGATTTATGCTATGCCAAAGAAATACCTTTATTATTTTTCCATTTCTACGTGGTCAACTATTAAATACTGATTACAAGCTTAAGTTTATGGTTATTTTCTAACCATTTCTTTGCCTGGTTTCTGAGATGCCCGACCCTGGCTTCTCTTTTCCACGTGCCCTTTCATTGTCAGTGGTCCCCAGGGCTCTGCCTCCTTTTTCTACATGTTCTATGCAGTTCTAGGCAATTGTACTGAGATCTACAACTTCAGCTATCACTTATGCATCAAAAACTCTCACGTACAAAACTGCAGCATTCACTATTGTCCAGGGTCCACATGCGGATTTTCAGGTGCCTACTAGGTCTCTCCATGGGGATGTTCTGAAAGTACCTTTAACCCAGTCTGTGTAAAATGGAATTCAATATCCTTGCCCAAACTATTACCCTTCCCAGGGCACTACCCACCCATCTATCTCTCTCCTTCTCTCCCTGTCTCTCTCTCTCTCTCTCACACACACACACACACAGCTGAGTACCCACTAAGTACCAAGCACTTCCATACCTTTCACCTTCAAAATGAAACTGGAAACCAGGAAATCATGGCATTGCCTTTTAAAACCCTTGAATGCCACATCCCGGCACCCCCATCTCTGTCATCTGCTGCATGTGGCTCTCAAACTGTGTTCGTATGGCTTCAAGGGTGGCCTGGAGGGGTAAAAAGGAGACCAAGCTTCTCATGTCCAATTTAATTAAAGCTGCCTCACTTTTGTATGTTTTATAATTGGGGTGCTGGCTAAAAATACTTCGACCGAAGGGTTCTGCCATTTAAACAGGGCTTGGAAACCAATGACGTGGGTTCCACCTTTTGGGGATGGCAGGCAAAGCCCACTGTGACCTGAGCCATGTCTATCTCTGCAGCCTTGTTTCCGTCCCTCCCTTGTACTCAGCTGGGGCTCTAGTCCAAACTCAGTGCAGTCCCCTGATTTGTTCTTCCAGGGACCGCACGTGTCTTTACACATGCACACTTTCCCTTTGGGTGGCATGCTTCTCTTATCTCCAGTTCTTTGTCTACATGGTAAACTCTTACTCATCCTTCAGCACTTGGATAACATGCCCTGCCCCTTGACGCCTTGAATGACCTCCTCTGCTCCACCCTGTGCCTCCTGCCCCAGTTAGCCCTTTCCACTGCGATGTCCTGAACTCACTAGCAGATAACTGCCAGCTCGCTTGTCTCTCACGCTGGACTGTGTGGTCCTTCGGGGCAGGATTATTTGACTCTTTCCCTAGGTGGGCACTCAATAAATGCTGAATGAACCTCTCAGTGAGCACCCATTCCATTCCCTCTTCTCCATCTTTAGGTCTGCACTAGCTCCTAACTGAACAATTCTAAGTAGACATTGGTCCATGGGCGACCCACAAAGAGCCTTCTTACTTTCAAACCCTCTCTTATTCCAAACCAGCTATTTTCTTTTTTGCCAGCCAGAGTGATCTTTCTAGAACCCACATCTGACCACATCAAGGCTCAAACTCTACCAATGGCTCTCTGTTACCCACATAATGAAGTCCAGTCTCTCCATCATCGTGTTCTCAGCCTTTCATAATGTGGCACCCCAAACAAACTCTGTAACCTCATCTCCTGACCCTCCTCAACCCTAAACCCTAACCACACAGCACTCTTACACTCCAGCCAGAGCAAACTCCTGCTTGATCCCAAACATAACATTTTTTCGTACTCACCACTGTGAGCACTGTTGCTCCACCAGGGAGGCTCCTTTCCAGTCCCCTTCCTCTGATGCCCTTCTTACTATTCCAGACCAAAGTCACATAGCACTGCTTCTAGGGAAACCGTCCTCAGGCAGTTAGTCAGTCTTTGTGCTATATCCCTGGTACCCACCATGTTGCATTAGACTTCCTGCTACACAGTGCAAGTCGCACAATGCCCTTTATTCCTGTTAATACCCCATGTTCTCCAGGCCGGTGCCAGGCAGAGAGTAGTTACTCAACAAATGTTTGTTAAATCAAGACAGAGTCCTGACCTTTGAGTACCTCACATTCTAATGAAGGTGTAAATCAAAAAGATTCACAAAACAAATAAAAACAGCACCAGGCTCTCTGTGATCAAGGGCGGGGCTGTTATAAGCCATTTTGCACCATCCACTGGAGTTCCCCCTGTGTGTGTGTTACATCTCCACGACCACATTATCAGTTCCTCAGGGGCAGAGATTCCACATTGGAAACACTGAATGAACACCTGGGTGGGCTTCCAGAAAGAACTTCTAAGGGCGGGGCTCCTGCTCCGAGGGTCTTAAAAACAGTCTGGGGACTCTATTCCTGAGAGAGCCAGGTTTGGCCCAATGCAGCTTCTCACCAAGAACAAGGGAGGATTTGTTGGGCCTCTGGCCCAGCAAGCAGAGTGGAACCCAAGGGTCTTTCGGCACCACCTCAGGTCATGCCACTGCGCCCAAACTCACCAGGTATTTCCCTGAGATAAGCAAGAACAGAGGTTTGTACAGATGGGTGCAGAGATGGTAGATTAAAAAAAAGAGGAAATGAAGGAAATCTGGTGGTAAAAAGAAGCTGCTCTTCTGAAATGAGAGTTCATGATTTACATTTTTAGCGCTGCTTATAGTCAGGACTCCAGGAATTTGGCGGTTACTGAGGGCCAGCTTCTAAAGAAGGTTAAATGAATCCCACAGTGATATTTTTGAATTCTTGACAATCGGTTAGCAGCACTAGCAAGCTGGAGAGCTGTCAGTATCACGTCCCCATCCATCTCCGCACAGTCCTGAGTACACTCATCCTGTCTGACTGGTTTGGCTCCCCTCCCTGAGCCCAAAGCCATCAGAGGAATACTAGTAGGTGCCATGTGTCGGCTGTCATTTCCGGACTAACGTTCAACTTCTAGGCTGCTGTAGCTGTATTTTAAAAGAACACAACAATTAGGGGGTCACCCATGACTCATCAGCAGCGAGAAGCCACCCCCTGGAGGGAGAAAGGTGTGGGTGGGGAGGGACGTGTTGCTTCTGGGAATGAGTAAAATTTGCTGATTTTATTCCTTTTTAAGATCTGATCTTTTCATCTTTTAAGTTTGCTGGGGAGTCCCTTGTAGGCTTCTGGCAGGAGTCAAATGTTTTTACAGTTTCTCTCAACCAGTAAGTTCAGGGAAGTTTCTACCTGGAACAGGTAACGATCATTTCCTGCTGCTATTTGGGGCTTCCGGTAATGACTTTCCAGGCAGAAGTGCCTGTTTATCTGAGGACTTGAGGCTCAGTCTTGGGATTTGACACTGCCCCTCAGCCAAGCCAGGAACCCACCCTGGTGACTAAGCTGTCTCTCGGGGCCTGTGCCCCGCTCACTCATGATCCCCTTTATAAAAACTGAAAAGCAGGGAAACTCCTCCTCTCCATCTACCTTCTTTGCTTCTGGATCCTGTCTCCACTCAGCATATCTGCCTTAGCTAGAAATCCAGGACTCATACTCCCCAGTGACAGCAGAATACGTTTCTTTCCACAGCTTGACCTTTGAACCTTCGTGTTACAATGACTTCATTCTTGCCACCTAGTAGTAATTTCTCTCCCTTTGCTGGTGGATGTGTCTGTAGTAAAAAGTGTCATCTTCAACCAGGCAGACAGTCCTCTGGACTGCAGGGCCTGCGGCAGGTATGTGGGACACGGGTGCAGGAGAGACACAGCGGGTACAGTTATGTATAGAAAGCGTCCAAGTCCAGGTCAAGAACATGTTCTTTCTCCTCCTCCCACCAGCAATTCTCACAGGCAAATTTTTGGAAAGAGCCCCCTATATTCTATACTCATCACAGCCCCAAAGTCTCTCTAGTTCTTCAAGGTAATAAGGGCTAACATACATATTCAGAGCCAGTCCTGGGCTAAAGCTTTCCAGTGTGTTGGCTTGTTTACTCCTCATTTTCCAGATGAAAAACTGAAGCTTCAAGAGATGATGAATCCAGAAAGTGGCTAGATGGTCAGAAGAGACTTGGGTTTTGTATGTAGGTATTTTCTTACCCAACTCAGTATAGTTTACCTTCAGAAACTGGGTAACTGGAAGCATTGGGCCAAAGTGCAGTTTTTTCTGAGCATCCTGAGAATCTGCTGCCTCTCCCATTGAATCTGCTGAGCCTTGAATTACCAGGAACTCAGGATCCACCAGTGCAGCTGCTCACATTGTTTCTCTGTAGGCCTCTCAGGGGCCTTCAGCCTCTGGGCCACAAAGCCATGGAGGGGTTGTCTGGGCTCCAAGAAACATTAAAAGCAGCTCTCATTGTAATGGAATAAAACCTTTAATGTTATCTTAGTCTGGGACTGTGACAGCAGGAGGAGGTCCTTTGGAAGCAGGACAGCGGCCCTGACAGCTAAGAAGAAGAGCTCAGTTATTCCTCTGGTTACTCCCAAGCCCTGGGAACCCTTCCAACCCACTGGCATGGGATATGGAGCTGCTTTGTTCTCTGCTAAGTCCACGTGACCCTTCTAGGGTCCACCTGGTGGAGGCCCAGGGAATGTAAATGCCCTGCGCCCCCAGACCTCCCAGTGGGGATGAGATTCCTGGATAGGAATTTCAGTATGTCCATGTGCCACCCACAACTGGGATCTCCCCCACTTCTGGTAGGCACCCGACCCTTTAGGCTAGAGCACCTGGCAGTCTGAGCAGGGCTGCAGGACATCAGGGGTCTAAGCGAGGCCCCCTACTCTCATTTCTAATGTTGCACCTTGACGTAGGCCCCTCTGGTTTGGCCTGCCCACGCCTCACGGAGCAGGAGTATGTGCTGCTGACTCCAGGGCGCTAGCTCATCCTTCTCTGAGCTGAGGGCGAGTATCAGCTGTCAGTAGGGAGGCTGCCATCCTCAGAGAGGGCCGCTGTGTGGAGCCACACTTCAGACAACGAGGAGTGTGTCCAGAGTTTATAGAGGGTACAGGAGAGCTGTCAGACATTCCAGTCTAATCTGCACTTAGGTCTATGCATAGCTTGGGCAGTTTTCTATGCAAATCATGCAAATCTGCTGCAAAATGGAGTAGGGATGTTGGTGATGAGTGACGTACTGTTTGTGCAGTGGGAGATCCAGGCGTCCTCGAAAGCATTGTATTTCTGTGTAGTAGATGTTCGTAGAAGCCTTCACATCCAGGAATCTCAGTGCCCTCTCTGAAAATCCTGATCTTGCAAATGCTCACAAGAACCACCCAGAGCTAATGGGGGGATGAAAGGGCCCCCAATTTTCTTCTACCCTTAAATTGAAGTCACGCTCACTCAACCATGACAGCTGCCACCACTAGCTTGGAGCACACCCCTTCCTTGCCTCAAGACCCACCTCACAGGGGGAATTGAGAAGGCCAATTTAATTTAATTGATTACCACTTACAAAGCTGTGGTTACTCCTCTGAGAGGCCTATTGAAAGTTTCTGAGCTATATAGAGATAACAAAATAAAAAGCAAGAGTGTAAGGCAAAGGATGATTATCAAATCGCTCTGAGAACCTGCAATGTGAAAACGATATAAAAGAAAGATTGAAAGGTATTAGTCTGTAAGTCTCACTGAGGTCAGAAGACTAGAGCAAATCTTTTTTTAAAAAGACTTTAGAAACAACTTTAGAAAATACTTCACACACATGCGCACACTGCAGTCCTTTCTTGAGCTCCTGTCTTAGGCTACATTAACATTGTTAACCGATTTTCAATTCTTACAGCACAGCAAGAGTCTTACATACTTACAAGATCTTTTTTTAATGCATGAGCTTTAAACTTGTTTTCTTACTTTAAATAGATGTATATTAACTCTCCGTTTAGGCTGCAGGACCGCCTAGCTTAGTATAACAGTCCAACAAAATAAGAGTGGATACAAACTCTGTAATTTACTCACAGGCATAAATGGATATATAAATGTAAAAATGTGCACAATGTTTTATGCCATGCTTAGCTTCATTGTGACCTAATGTTTATAATATGTAAATAATGGCTTCCTTTTAAAGCAAAGGACTTTTAATACACAGATTCCTCTGAAGTCCCTTTTCTGTAACATAAACAGAAATAAAAAGAAAAAAAATATTCTGTGGCAATAAATAAATACCCAGTGACAAAGGTTACCATTGAAGGGATTTAAAATGACAGAAGTCAACAGAAAACTTTCAATATCATACTTCTACTTTCATATGAAGATATTGTTATCAAAGGAAAAGACTCAAGAAATTCTTTGATAAAAATAATCTCACACTATCTTTGAAGCGGTTTCATTTATTTTACTACCCACTGTGTTCCTTATCAGAAGGCCAAGGGTAAGAAGTTCCCTAGTTATGATTAGGAAAGAATCTGATAGATCAGAAGACTCAATTGAAGTTGGACATAATAAGTATTAAAGTATTACATGACATTAATCCTGCCATTCCATTACTCTCTGCATCTTTGTGCACAGACTAATTATTCCGAAGCCAGTGTTCAGGAGAAAATAGAAACATACTTACCCTGGGCTGGAGTAATCTCTTTATTGCATCAACAAGGCTGGCTCTGTACTGGTCCAGAAACAGGCTGACATTGAGAAGAGAGCAGAATCCAGATTAAACTGGGTTTTCAAGTCTAATGATACTAATGGAGATAAGAACAAGGCTAATTACACATGTTTACTTGACACTAAAAAAGAGAAATTGTTTCCTTCCATTCAAATATCTCACTAGAATAATAATAATCATAATAGATACTGTGCTCAGTGTTATCCAATCAAAGCCAAGTCATCAACCTGTGATGGGCCAGGGGTCACACACGACTGGGCCGCATGTCAGTGTGAAAGGGACAGTTTCTAAGCTGCTGTTTGGGGGAATCATCTGGTTGAGACGAAGCTCTCCCAATATTTGTTACTGAGAGTGCTGTGAGGCCACCTTCCAAAAACAAACCACCAGCCCTATCACACCCAACTCACGCAGCAGATCTCAGGTGGTGATGGTTTTCAGTGACCAGCAACAGCACTGAGGTTAGATTCAACCAGTGACCCACGAGTAAGCAAAGACCAGGTTTAGGCGATGTGACCCAGAGACCATGGCAACTCTGGATTCCGCCCCCGCCCCTTGATCTCCATGTTGATTTTTTTTTTTTCCAGTCCATGTGATTTTTCATTTGTCTTTTCTGGTTTGAGAATTTATCTTGCTGCTCTGTCATCTCTTTGGCTGGGTCAGTCTGACCCAGGCCTTATTTGGAAGCTTGGGACAGAGTCTCCTTACCTGGGACTTGCAGGCTAGAACACTGGGCGGCCTTGTGCCTCAGCCATCTCATGAGGGGCCTGAGCAAAGCCCCTACTCCCATTTCTAACACTGCAGTTTGGTGTGGGCTCCTCTGATTTGGCCTCCCCGCTCCTCACACAGCATGGGCCCTGCCTCATCCTTCTCCGAGCTAGAGCTGAGTATTGGCCATCAGTAGGAGCACAGCTGTGTGGAGCCACACTTCAGATAAGGGGAGAGCGTAGTTCAAGGTTTCCTAGGGCCTGGCTCTGACCTTTCTGCATGTGACCTTGGGCACGTCACTTCACATGAGGCCTCAGCTTCCTTGTCAATAAAGACCCACCTGTGTGGCTGTGGTGGGCACCAAATGAATGACAAATGTGAGCTGACAGATACTGGTTGATGACCTGCTACATAGTAGGGACTGTTTGGGCCTTGGAGATAAGCTGTGAATAAGACAACATCCCCATCCTCAGGGAGCTTCTGTCTGTATCCATCGCTGCATCACGAGTTCTAGCCCAGCGCACATGGGGAAGGTGCTCAATAAATATTTACTCACTGCCTAACCGGCAGATCAACACAGTCCGTGAAACGGAGGCGCTTACGTAGGGTGAGTTTCAGTGCCTCCAAAACAGGATGAACGTGCTCTTTCACTGGTCTGGCTGAGGAGGAATCTGCATTTAGGTAGGATGTTTTATCAGACCAGGTTCTCTCCTAATTCTCTTACTTAAGAGGAGTTGGGAGAGCGGCTTATGAGATGTTTCCAAGAACTCAGTGCTTGGGTTTCACCATGACATACTTAGTGGAAGTTTCTTCTATAAAACGCTGCTTAGAGCAATGGAAAAAGAATCCACTTAAGGTGAGCTAGAAATTATGTCTAGAATGGGAACCCATCCATCAATCAGGAGAACCTGATTATTACCCAGGGGAAAATTTCTTATTGTTCCATAAGACCAGGCACTAAAATCTTAGAGCACAGAATGTGTTTAATTTGAACGCTACAAAAATGTGCCTTTTAGTCATATTAATCAGTGGTTAATAACCAGTAAGGACTGATAAGAAAGGAATCAAATTGTATTTAAGTGTTCTAAAATTTTCTCTTTGGGACTATGTATCTTACTCTTTAGTGAGGTAATATCTTAAATTTTAGTAATGAAGCATTCTATTTTGTTAAAGGAGACTATCTCTGTAAGAAATATCTCTGTCAGTTACTTGGGTCTATGGGACCCAAGTGATGGTTGGGATATATTCTCAGTTTATACCTGGGCATCCTAAGAGCTGGTAAGATTGTTAGAAATAAACAACAACATAAAAGCTGAGTTTAAAGCATCACCTTATAAAGTACTATTTCTACTTAATGTTGACAACGGTGACCAAGATCTTAACATCACAGCTCACTAGAAAATGCAGCTTAACACACAGTACACATTCAAAACAGTTATTTGAAAGCTAATGCTGTCTACTCCATCACTTCAAATCAAATTTCCCCAAAGTGATTCTTGTAGCTCTCTAATAGGTTTTTATTCCAAGCAAGCTCACCTTGCAGAAGCTCTGGTGCAGAATTTATAACGCTTTGTAGGATCCATCCTATGAGCAATTTCTCTGTGCTGTAGTGGGAGTGATATATAATCTCCTGAAAATTCACCCCTTAAATAAGTCCTAATGGGTTCAGAGAACAGCAGTAGCTTAAGTGGATCTATTAAAAAAGGCTGAGTGGGTCAGTGATTGGGATGGAGATACCGTTTCAACTCTCCCTTCAGTTACTGATCAAAATACATCGACAGTCAGTCTAGTTTGGCCATTAAACACACACACACACACACACACACACACACACACACACACACACACACACACCTCTATATAATTCACTTGTGGAATCAACGCTTATTTTGTTCCACTGATCTGAATCACAGATTGTATGACAAAGGAAAGGTGCCAGGCCATTTTCATCACCTCCTTAGAAGCAGTCAGGGTTTTCTGCAGAGTACAGAGCAGCTACCACTCCTCTCATTGGGAAATTAATTAGTGCAGAGAACAAGGAGACATTTCTGTCAGTATCCACAGAGAGGAATACCTCCCTGTAGTTTTCAAGGTGAAATGTGCTCAAACTCACTGTTTTAGATGTAACTTTCAGCAGATGAATGGCCTCTAACAGTTTTTATCAACTGATTGCTGGGGGAGCCTTATTCTGATCTCACTTGGTGCCACCCCATAGGCGTGAGATCTTGGCAATCTGTCTGTCTTCTCTGGGACCAGATTTCTTCAGGTGTGAGGCGAGAGGGCTGACTACATTTGGGTTAAAAATCCTTTCAGGTGGAAAGGTCTGTGAACCGTGATTCAGAACTATCTATGATCACACTATCTGGAAGAAAAAGAAATTCTAGAGCCTATTTGAGAAAAAAAATTTTTTTTCACCAAACCCAAACTTTTTTCATCATTTAAAGTAAAAATGATAGAAAACAGAATCAATCCACTGTATATAGTTAGTGAAAAAACGCTGTCAGAGGAGGTGAGGTGATATAACTTCCCCCTCTTCTTCCCCAAGTCTCAGGCTGCAGGTGTGTCTGGCTACGGGTGGCATTTCAGACCTGCTTTCCAAGCCTTTAGAGAATCCAGATGTATAGAATCTTTCTTTATTTCTTTTTTTTTCAAATTCACAGACTCATTTTTATTTTTGCAGAGCTACAGTAAACTGGAAAGCCATCAAACACTGAATGAAAGTGTTCATTGGGTAAAAAACATCTTACTTCCAGACTCTCAGATTATTGTGATTGTACAGGAGTCTGGAAAGGCAGGCTTAAAATTAACAATCACTCGCTAGTCTAAACTCAGCAAGGACCAGGCTGGACTGCATTTCAGAAGAAAGGAACTCATATTAAATTCAACATGAAACAAGTCAACCAAAGAACTTAATAGGCAGGGTTTGTTTTTTTTTTCCTACATCTGCGGTTAAATATGCTAATATTTTGATGTTTGTCAACAGCATCCTTTTGCAGGTATGGCTGTACCTTGATTTTTCCTTCTGTTTATTTCAAAGTTGACATTTTACAAGTTACTTAGGAACTGGTGAACCATGAAACTATATTTCATTGTCAAAAATGCTGAATGGTGAAATAATGACTAGCTTTCAGTTTGCCTCTTTATTTTATAATCTAGCTGAGCTACTAAATTTAGATGTGAGCTAAGAAACTGTCTCTTCTGGGAGATAAGTTATTTCCCCCATTGCCTACAGGTTTATGAATGTTTGAATGTAAATATATGAATATATGAATGATTTAAGAACATAAACATATCACCGCCCGTTGTAATCATGTGCATTTTACTTGAACCACAATGTGGGTTTGGAATAGGTTTGTGAATAGAGCTTGTTTTCATGTAAATGGGATCAAGCAGTACCACTGGTTAGCTATTCAGGGAATCAGACAATGCCACCCTTGCTGGAAATGCTTCAGTAAGAATTTAATCCATGTACCTAATATTTGAACTCCGACTCTCGCTTCATATTCCTATGGCCTAATCCAGATCTCATTGACTGACAATGACTAAAGGATGCTGTGAGACTTAACGTGATCTATTTATGTGTGGCACCTATTTCCACTGGCACTGAGTATTTCAGGTTTCATCTTGGAGGTAGTGTCTAAAGAGAGCTTTCTTCTCCTCCTCTGTGACATTCGTGAAAAAAAAAAAAAAAAAAAAAGCCACATGGTCTGCTTTCCTGCCTGCCCCAGGAGCAGCATCCATGCGTGCGATAACTCTGACAGAGAAACACCAGTCCTACAGGACACAAAGAACTCGTGGCATCCTGAACTTCCCTGCTCTACACACAACATGTATACTATGAACATCACTGTACTTTCTAAGTTTCTAAACAGCTTACCCCATCCCTGTGAATCTGAAGACAGGCCATTACCAAAGCATTTCTTCTGGAAATAATATCAGCGTCACAGTGAGAGTAGCTTAATGTTTCCCACTTACAAATGGGAAATTATAAACAGGCTGACGGTCTGGAACTTACAACACCAGGGGGGAAAAAAACTTAACAATTCATGCACAGAAAAGCCATTTATAAAATGAAACTTGGTGTATTTAGTTCATTTGAATATATACATTCCCAATAGCAACTAGATGTGTGTGTGTGTATGGGGGGGTGTGTGTACAAAGAACATTGTACTATTACATTATGTATTTGTAATGAAAGCCTTAACTGAATATGCATTATGTATATCAGTTGTATGAGATCCTGTTGTTGGCTCGGGGAGAAAAGACTATTTTTCAAACATTTTGTGTGGCTATTTTTACCCTAACTGAGAACATTAATCAGAAAAGAGCTTAAATCTTACTTCCTCTGCTTGTTGCTCTGGTACAAATAGGATGACATGGTGTAAGTGTCCATAACACAAGGTATGACAAAGCCAGGCTGTTTTGATATTTGTGCAGAGGACAAATTTAACTCTAAATCTCTTGGCCAGACCTGACTCTCCCCACATAATCAGAGTCCATCCGTGTGCGACCCGCGTCTGAAGCTCCAAGAAGATTCTGCCCTCCTTCCCTCTTTCCACTGCTCTCTGATCTGACTTTCATGCTTAATCTGATCTAATCCTGCCAGCATTATCTTCATCTGTGCAATGAAACCTGGAGGATCCTTTCTCATATTTGGTGAGGAAAGGCATTTACTAAATTACTTGCTCAAATCATATGGTGAGGTTTTAGCTCCTTATTTTTGATTAGATGAGGGATGTCATATTGAGACACAATATCAGTGATTAGTCAGAAATCCGTCTCTCTCTTTTTTTGTAAAAAGGTTTTCTGAAATCGGATGCAGGGAGACTAAAACAGCCATGAAAAACTGGAAAATCACAACTAAAAGTTGAAGAAAATATTTCTTTTTCACTGAGAAATATTTTCCAGGGGAAAACAGAAAGCAAACCTAATTCCATTGGCTCAGGTAGAAAGTTACCCACTGAAAATCTTATTAAATAATGATTAAAGAAAAAAAACTTCCTGAAAATTTCATTCTAATCATTCAACTCTAGGATAGAGAAAGTCGTCTCTAGGTTCTGGATCTTACGTTTGGGCTTCTCAGTATAATAGAACTTCTTCAGAATCTGAACTTGTGTTTTCAAGTCTATAGTGTCATTTAAAAAAATCACGATCAAATAAGGTCTTACTCTTAACAGGAAAAATACTTGTGAATGGTCTATATTTCCCATATGCTAAAATAATTACTATTCAACACATGAAGAAAATACATAAGATTAGTTGAAATAATTATTAAGGTTTGATACATATTTATCCTGTAACTTAGGATCAGACTTTCATTAACCATAAGTAGATCGGGCTAAAAGAGAAGACCAAACATCTCATGTAAATTATTTTTAAAAGGCAGGCACCTGACAGAGATTTCAATATTATTATTTGCATAACATAAAATGTAATTTTATAATTCCTGCTTTATGTATAATTAAATATCATAATTGAAGACACTGAAAATACCAGATAGCAAATATACATTTTAAGAAAAGCTATTTCCCTAAAGATAGTCCACAGATATGTTTATATGCTGGAGCATGTATGTGTACACACACACACACACACACACACACACACACATATTCCCTTATATCAATAGTCAGATCTCTCCTAAGAAGTAAGCTAATTGAGCTGTTTGTGTTGATAAACTCCTTTTTCTCCAGACTATTCCTCTCCGAGCCATAATTATTTGCAATTTGCCTAAGTCGTCCATTTACTGATACGTCAAGCATGAAACAGAGGCAATTCCAGAAAATGGAAATGCTTCTCAAAATCAATCTTTGGGAAATAATGTGGTAGAAGTTACTGTGTGATAGAAGACTACCTTATAACTGTCACATGGAGATGAATATTAATTTGTTGAGGTTAAGGCGGCTTTGTGCCTCATTTGTTGACTTTGCCTCGCTGTCAGCAAAGCAGTACAGCCCAATTACTCCAGCAAAGCTATTTTTTTCTAACACGATTTTTATGATTTTTATGTACTTACCAGTCAGCACACATAACAATGTCAAAATGTCCTTCCAGTTGAGAGACATCTGTCTCATTATCCCATCGTAAAACGCTTGAGGAGAAAAAGATTTTTAAAATTATACTTAGGGTTTTTTTTTTTAACTTTTGATTTTTGAGCTATTAACATTATTTTTTGTGGCACTTGCAAACTATTTAAAAGGTATATACAAATTATATCAAAAGGCATAATACAAAAAAAAAAAAATAAAAACCAAGGGCTGTAACTGTCTGTTCTACATTTTACTTAGCCTTCAAATCTAGAAGAGGGAGAATTCTCTATTCAAATACAATAGTTAAGCTTTTGCTAGTTGTTATAGGTTTGTGTAGACAAACTAGGGAAAAATATCTTATCTTGACCACAGTCCTCAGAATGAGTCTAGATTCTTAACATCAGTGAGGTACATCCTGAAATCAAAGTATTCCCTATTTCTGGTATACAAATTTATTTTAAAAAATGATGTGAAACTTAATGCCTGGCATGTCGGTTGCATTTCTTATGGATGAGGTGAGTAATTTGGCAAGATGGAAGAAAAGAATACCAAACTTTCACTTGGTATTTTTCAGTTTTCAGGTACGTTTTAAAATTCACCTGTCCTGACACTTTGTCACCAAAAGAGGATCAGGTTTTAAACCTCATATTAAAAACAAGTATTTGAAAATTCTAGTTATGCCTATGACACCAACCAGAGATTATAAGTTACTCTCAATTAATAACTTGGATGATTAGCATTTTACCATATTAAAGTATTTTACTGACTCCTTGTTCCACCACATCAACTCTGATTTGCAGCATTATTTTTCAAAGTAAACTTCTGCTTCTATTATCTATTTTGATTATTATTTAAAACTAAACTGAGTGAGCACAGCCTACTCTGTCCAGTTGTATTTGCTTATCTTGGTGAGTTCTTTATTTCTTCTACATCTTCCCTGGGTGAAAAGTCATGTATTTGAATATAAAAAGAAGTCTTATTTTTTCATATACATTACTATACATCCACGACAGTGAAGTTTTCAAAGTAGAAAAGATTAAACACATCTCCATGAAAATACCTATGCAGACTGAACATCAGTTGTTCATTCACTCCTTTGACTCATCCTTAGGACCGCCTCCTACGTGGCAGGCCCTGGGATGGCCTACAGGCCATGCCTTCACAGAGGCAGCCTAGCAGAAAGCCCCTAATTCTGATGCCGTGTCCTAGGTGTTATGTAAGCACACAGACTCAGCTCCAGGGAGGGCTTTACAGACGAAGTGGACTACACCTCTGTTCACAGGTCCTGTGGCACATGGACGAGCTTTACAAATTAACTGTAGTTTTGCTGTAGTTGCCCTGACCCACTGCAGAGTCAAGAAACAGAGGAAAACAGGAAACCAGGAAACCAGGAAACCCCTAAGGGATGAGCGC
The DNA here is from genome assembly GCF_009834535.1 of Camelus ferus. Classification (NCBI taxonomy): domain Eukaryota; kingdom Metazoa; phylum Chordata; class Mammalia; order Artiodactyla; family Camelidae; genus Camelus; species Camelus ferus. The sequence goes on along the minus strand of NC_045710.1, from coordinate 31,880,125 downwards.
TACTTTGTTTTTGGATTGATTCCTCAAATACTCCGTGCACCTGGGGAGAGTGGGAAGTAACCAGCACCAACTTTTCTGGAAATGCTAAGGCTTCCGGTGCAGCTGGGACTCAGGCTCAGTGAGAGAGCGGGCCTGTTCAGCCCTTATCAGAGACCTGAGTCTTAGTTTCTACATGAACAAGATTGTTTAAAGTATAGCTCAATGCTAGACCTTCGCAGATCATAAAAGTAATGTATCCACTGCACACATTTGGGGAAAAAAATCAAAGTAGTAAAATTACTCATAATCTTACCATTCAGGAACCATTATTTAGAAAATGCTTCTAATGCATGTGTCATTACTAATGCACCAGGACAGAAAGTGCTGGAAATCCTGTGGTAATATTGGATTCCTGAGGTGCTTCAGCCTCTTGGTTCAAAAAGACAAACTGGAGAGATAGGGGTCTAGATGGCAATCAGTTGTGGGTTACCACAGCAGATGTAACGAGTCATGATTCTAAAAGAAAGTAGGGTGTTCAGCTTGGCCGCATGGACCACCACACATTCCCAAAAGGCATTTCCCCCCAGTTTTCCTGAGGCTTAGTGGCTATGCTGTCCCCATAACTGTAAGCAGGTGACAAAGAAGGAGGAGTGTTATGGATAGAGTCCAGCTTTGGCATCGCAGGCATACCTAAGTTCAAATATTGGTTCCTTCCCTGACTAGTTGTGTGGACTTGGGCAATTATGTAACCTCTCTAAGTCTGTTTACTCATCTGTAAAATAGTGATAACGATGGCCACCTTCTCAAACACTCTCAGAGCATCATTCACACTGCATCCTGAGTTGTGTCTTTCGCACAGCCTATGATGAGAATGGTGCCAAGAGTGGTGGAATCAGGTGGCTTCTACTTTGGAAGGCCAGAGATGTTGGTGACCTCGATATTCAAGGAGCTGGTCCTTCCAAATCCTCTCCTCTGATGAATGTGCCCTACACCCTCCTCAGACACTCACTCACACACACTAGAGCAGTGCTTCGTGGGGAAGGACCAGATTTTTTTTGTTTGTTTATAACCAATCTGTGGCAGACCGTTACTTTGGTAAAATACAATTACAAGTGAATAGACAAGTGAGATTTAAAAAGAAAAGACATTCCAAACACAAGTCCACTGATCATATGCTTGGATGTTACAGTAATATTTCTAAACATTCACTTCAATTTCTGAACTTAGCTCGCTGCAGCTCACTAGCGTACTGTTCACAGACTGGTACCAGTCCATGGCCTCTTCGTGGAGCAGCCCTGCCCTTAGTCCTTGTCTACCAATAACTGCAACCATGACAGCCCCTCTACCTTTCACAGCTCACCCCTTCCAGAGGGGACTCTAATTCCAACCATTATCCAGTCCTACCGGCCTACAACCTGCTGGTGTTATCACCACCTCACCGTCCCTCTTCTTAACATTTATCTTCCCTCCTTGCCCAGCTTGAGTCCCGTAGCCAATCATCTTAACTACTCCCTTGCACAGACCCTTCGCTCCCTTGGCCCTTTCTCACTTCCTCACCTTTGTTAAATCCAGCTCTCTGCCTGCTCTAAGGCTGCATCTATGCACCTGACTGTGGTTGGAGAAAGCACACAAGCATCCTGACTGACTTTGCTTTAAATTCATGACCATGAACCACAAGTGGATTCTTGATGTCCGGCAGTTACACTTCCATTTCCCTTGCCCATTTATGCTCCTGATCTCCCAGCTTGTTATTTTCCACCATCTTCACTTCTTTCAAAATTCTAACACTTCCTCCCTCACTCTTACTTTCAGCTGATGACCTTGCTGCCTACTTCACCATCAGAATTGCAGCAGTCAGATGAGAACTTCCCCAAACTCCGACCACCACACTTAACACTCCTCACAGCATCTGTACCTACATACTCTCCTTCCTGCCTCTTATCATGGATGAATTAGCCATACTCCTATCTAGAGCCAGTACCTCCTTACACACTAGCGCCACCCTCTTTGGTCTCCTGTAGGGCATAGCTCCAGCAATTCTCCCTTCTTTATCCTGTGCTATCCATTCTTTCCTCTCTACTGGATTATTTCCATCAGTATTCAAACATGCAATTATTTTCTCCTTTTAAAATATCCTCTCTTGACTCCACCCACCCTTTTGGTTATTGCTTCATTTCCCTATTCCTCCCCTGCAGCATAATTCCATGAAAAAGTTGTTTAAACTCGCTATTTTCAATTCCTCTCCTCCCAATCAGGCATTTGCCCCCAACATTCCACCAAAAATGTTCTTGCAGACCTACCAAAGATCTCCACATTGCTAAATTCAGCTCAGTTGTTAGTCTTTATTTTATTTGACCTACCAGCCCGCACCTCTCATATATCCAACTTGCTATTTTATTATTTCCACTTGGATGTTTAAATTGACATCTCAAACTTATTATCTCCAATATTTAATTCCTCATCATCTTTCCCCAAATTCATTTCATTCACTGTCTTTCTCATCTTGTTAACTCTACCCTTCCAGCAGCTCAGGCCAAAACCTTTCACTATATCCTGGACTCTTACTTTTCTTTTACACGCCACATTGAATATGCCAAGAAATACAGTTAGCACTACTTTTGAAATACGTCAAAATCCAACTTTTCTCTATCTCCACGCTCCCACTCTGGTCTAAACCACCATCGTCTCTCATCTGAATTATTGTATAGTCTCCTAATTGGTCTCCCTGCTGTAACCCCACAGTTGCTGCTCAAGGGAGCAGCCAGAGTGATTCTTTAAAAATGTGTATCAAATCATGAGCCTTCTCTATTTTCTACCTTGTAATGGCTCCTCTCTCCACACAGAATAAAAGCCAAAGTCTTTCCAGTGACGTGTAACCCCCGTGCAAGCCAGTTACTACCCTGACCTCACCTCCTAGTCCTCTCCCCCTTGCTCTCTTTGCTCTAGAAACACTGATCTCTTTATAATTTCTGGAACACACCAGGCGTCCACCTCTGCCTTAGGGCCTTTAAACTGGCTGCTTCCTCTGTGTGGCTGTTCCTCCTCCAGATATCCCTGTGGCTGTTCCCTTACCCCTTTCAAGTCTTTGCTCCAATGTCTTACCTTCTCAGAGAAGTCTACCCTGACCACTCTATTTAAAACAGGCAACCATTCATTTCCACTCCAGTGCTCCTGAACTCCCTTAACCTGCTCTTTATTTTTCTATAGCAATTATTACCATTTAACATGCTATTTAACTCAATGATTAATTTTTAAAGTTCTCTTTCTCCAGTAGAAGATAAGCATCCTGGGACAGGGATTTCTAAAATCTGTTTGTTCCATGAGGTATTTTCACCTCCTTAGGAGAGTTCTTGACACATAATAGCTGCTCAATAAACATGTCATTTGAATGAATTGTGTATGAATATACCTAGCAGAGAGCCTGGCATACAGAAGGCACTCAAGAAACAGAGGTTCCTATATTAAGTTGTTCTCTGAATAGCATGTGTAGATTAGGCAGATATGGAGGCCACTTAAAATGCTTTCTGAGGATTTCTACTTCCAGTTAAGATGGAGTAACAAGGCCCTCATTTACCTCAATGCCTGAAACCACCACACACACACACACACACACACAAAACCACACAAAATATATAAAATAATAGTTTTCAAGACACTGAGAATCAGCAACAAAGGACAATCTTTGAGAGAGGGGGAAAATACCATCACCCCACGTTACTGCCGTAAGAGAGCTTCCAGGCCACAGCACAGGGAGGGTATCTGGGCAGGAGCGAAGTGGGCTCCCTGGGCTAAGGAGCTGGAGCTAAGAAAGCAAGGCAGTTACAGTTCCCAGTACTGAGTACCAGGTAGGAGAGTGCGGCACAGACAGAGAACTCTAAGCATCTGTGGATACTCTCCCTGAAATATTCTGCAGAGGCCTGACTGGAGCATGTGCATGAGGAAACTACTTGTGGGTGGGAAAAGAACCACCTGAGAAGACTGGAGGGGACTGGCCAGTGTTCACACAGGGCCGGGAATAGCACCTGTTCTCACCAGCAAGACTAAAAAACCTCGTAATTCACAGGGCACTGGGTATGGTCCTCAGATGGGTCTTGTCTCAGTAGTGGAGAATAATGAGCCCTAAACTAAATGCTGCTTTGTTTCTGCCTAACAAATCTTAAAAGTTATACCCCCAAAGAACAAATTATTTCAAAATAAATGTGTCCCAAAACCAAACCCCAAAACATGTAGAAGAATACAAAAACATTCAGGATCCCAAAAAAGGTAAAATTCAAAATACCTGGCATAAAGTCAAAGATTACCAGACACGCAAAGAATTGAAATAATACTTTGCACTTTGAAAGGTGCTAGGAAGAGAAAGTGAAGACAAACCACAGGCTGGGAGAAATATCTTATATCTTTGCAAAACATATATCTGATAAAGAGCTTATATCCAGAAGATACAAAGAAGTCTGAGTATGTTAATAATCAGAAAACAAGCAACCCAATTAAAAAAAATGAGTAAAGCATTTTAATAGACACTTCACCAAAGAAGATTTAAGTGGCAAATAAGCACATGAAAAGATACCCAACATCATTAGTCATTAGGGAAATTTAAAACCCCAACAAGATACCACTATACACATATTAGAAAGGCTATAATTTAAAAGATTGATCATATTGAGTGTTGATGAGAATGTGGAGAAATGGAACTCTTGAACACTACTGAGGGGGGATATAAAATAAACCACTTTGGAAAACAGTTTGGGAGCTTAATTTAAAAGTTAAATATATGCCTCTATATGATCTAGCTGTTTCACTCTTAGGTATTTACCCTAGAAAAGTGAAGGCAGATATCCACACAAAGCAAATATCCATCTATCCATACGTGCACACAAATGTTCATTACAGCTTTATTTGTAATAGCCCAAACAACCCACAAGTTCATCAATAGGTGAAAGGATAAACAAACTGAGGCATAGCCACACAGTGGGATAGTACTCAGGAATAAAGGGAGATTGTCATACTAAGTGAAGTGAGCCAGAAAGAGAAAGAAAAATACCATATGATAAGACTCATACGTGGAATCTAAAAAAAATGACACAAATGAACTTATTTACAAAGCAGAAACAGACTCAGACATAGAAAACAAACTTATGGTTACCATGATAGGAAGGGGATGGAGAGGGATAAATTGGGAGTTTGGGATCTGCAGATATCAACTACTATAAAAAAATTAGATAAACAACAAGTTTATACTGTATAGCACAAGGAACAATATTCAATATCTCGTAATAGCCTATAATGAAAAAGAATATGAGTAGGAATATATATACATATATATGTATAACTGAATCACTATGTTGTACATCAGAAATTAACACAACATTGTAAACCAACTTTACTTCAATAAAAATATATAAAAAATAAAAATTGTTTAAAAAAGGAGTTAAAAGGAAAGAACTATTGATACATGCAACAACATAGGCGATCTCAAAATAATTTTACTGACTGAAAGAACACTGGGTTCAAAAGAAAAAGTGATTGAGCGATTTCATTTATTTGAAACTCTAGAAAATATAAACTAATTTATAGTAAGGGAGAGTAAATCAGTGGTTTCCTGGAGAGAGAGGAACCTTCAAGGGTCAGAAAGGAGGGATCATCAAGGGTCACTAGGAAACTTTGGTGGGGGTGGGGTGATAGATATGTTCAGTAGTTCGATTATGGGGATGGTCTTCAAGGGTGTATACAAATTGCAAACCTTATAAAAGTCTACATACAGTTTATTGAATGCCAATTTTACCACATCAAAACTGTTTAAAAAAAAAAAAAGAAAATGCTCTCTGAAAGAGAGCAGGGTAAATATAAACACATAGCTAGGTCTCTTGCTCTATGTGAGCTTTACAATCTAAGGCATAACATTTCCTGTAAAGACATGTAAGGGATGATTTTACCAAACACCCAAGTTATGTCAATGTGCTACTTGTAATTACATTGACACTAAGATAAAATGTATGTTGTCTCCATTTTATTTCATCATAATGTCAAAATCTTATTTGTTTGAAATTCATTACAAAGTACCTTTTACAGATATAAATATAAAAGCAATAATCATTACAAAACTCCTTATGCTTTAAAAATCTTCATAGCTACAGGCATGTCAATCCTGGTAGATTTAACAGGTATAGCAGAGCAGAAAGAATGTTGGGTTTTGCAGCTACAAAGCTCTGAGTTTAAATACTCCACCACTTACAAGGCTGAGAGAAGCTGAGTATCATTGCCCTCAACTGTAAAAAAGAGACAGTGATGGTTGCATTGCAGGAGGATAAAGCTTTGAATGAGATAGTGTATATAAAAGTGCATTATAGGTGCTCAATAAATATTAGTTTCCCTTCTCTTACTCTTGCAGTAACTTATGTCTTTTCATTCAACCTGAAATGCAAAGCCAAGTCAATTTCTGATAGGACTTCTACCTTGTGATTTAAAACTCATACTGAACAAAAAGTCTCTGTTTCAAGTTTGTAATAAAACCTAATGTCAAACATGCTTAACTTAATTTGTATTTCATTGTGGTGATCACAGATTTCTCTCTCTCTAGAGATTTAAAGCATTTCTTTTCTCATATTCCCGTGGTTAATACTTATTTACCATTATATTGCAGACCCCTGGTTGGGGAGTGAGTCACAGTTTTTAACTGTGCTGTTAACAAGGCAGTAGTGTACAGAGACAATTCCCCATTATGCTTGCTAAGGATTCTTCGGCAGTGGGAAAGGCAGTAGTTTTCTTTGCATGGATGTTATAGGCATTCTTCTTTGCCATGGACTCCAGTAGCCTTTCCCAGTTTCTTCCATCTTACCTCTCGAAGTCTGTGTGGGCTGAGCTCTCCCTCACAGAGGGCCCGTTCGAGTCGTTTATGATGTTTCCTTACACTGGGGAATCGTTTCTATTCTTTCAAACAATTCCCTAGTTGTCGCTTGTCCCTTCATTTTTCCAGATCACTTATTGAGTTTCAAAATGCCATATGCTAGAAACCACTATAAGAAAATGTTTTAAATTCTTGGGGAAAAGGTGCCATCTAAGTCTGGAACAGAAAACTGAGAACAAGAGGGGATAGCAATCTGTTGATTCCCTAATTTGTGAGCCAGTCCGTCACAAAGTGTTATTGAGCACCTCACTGAAGGCCGTGAACAGTAGTACAAAGAGGACTTGTTTCTAAGTAACAAAGTTATTATAGTTGGAGGGAACATATGGTCTTATTTGGAAGACAAGACACTCCAGTGAAACAAAAAAATTGCTACAGATGGCCCTGCTGGGGGAAGGTACCCTGAAGAAGGCAAAAGGGGAAATGTGATCCTAAAGACAGGGTTTGGACAGGAAAGAGGAAGAGGAAGGCCGTCTTAGACAAAGCCTACCGAAGAGGCAAACATTTGGAGGCTGGGATGTGCACATCACTGTCATGAGCTCTGCAAACATCCCAGGTCTTTGTTCTCAGCCAATGACCTTACTGAGAGCCTGGGATTATGTGATATCATTTTTTCCTCTTCTTCATTTTTCCCTCTCCTGTTGTCCAAAAGGAAGTAAAGCCACCCATCCTTTCAAAGAGAACCCCTCACCTCAACCTGTGCTCAGGATAAAACCACTCCTTCCTCTTTCCTCCAGGTCAGTGGTTTCCAAACTTGAGTGTGCATCAGAATCCTAGGAAAGTTTGTTAAAACAAAGCTCGCTGGGTTTCAATCCCAAGAGTTTCTGATTCATTATGTCTGGGGTGAGACATATGGAGATGCACGAGAATCTGCACTTCTAACACATTTCCAGGTGATGCTGAGGCTGCTGGTCTGGGGACCATACTTGGAGAAGCACTGCTCCAGATCCTTGCTCCATTAAATACTGGCCCCCATCATACTTACTGCTTCTTCCTCAGCTATACTGACATGCCTGCCAACATGCCCAATTCTGCCTGCAACTCCACTTCTCTCTAGTCCACAGCCTATTTCTCTTTCCCTTTGCCATGAACATTTTGCAGGAGTCGTCTACTCATGTTGATTCACCTGTCCTGGCAATATGACCCTTCTCACAACCATCACTAGAATTGCTCTGACACTGCTGATCACCCTCTCCTTGAAATTCTCTCCTGGACTTGCTTCCATGAAGGAGTGATATTATACCACACCACCCTGATTCAGCCTTCCTGTCTCCAGTCCTTTCTCAGCATCCCTTACAGGCCCCTATTACTCGACTCCTGAATCACAGGCAAAAGTTCCCAAGATTCTGTCCTTGGCCATCTTCTCTTCTGACTCTCCAGTTTCCATAGTTCTGCTCTTAGCTCTTGATTTTGATCTCCAAATCTTATAGCACAACACTTTCCTGAGATTTGAACCTTTATTCCTCACTGCTGGCTAGTCATTGTCACAAAGCAAACTCATATTTATGCTCTACATCCACCTCAAATGTGTCTTGTCCCAAATCGCTCAAAAGGTTAAACATAGAGTCACCATATGACCATATACACAAAAAAGAAATAAAACTTGTCACAAAACTTGTATAAAAATGTTCATAGCAGCACTATTCATAAGAGCCAAAAAATGGAAATAATCCAAATGTCCATCAACTAATGAATGGATAAAACATGGTATATCCATGTGATGGAATATTATTCAGCCATAAAAATGAAAGATGTCTTGATATATGCTAAAACATAGATGAATCTCAAAACTCTATGTTAAGTGAAAGAAGCCAGAAATGACAGACCACATATTGTATGATTCCATTTATGTGAAATGTCCAGAATAAACAGATCCACAGAGACAGACAGAAACTAAATTAGTGATTATCTAGCACTGCTAATGGGTTGGAATTTCTTTGAGGGTGGTGGTGAAAATGCTCTAAAGTTGATTATATTAGTCGCACAACTCTATGAATATACTAAAGGGCACTGAATTATATACTTTAAGTGGGTGAATTGTATGGTATCTGAATTATAGCTCAATAAACACATTATTTTAAAAAAATCCCAGATAACGTATTACTAGAATATAGAAGCACATTAAAAGAAAGATTAAGATACCATGACCAATTGATTAGAAATGCAGAAATGTTTTAATATTAGGAAACCTGTTAACATGAGTTGTCATAGTTACAGGTGAACTAAGAAAAATAATTTGGTTATCTCTATACCTGCTGAAAAGACATCTGCTAAAGCTCCATATTTATTTATGATAAAATCTTTTAAAAACAGGAATCAATAAAGAATTCCTTAACAACATAAAAAATATCATATCTACTTCAACTCAAAAGCTAATGCATACTTAATGGTGAAACACTAGCGGACTCCCAACAAAGTCAGACTCAAAGATGCCTTGTATTTAATATCATTCCGGGATTTTTTTTTTAATCCAATAAAATTCTATAAGAGAAAAAAAGATACAAGAATTAGAAAGAAGTCAAAATTAAGTTGATTTATATATATTTTTCAGTCACAATGAAAATGCCACTGTAATACAAATATCAACATGATTTTTAGAATATTCTATTAATTTTTAATGTGCTGAAGCTTAAGAGAACCCCTAAAAATACCATGCCCCCAAATTTTAAAATCTGGCTCATTTAAATACATAAAGGAGAACTCTACCAAAATATCTGAAACTGGATAACATTTGTTCTGTGAGAGCTTATTTGTTCAGTGCAAAACACTAAAGAGTAGGGACATGAGCCCTTCTATAAAAGTGTCAAGCAAGTAAAAGATTTTAATAATATGAAGTACAAAAAAAATATGAAGTACACTGAGTAACTTCATTTTCCTACACCCAAGATGGCAACAGAAGGAAACAGGACTGTGGCATCTCTAGAATTCTCAGCAGTTCTTGAAATTCTGTTACCATAATTCTAGCAAAACTCACTAACAGGTATATTTTATTGGAAAACTTCTTAAAGAGAGCGAGCCGTCAGCTTCCTTATCGCAGTTACCTTCTTCTAACCTTCCTCTTCAACCTGACAAAGGACAGATAAATGCCTACTCACAATGTCAGTTTGTCTACAGACACTGCATGTGCGTGCCTGAGAAGAAGCCTATCCTGAAATGAAAGTCGGCTATCTGATACACAAACTGATGTCTGAATCTCCAGAGCTCGATTTTCTTCTACTAAAAATTGTTTGGTTCCTTAAGCCTTATGGATGGATTCACTTCTTATCCTGTCTTTCATTTATCACGTCATTTATCACGTCTTTCAAAATGTGCTCCAAATAGAAATCTTAAAACCTTTCAAATACGAAGGATAAAGTATACTAATTGCTTCAAGGAACAGAAAAATATATTAAGCAGAGTCCTTATCTTCGAGAAAATTATCTGTCTCCCTTGCTAGAATATGAACTCCAAGAAGGCCTCCGTCTTCTCCATCATCACTACATCTCAGCAACCCAGAACAGTATTTGGCAGACAGAAGGTGATCCAAATATTTACCAAGAAATGAATGAACCAATGTAGCTGAAATAGACAACACACTCTGAACCAGACAAGAATATGCCATGTTTTCTGTGGGACTATTTTAGGGCCAGTGGAAGTTAAGAGAAGGAAAAGACTAGGGCAAGCTGATGTAGTCTCAGAAGGCAGGAGGAAATGGTAATTAAGCCATCCTAGAGGAAAGGATTTAGAAGGATAAGGAAGAGGGGAACAAGGTTGGCAAAGACCAGAGATGGTTAAGACCAAATGTGCTGGAGGACAGCAAAGAGGCTCGGGTGACCCAAGGGAAGGGTGTCTGTTGGGAAATGGTGGGAGCCACCCTGGATGAAGAGTGGGAGGAAAGTGAGGGCAGACTGCAGAAGGTCTGGATCCCACTTGGTTGGGATTTACATTTTAAAATCATTTTTCATGTCCCCAATTTAATCTCAAGAGGAAAATAAGCCTCCAAGAAGACATAAATCTTAAAAAGCAGTAGGGCAATGGAGGCAATAGCCAATCCTGCGGGCCCACATAAAGGTAAAATTTGGGTTACAAAAAAAGTCTTAAAAGTTAATATGAGTCCAATACTAAAATTAATGGTTTATCAAAGAATGATTAAAAAAAAAAAGTCACAGGTCTAAATTCACCAGCAATTTTCATGTAAAGCTAAATTCTTTTCTTAAGTAGAAACTTCCTTTTAATATCACAGCAGGGTATATTTAATCGATTTAAAAAATATTGTAAGTATTAACTACTATTAAGCAGAGAATGACGCCATTCACCAATCTGGAACACCTAGAAATATGCAGACATCAAAAGCTCCGAATAGTTCTTTATTAGATAGTCACAGCTTTGAAGACAGCTTCAGATAAACCTAACAATTGAGACACTGTAAATATCCTTGCTCTTTCACCAATCTCTAGCTATATTTAGTAGCATGATTTTCTCTGTTCAAGAGTTATTCTCTATAACTTTATATTTAAGTTCTCAAAGGCAGAGTACCTTGGACTAAATTAGTTAAACGAATAGATGGTTGCATGGGTGGACCAATGAATGGCCCATCAAATAACTGTATTCAGATCTTTGAGATGTAAGGGCTATCTGCTTCATTTATGTGCAGCCTAGATCCTTCTTAGCTAGGGCTAAAACTTTCAGGATTTTGCAAACACATCTTTCATATTTAGCAACAATCAGACTCGGATTAACATGGAGCAGGAGGAGTAAGAAAGCTTGTAAGGGAGAGCATTATTCTAGGCAAGGCTGATGGTGGTGATGAGAGCAGGGGTGGATTAACTGTCAAGCTAATGCAGTCTAAGCCTTGGGGGCTTCTCCCTTGCACAGGACCCACGAGGAGCCCCAGTAATGGGTTCACGAGGTTGTACCCTTCTGTAGAATTTGCCTAAGTAAGGTATACTTGAATTCATCCTACAGAGGACCCTCAAAATAAGTGTCAGGCCCCACACAACCTGGGTTTTGCCTGTAGAAGAGGCTGGTAGCAGGAGGAGTGCTGGTTACTAGGAACGTTGGCAGAGCAGGGGGAACAGGAGCCTGGGGAGGGAAATCAAACTTCTGGGTGCCTTTTTAAAAACACCATTTCCTAGGCTCACAGTTCTCATATCACGATTTTCCTTTCTGCTTTTACATCTTCTTTGCAAATGAAGTCACAGGAGACATTCAGCTGTTACAAACTTCATGTCAAGCTTTGAAGTGCTTTTTAATAGCAGAAATATTTGGCTCACGTGTGGGCTTTGTAGCTATGGTAAATACCTCTCAGTTATCTGTCGCTACTGTTATTCCACACCTCCAATTTGGAGGAGAAATTCTGCATATGTACTGAGGCACTAAAAAAGAATATTGAACTATATCTTAGCTCTTTTGTGAACAGTTTCCTTTTATTTCTTCTCACATGGAGCTAATACTTTCATCACATTGCAGTGGTTATGGGTGGGAAGGCAGTAGATAGAAAGGGACTGCTGATTATTACATCACTGGTTGGCAGTTTCCTTAGCTTCTTGAAGGTTCAGTGGTCAAGTAGCTCCTAATATGAAATCAAGGCATTTCAAGGACTGACACATCCACCTGTTATTCTGGCAAAGTGCTTTAGTTGACTTTGGACAAAATGCTGACAGTGGTTAAAAGAGAAGAAACTGACCACAGTTAATATGAGATAAAGACAGAAAAATACCCCTCATTTTGGAGGTTCCTGTAGGACAAATGACATATAGACTATATAACCAGGTACATCTCAGAACAACATACTTAGAAATAGCATTTTTGAGAACAACAAATAGAAACAAAGACATTTTGGATATTTCCTATGTTGAACAATGACACCTTGCCTCTTTATGTAACTTCATCATTTTATGAAAAGATGGTAGGAAATACTATTGCACTCCGTAAGTTAAACGCTTGACGTCTTTATTCCTCAAAATGCAACATTTTAGAATTCTAGGTATGTTTATTAATTAGTGATTATTAACACACAGTAAACAACATTATGTGTTGTAAAAACACAATCTCTCTTCACAGCATGAAGCTGAAATCTATTATTCCCTGATTCCATATGCTAAAATACACTCAAATGGTCACAAATGACCTTAAGCATTAAATAAATGTAAATGAGGACAACATAGAAAATGTGCTTTTGATTGATAACTAAAAGACCAGGTTGGAAATCACATCCCCAAATGAAGTCCTCCACAGAAGGCTATGGCAGTCTGCACTATGGAGTAAACGCTGTCCTACGAATGAGGAATACACAGGTAACAGATTGTTCTTTCTCCCAACCTATTGGAGGCTTTCTGGGAAACAGGACCAGTCTGTTCATTTATTTGAGAAACACAGAGCATACTGCCCCCTGTGCCATCAGCCTACTCTGAACATCCTAATGCAGGGTTGAAAAATACATTTATGGACACTTCATTACATTCACCAGCTAACATAAGAGAAAAAAAAATATTGCTACTCCATATCCTTGTCCCAATATACTGACCACTTTTGTCTTTACGCATTGTTGCTGTTCATCCACCTTTTCTTTTGAGCATCCTCAAACAGAAAACTCAAATGTCAAAGGATGACAGATAAACAGTAATAAACTAAATAATTAATTAAAACTTAGATTGTTCTTCCAAGAAAATCTGTAGTTAAAAATATACAGGAAAAATGCACAAATGCAGATATTTCATGTGAAAACCACTAAAAGATTACTCATTCCTTTGGGTCCATACCAAGAGGGCAAAAATAAAATGTGGCCTCACAGAAAACACCATCGTTTTGGTTGAGGATAAGCATTCTCCTAGCTTGGACAAGAACTAAGAGAATCTAAAAGGGAATGAACATCTAGACTTTTAAAATCATGAAACAGAGCAGGGTTTCTCAGTCTTGGCACTATTGACATTTTGGGCCAGTTTTTTTGTTGTGGGAGAAGGGGCTGTCCTGTGCACTGCAGGAAGCCTCTTAGCATCCCTGGCCTCCATCCACTGGATACCAGTAGCAACCGCCTTGCCCTAGTTATGGCAATAAAAAAGGTCCCTGGGGCACCTGGGGCATCCCCTCTCCCTGGGGTTGGGAACCAGTGGAACAGAGCCATTCATAAGAAGGTCCCAGGCTGGACTTCTCCCAACCTCATACCGTACCCTCTCAATCCTTAAATCATTCCCAAACCAGTGTTTAACATACTTATCTTTAGTTTTTCTCATCTATTAATTGTAGATCATGAAAACGCCTGCCTGCTTCATGATGGGTTCTTGTGAGCATTAAATAAGATACTTTTAAAGTGCTTAAAACAGTGCCTGACCCACAGTAAGTGTTTAATAAATTAAAGCTGTTATTAGTTTTAATAATCATCCATAGTACTGAGAAATACAGTTTTAACCAGAGTGGGTTTTTTTTTAAGTTTTTTTGTTTAAAAAAAGGAAAAATTCATCTATTTTTTAATGGTGGTACTGGGGATTGAACGCAGGACCTCATGCATGGTAAGCATGTGCTCTACCACTGAGCTATTTCCCTCCCCACACAACCAGAGTGTTTTAATGCAGAAAGGTATCTTACCAGCTTGATATGTTTCCAGTCTTAAACACACCAGTCTTCTGATTTCTTGCGATGATGTCTCTCACATCTATAGGACACAGTTAAGAAAGCTTCCGCAGTGACTGTCAACTGACTCCCCCCACCAAAAAAAAAAAAAAAAAAGAAGGCCCACGAACACTATGATTTTCTTATCATACTCGGGGTCAGCATGGTGAAAAGAGCTATAGGGTGAGAGGCAGGAGGAGAAGGGTCTAGCCCTGGCTCTGCCACCAAATGTTGAATTACTTGCCACAAGTAAGCGCTTTTAACTTCTGGACTGCAGTTTTGTCACACGTGAAAGGTACACTCAGGGAGCATGTTGGCAAGGCCCAGGGATCTGGGCACTGGTCGGGGGAGATGACTGTTCCCTGGGTGCCAGGCCCCACTTGCTTAAAAGAGTTAGGGACCCAAAGGTAAGCCTCTCTCAGTCCGTGTGGAGGGCAATGATAATCTCCTGAGACCCTCCAAGTTGAAGTATGTCAAATCTCCTAATGCTAGTAGGGAGAGTGAGCATGAGCAGCAGGGAAAGACTTGGGGGAAGTGAGAAGAGAAAGATGAAGAAAAGCTTGGAGAATCTTTGAGAGAAAACTAATTACTAAAGAAGAAAGTCAATCCAGGGAAAGGCCCCTTGAAGAACTGTCTCTACAGACTTAGGGCATGGCCTTTGGCCATCTGCTGGCCTGTAAGGACTTGTATAGAAAGAGCCATGTTTACCGAAGCGATGTTTTGATTGAGGAGTTGGTCCGCTGCACCACACAGCGCCATCTTTATGAGGACTGATGGGAAAAATCATGTCAGGTTTCAGCACCAGGGAAAGCCAGATCAACTAGTTTTGCTTCAACTTCCAAACACTATATATCTTAAAACTGCTCCTCTTTCTCTTTTTGCTCTGATCCCTGTGCAACTCAGAGCCAAATGTGTGACCCAAGCTGAACAACCACAGGGCTCCTCTGACATATCTTTTCTGTACTGATCCTACTTCTGGCTTCAGGAGGTTTTCCTGGCTTTCTACTGTCCAACTGCCCTCACTTTCTCATTTATTTTATATAGTATATTCTATGTGTCACTGTAAGAAGCCTCAAAAATCCCTCTTTTGGAATAAGGAAAGGTTTAAATAAACAAGAAATAAAATAATTCCAGTGAAGGTTGCAAGCTGAACTAAATTGGGCCCATGGGGAGGACACCAAGCAGACAAGTGATGTTCCCCCATTGCTCAGAAAAACAGATTTCTTGAACGCTTGAAGCAAGCATTGGCCAAGATCCCCCTGCAAGAACAGAGCCACAGGACTTTTTAACCCAAACCTCTGCTTGAAACACCAGGCACACCCATTTCTTCGCTGAGTGAATAAGCAGGTACTGTGATAGCTTTCTTCCCCCAGGAGTGGGTAGGAAAAATCAATTAGGTCTCCTAATGAAGGGCTTTGTTGAGGTTTACAAAAGTGCTACAATGCAGACTTTTTTTTTTCCTGGGTGAACTCTCCTGTATGCAAATTAAATACCGTTAAATTACATTCATTAAAAAAATAAAAGAGACTAATTTGCCTCCTTGTTTTGATTAACTGAAATGACACATCGGCCTACAGTTTTGTCTATTTCAGGAAGAAAAGTATTTCAGGAAAGTCTTCTAAATGAAATGTCTTGCAGAAAAGGACAGCTGACACCTTTATTCTGAGAAGAACAAAATTAGGAAAGAGTCAACTGACAATTGGTTTTGATTAAACTCCCCCACACTCTGGCCACACCCTACTCGGCGTTTCCATGACATCCAACCGCCCGCCATAATGTGCCCGGTACACCTGTAGCGTCGTACGAGTACATGACTAATCTATCAAGCAAAACATGTTATTTTGTTAGTGGAGGTAATACTTTTGATGAAATAGTCACAGGGAAGTTAAATTATATAACTCAGAAAACCTATTAATAATTTTTGGTAAACATCTTAACACTATATACTTTTATACAATTTATAAACCTGTGACTCCAGGTGGTCAGGCTGAAGCAAGCATATTTATTTATATTCTAGAAGCAATTTTTTTTTAATGAAAAAAACTCACAGTAGTATTTAGGCTGCTTTATTTTTCGAACCAGGAAGGAAATATATTTTGTAGTTCAGGAGGTGTTTTTCATAATAAGTACAAAGAGAAAAAATGGCAATAGTGTATTACCTTAAGAGATAGATTCTGATATTCTGCTCCCCACCCTTTACTTTAGGTCAGATTTTGAGGTGCTTTGACTGGTTGGCACTGTGTCCAATAATAGATTTTATCATTCTGTGTCACGTCAGGGTAATAAAGGAATTTCAATCAAATTGAGTCAATATGTCCAGGATAGTGTTCAACTGGATGGACCAAATCCTATTCTAATCAAATTGAGTCAATATGTCCAGGATAGTGTTCAACTGGATGGACCAAATCCTATTCTCCGAATGCACCCACCTTCTAGAAGGCTTCAGTGGGAGGTGCTGGGTGCAAAGAAAGCCTTAATGTGATTTCTGATTAAATAGATACAGAGCAATCACCTTCAATCTCCTAGTCTGGGCAACTGGACTTCCAGAGCTATGGGATATATGCTTGTGGCTAAAAGAAACCAGGCTTCTACAACCAGATTTTCTCCTCAGAAAAAGCATAGTTCAAGAATGGGGCTCCATCTGAATTTAGTTTCCATTGATTTTTATCCTTAAAAAATATATATCTGTATAACAATAGTTATTTAAACAAATTATACATATAAGTTATATATATAAATATTATTAAGCTAATTATATATAAATCTTGTTTAAAATATTAGCTGGCTCCTGCAATTAGTGACTGTTATGTTTATCAGTCGCTGCATATACATTTTGAGAGTTGCCACTGTTCATTAAGCAAGAAAAGGATTTTTATGGTAACATTGTGATTCACAAAGCATTACTCTTTTGGTTTATACTACCTTTATTTTCATTGGCCCATCAATGGTGAGGGTAGAAAGCTATAAAATTATCAAATAAGTCTTGCTCATTTTGATCTCTAAAGGGTTTTTAAAATGCCTGATGGGACAATATTTGCTAATTTAAAGGCTGCAAAATATTCTTAAATGTGCTTATTACTCATATGAATTGAGAGTATGACCCAGAGGTGCTGTGAACTCTATTAGCAACGTCAACTGTTAACATTTATGGATGAGAAGCCTTTCCCTCCAGTGCAAGATCACACTCATCAAATCATTCTAGTTTTTGGTGAAAGAGAATTGTTTAATGGGGGTGGGAGGCCAGCTATGAAATCAGATGAACTTGGCTTCCTGTGCTAGTTCTGATACTTAGTGACTGTGTGAATTCGGATGAATTAACTTCTCTGAGCTCCATCTCAAGAATAGGAATAATGTGCCTATTTTATAGGCTTAATGGGGTACCTCATAGGATAAGCCTGACACATAGCAGGTGCCTAAATCATGGCAATTCATTATCTTTTTCAATAATTCAGGCAAAAGCTCTGGAGGGATGAGAGGCTAGTGAGAGTAACTAAAGTGAGGTTTGGCAGTTAAACTTTATTTTCTTTCCCTGTTGCTCAAAGCTAATTACGTGAACATTTTTATTGCAGAATCTAAATAACTGGAAAGAACCAAAGAACTTCTGCCCTGTAGATATTCAGTGTCTTTCACATGTATAAATGTGCTCTCATCAAGGTACAGTCTGTGTCCTCTAAGAACAGGGACTTGGTCTGTCTTGTCCACTGCTGTATCTATAACACCTGAAATGGTGAGCATTTAATAGTGGTTTCATTCATTTAAATCAATTAATTAGCTTAATTTATTAGTTAATTTAAGTTAAATTTTCAGAGCTGTTTGTTGAGGTCCTACCCAATGTGAGGCACACAGAGTGCATTTTGGCTGTATCTAGCAAATAGATGAACAGCTAACATGATATTGAAGGCAGGGGCGTGGACACAGGATGATGGCCTGGCATCTCCAAGGTCTCAACCATCCATAGCAGAGGCTGGCTGCACAGCCCACATGAAGCTTAATTTATTAATTCTGTTAATTAATTTTTTCAGAAATTCTGTTAAATAAACTAATGTTAAGCCAGGGGTATTTCCTTTGAAATGCACAGGCGATGTACAAATTTTTGGAGAATCCTAAGCTCAAGATCATGATCCAGAGTGTGTATACTGTGGGGATAAGATGCTTGGGTCAGTAGCAGGAGAATGGGTTGCCAAGCATTGCCCTATTCTGCAGATAACTACTTGGTGTTTACTAAGGATGGGTAAAGGCAGGATCATTGTGTTGGGGGAATTAGTGAGTGTACAGAGAGGTGTTGTACTTTTATTCATTATGATTGGGAAGAGGCTTTGCATCAATAACAACTCAGTATTCCATCTCTCTCCCTTATTCTTATGCCATTGTCAACACCCGCTACAGAGTTTATTGAGTAATTATTATCTGTGGGCACTTGGAGATTTCTTTCTTTATTACACTAAAAGGACCGTGCCAAAGAAAAAGGAACACGTTTGAGGATAAATTCAAGAACTGGATAAACTAAATGACCCCATTTCCAATTTATCCTTTGTTCCCTTTGGATGTGGATAAAACAGCATCTGTAGGGAGAGGCAGCTCTCAGGTAGCGGGGTTTGGGGTTAGACTCAGTGGTGCAGTTAAAGGACCAAGGAGAACCTCAGGAACATCTACCCATGAGTCTGAGAAAATATTTAGGATTTACAACATTCCCTTATACCTCAAGTCTTAATCTCTTTTCAAATATCTCTGTTGAATAAATCTCCAATCCACATTTAGCTTTCTACGTTTATGACATAGCCAAATCTATCTGATACATTCAAGGAGACAATAAATAACCTTACAACTGGTTGATATGTTTCTATGATATAAAGATGCAGAATGTATCCATTCATTGCCTCATATATTCCAAAAATAGAAATGAGAAGATAAAAAGGAAATTTTAGAAAACGCTATATTTTTTAAAGCTTAAGAGACTAGGAAGTAAGACTCAGTGGATTCATTAAATTCAGATGCCAAGAGCAACAAAAATAATTTTTTAAATGATGAGAATAATATACAGGCCAATACTCAGATGCGATGTGTGATTGCCAGGTCGATTTTCAATTACATTTCACTGATGTATTCATTTGTTTCTTAATGTGCTCATCTTGCCCATTAAGAATAATTAGCAGCTTTGCTTAGAGATTTTCTGGCTTCTGGCAATGTTTCTCCCTCTTTTTTTGTTGACATCCACTTTTACTTTTTAGAAAGTAATTCTTGGATAATATCCTACAACTGCTATATAATTTAGGCTTCCTAAAATTTTAAAGGAAAGATGTAAACAGTAATTTTTCAATGAGTTTGTTCCAGTCTATATGCATCAACAGTATGTGATTCAGTGAATTAGTTATGCTTACAGAAAGTGGGCACACAAATAGAAAAAATTTTTTTTCATTCATATTAACCTCACTCAGTAAAACAGCTGACAATGAATGCCAGTTGTAAGGTCTGTGAGCAAATCAAGAATAACATTTGTATTTAAAGCGGGAAAAACACACTGTCAATTTTTAAGGCTTTATGCGTTCTTTTTGCCTCTTAATTAAAAAACATTAGACCTAGTTACAACAGAAAAAGGCACACCGACACAGAACAAGTGCATGATAACAACTGAACTCTGTCAGGCAAATCCTAAAAGATGAAATAAAAAACACTACCAGTTTTGGTCTGCATCCTGAAAGGACCTACTTTATCTACATTGTAAAGTTTTCCCCTCCTGCCCTTTGGCATCCCGCTATATTAAACCCATTGTAAAACCCAGCACAATAAAGCACTCTCAGGGCTGAGCTTCTGAGGACCAAATGTTAAAAATCCATTTTCTTGGGAGGGGACTGCACCAATCATTTCTTTGAAAGACCGGCAGAGTGAATACAGAAGCTGAGATTTCCTCTCTGATTTCGAGGGCTGGCGTGGCATCTTTGCTGTTTTAAAGCAAAGGTGCATTAATTAATGACATTAGCATTGCTTGCCTTTGTTGGAAGCTCTGTAGTTTAGCTCAACAATCATTTTAGTACAATTAAATTTACATACTGACCGCAGATGCTTCCCAGAGTTTTATAAAAGTTCTAATTGGTTTCTGATGCTATTAAATAAGACACCTGCTGACTTGAGAAAAACCTCAGGTTGCTGGGCCTAATCTGAAAGTTTCTGTGCCTAAAATGACCTTCTCTTTCCCAATAATCCTGTTTCCCGCCCCCCCTAAAAAAACATCCATTGGGGCTGAGCCAGCATACCTGACTTCCTGTTGCTCTCTGTGTTCCCTGACATGTGGAGGAGGAGCGGAGTGAAATGATACAGTGCACGGAAGCACTCAGAATAAAGCAGAATGAATGAAACATCAGCTCATCCTCAGGAATATTTTGAGAAACTTGCGACAGTCTGAAGATCATGATTAAAATCCTGCATTTTAAAAAAGGAAGCACCTTTTGTGATCTCTTTCCCTTGTGTGAAAGGCCAAGATTGTGATTGGCTGTTTTTCCTTCCTGAATTTTTTTTTTTTTTAAAGTCTGTCAGGCAATTAGCTGGGTGGGGCTCTGGAGAGCACACGAGTGCTGCCGAACAATATTAGCTACTGTGCCTCTTGTACTTCCTTTCTCCTGGGTGAGCAGCCTGATAGAGCTGCTGCAAATTTTTCTCTCAAAAAATTACAGAGCAGAGGTAGAAAAAGAAAATGGAAAATAAGCTTTACAGAAGATGCTTAAGTCTTCACAAAAATCAAAACTGCTTTGGCATTTTGAGGGTCTAAAATGCAGACACGTAGATTGCCTCTTTCATAGTGCAGATGAAAAATCCAAAAAACCCAAAGCAAATAGATCCTCCACTTCTTCTCTCAATTCCTAACGGCTGTTAACTGCCCCTGAACAAATCAGCTCGATGGCTAAAGTAGCCACAAATTATGCTTGCTTTCTTAGTTAAAGTACAGTTCAATTTTCCTGAATTCTGTGTACATATTAGTAAAGCATAATCTGATATAATGGGGTTTGAATGGTAATAGCATAGCAGAAAAAAAAGAGAGCTTTTATAATCCCAAATAAGAGGAAATAATGAAAAACTGATAGCTGTTTCCAGTGGGGAGATATAGGGAACTCCTCAGGAATTACAGTAGGTACAATATTAAATGGTCCACATGTACAGTATCAAACAGAAGAAAGGTAATAACGAACATGAAGCTGGAAGTTAATTTTTGCAAGCAATATCCCATATAATAAATGTTAAATCATTTCTTTTATACTGGCAAATTTCAATAAAAATAAAAGGACAAGAAGGCTTGAAAATTATTATGAAAACAACTGTTCTTATTGCCTTAAGCGGTCCACAAATCATAGGCTCCTTTAATGAGAAGTGACTGTAAAACCCATCGAAATTTAAAAAAAAGACATTTAGTCGTATCCCATGAATTCCATATATTTCTACTTTTTCTTAATTACTTATCGTGTGTGTTGGGGGGGGGGTGCAGGGAACTCTCTTTTAACACCCCATGCTGTCTTTCTTTATATCAATTGTTACTCAGCCAGGGAAAAGGAATGAGCACAACAAACCAGTTTTCTATCTGAATAAGGATACTTCTGATGGCCTTTTCATTCCCATCAGTTAACAGAACTTCTTTGACATCTGCAGAAATAGCAACCTGAAAAAAAAAAAAAAAGAGGGAGCACAGCAAACAATGAGCAAATATGCTTGTCTGTGTAGAAGTGAAGACAGGAGTGACAAGCCTTCAGTATCATGCTTCCTCACCTATTTCTCTGTAACAATCTTCAATCTTTTTTCATTTTATGTCTGCATTATTTTAATCATTCAATCAAATCAGTCAATACTTTTATCATTCCATTTGCGGGAGCCTCTATCTTGCTATCATTCTGTTCGGTAATTGCATTGTGACAGCGGATGATGGTATTCTGAGAGGCTTTCATTTGTGGGCTTCTGTTTATCTAGGAGAGCCATCATACATGGCTGTCACTCTGCCTTTCAGCTTGCTTCTGTCTGACTGCCTGATGCCCTTCATATAACTTTGCATTGCAGGCAGATGGCTTTGTGAGGGTAATTTTTTTGTGAGCTTTGACATGCTCGCACATTGGGCTGTAACCCTGACACATTGTGTAAGAGCGACAGGTTTGTCAAATGCCAATCAGTGTAACAATATGCTTTTATTTGTAGAGACATAAAAACTTGTCTAATGCACTGTGCTGCTACATAATATCTCCTGAATACATGACTCAGAACCCAGAGAATGGGGAACGACGTTCCTGAATGGCCAATCTCATTCAAAAGAATCTAATTACTGAGCGCTCTGGATCATGTTTGTTGGTGTAATAATGCAGGCAAAACATTAGCAGCTATATCATGGTGCTCCAACTGTGATTCGCCGGGCTATTCCCGTATCTTAGCAAATGGGACTCTAATCTGAAAAAAAAAAAAAAATGCTTTTGCTATGGCGAAGAAAGACCGTGCGAGGCCTGGAATGTCACAACAAGCGATATTGACTACACTGAGGTAAAATGTTTCTGCTCATCGAGGCAACCATAAAATCAATATGATCCGAAAGCAAGTCAATCTAGAAGGTCTCTCAAGACCCGGCAGCTTGACCGCAGCTGATGCTGTTGACGGTTCTCTGACCCAGCAGTTGGAGGCCCTGGAACATTTTTCCTTTTGTTCCTCCCTCTGAATGGGATTGGAATTGAGAAAAGACCTACCATGAGCCCAGCCAAGCATGTCATGCCACCCCCTAGCTCACACACAGCAAGGTCCCTGAAAGAGAGAAAAGAAATGGTAGAACCCATACAAATTAGATGAAAATGGTCAGAGAGACATATATGTTACAAGAACAAATTGCCATCTGCAGTAAGAACGGCGCTACCAGGAAGTTGTGGAGACAAGACTAGGCTACCTCATGTCGTTTTGCGTTTTAAAAATAATTATGAAATAGAAAAGTCACAAAGCAGGCGAATCAGTGGGGGTTCCCTCATTAGTGTTCACTGCAACATTACCACCGCTGAGCTGAAAAATCTGAGAAGGTTCCCTTTTTTCCCTTGTCAATGGCGCTGTCTTTTAGAACTAAACTAGCTAGAGTAGCGAAAGATAATTGTTAGGGAAGGATAACACTGTTAATCCACATTCATTCCTTCAAAAACAGTTAGACAAGTAAATGAAGAATATACATGAGTGTGTATATACCTATATTTATAGTCACATACACACAACACACACACACAAATACATGCAATCTTGAATTAAAAAAAAAATTCTAAAACAAACTGAAACATTTGGGAAAGCTGAACTGCCCCCATAAAGAACAACTACACAAAGAGCATTTAGCAATTAACACTTAAATCACAATTGACCCCAACACAACACAGTGAATAAACAATGCGGGGACATAATATGGGTGAGCCAGCATACCCAGGTTAAATAATGACTGGGCTCTGACTTCATCGCTCGGAAGTAAAGCAGCTCAGAGTTAAAGCTGACAGTCTGGGGTGGCGCTCTGCACTTACCTCCCCCTTTGTACCTAAATATCAGCCCTCAACGTGTGACATTCTTGCCCTGGCTCACTGCTCCCTGATTGGAGCTCCAGGCAAGATGAAGCCCAGCGAGAGGAGGAAATGCCAGGCTTCAAGGGCAGCGCTGCAGCCCAATTCAGCACTGCCCTGTTCTTCCCCTTATACGCTTAGCCCCTTAAGATTGTTTCTTCTTGTTTCTTCTTCCCAGTTTGGGAAGTTTATTACCTCAACAGGAGAAAAGAGTGAGAGAGAGAGAATCAAGGGAGAGGAGAGAGGGAAGAGAAGGAGAAGAAGCCAAGCCAGGACGTTCATATTCCGAAATACATTTAATGAGTATCTAGGCGTTCAAAGCAATTACAGGCTGGTTGGTAAATACGGACCCACAGAGCTTCAAAAACTACATATTATTGACCCAGTCCTGTAAGTACATATTGTTAAAACACACACCCAATCTTATAAGTACATATTGCTAAAATGATCAGCTTGTCTGGAATCATAATGGGCTATTCAGGAAGCATGTATTGGATGACTTTTATAAAATGAGAATTAAAATGAAAAAAAAACGTATTTCCTGGGTCTGCCAAACATCTTTAGCATTTTTAAAAAAGGAGTTTTTGTTTTCTTTTTCCTGAATCCCATCTATGGGTTTAATCCATAGTGCACATTGACAGTTGAAAACATTTATTTCTATAGCAGGAATCTGTAATTGTAATTTATATTTACAAATACATTTTGTTAGGTATATAAAATACCTTTACAATCAGGGGTGGGAAGGCATCTTTAAATAATAGCTGTGGGGTATTTACTTATCAAATATTCTGTAGTGACTTTCCTAGCAGAAGTTTAAAGAATGTCTTTATTGTTTTTGTTTTTTTGTTTTTGACCTTCACAATCAGTAAGGATTGATTGGAGCTTCACTTTTGTTTCCCCAAAATCAAAGTGAAATAAAATGTCTTGAGTGGAAATCAAAAGCCTTTGACATATAGCAAAAAGCTTGCTGTGCAATATTAGTACCCAAAGGCAATTCAGATTTCTTTTTCAGAAGCAACATGTTTTCACCATGACCTTTTCCCCTTTTCCTTTCTTTGTTTTTCTTTCTTTCTTCCTTCCTTTCTTATATTTTTTAAAACAATTTAACTTGAAGAATGTAATCACGGCAGTCTTTAATATGCAGATACAATACCCATAGCGGCCTAAACAAATTTTTAAGTGCAGCTTTGTACCTGAATACATCACTGTGCTTGAGGCAGTAGTAAGCCAAAACCTCTTCAGCTGGCCAGATGCCTGGAAAACACAAGAGGATACAGACTTTTTGATTATAGAATTTTTTTTTTCTATAATTGCTCTCTATAGTGATTTTCTTAAGAAATGGCTTTTCAAAATAATGTACAGGACAAGCTATTTCAACTTGAATCAAACTTAAATCAACATAATTGTTACCAGTAACATGTTATATCACATGAGTTTCTCTGGTTGTTGATTATAACTCTTTTCCCAGGAAAATAGTAAAATATCCTAAAAACTTATACTAGATTTCAGTCACAATGAAACAGCAAAAACAATAACAACCAACACGACAAATATCAAACATTAAGTTTTAATGGTATTTTAGGTAGATCTTAATCTAGTACCCAGGAACCTTCTTTTTGGCCAATTCACAAGAATCAGTTGAAGACCTACTGTATACGCAGCCCATATTAGGCAAGAATAAATGAAAAAATCACTTGCCGGAGCACAGATAGAACCACTAAGGTCATTATAGCTTTCTGTTTGATTCCATAATTTTTTAAAATACGCATAACTATTTCCTTTCTTTCATTAAAAAGTCAAACTGGAATATAAAATTGAGAAATTTAAATTTCACCAATTTTAGTTCATCTTTAAATTTAACAATAATCCTACCCACTAAATTCCACGGAGGGGCATTTTCTAACATTATCATCTGTACCTCATTTATTTAGAAGACTTACATAGTTGTCATGAGTGAATATGAACTGCTTAAAGAGAAGACAAACATGCTTGGAAATGAGAGTTTCTAGTGGTTATCATAGTACGGTAGGATTACAAGTGTTTTTAATGTTTTTCTTTACACTTTTTGTATTTTCCAAATTTTTACAGTGAATCACTCACAGAATCAGAATAAACTATACCCTCATACAAATTATGTTTCCCCCATGGTCAGACTCAAAGATCAGGATCAGGCAGGGCACCAGGCATCCGCACTGCCTGGGGTGGAGAATGCCACGCGGTCCTGGGAGAGCAGTGTGTGTTCACTGCCTTAGCACCAAGCACTCTTCTAATGGGCCCTGATGCAAAGTTGAAACACCTAGTGCGACTTAATTTTCTTCTCCCAGATGCATCTCCAGCTTTAAGGAGTAAGAAAGGCAAAGATTTCAGAGAAGATGATGTCAAAGAAATGGTAAGTAAAATCCTAGGAGAATGAATGGATAAACATACGAACAGTAAAGAACGACTCTAGAGCGTGTGCTGCAGGAAAGTCCAGTCACGTGTCCGAACTAGCTCATTCCTGGTAGAAATGACTTGTTGGGGGAGAAACAAAGGCAACCAGCAAGAAGTGTCTGGAGTCATATTTACAAGGAAAGTCAGGGAGGCAGTGGAGTGTAGCAGTTAAGATCGCAGGGACTTAGGAAGCAGACTCATTCAGCTCCTGCCCCAGCTCTGCATTCCCTAGCTGAGTGACCTTGGATGGGTTACTGAACCTCTGTGCCTCAGACTTCTCGTCTGTAAAATAATGTAACTGTAGTATCGACCTCACAGGATTGTTGTGAGGATTAAATGAGTGAAGTATATGAAACATACTTAGGACTTTCCAACTTACAACAAGCTCAAGGAAAAAGAAAATTATGTGTTGTTAATGTTATTCTCTTGCAAAGGAGGAGAGAAGAGTGGAAGAGAGACTATGTGAAGCCCAAATGATTATCCTAATAACCAGAACAGATGAAGAACGTTTTTGACCTTCTCCTAGTCATGAACTTGGCATGATCCCAAAGTCCTAATATCTGGCATACTCTCACATAAAAAGAACTCCATAAACACTAAAGTATGTAATAAAATTCTCTAAGGGGAGAGCCCAAGACAGTGTTCTACACTAAGTGAATATAGTCACCACAATAATGAATTTCTTTATGCCTTAGTAGATGGTTTTGAGGTTTAAAAAATAATGATAGGGGAAGGGTATTTAACTAAAACTCACGTCTTGATTAAGTACAAAAAAAGGTGACTTCTAAAATGCATAGTCTTTTAAAGTAGTTTTATAATTTTCTCCCAAAAATTACAGAGGTTGATTTTTGAACTAAATGAAATACAAAAAGTTCAAAGAACAAAGTTTAAAAATCACCTAAAATCCCACTACTTGTATCTAATCACTTAACATTTTGGACATCATTTCAAAAAAAAAAAAAATCTCTCTAGGCATAAAGATATTTTACATAAGTGGGATTTTCTTATGGAGGCATTGAATAATCTCATTTTGCCCCACTTAGTATGGGATGGATAGCATCTCATGACAATAAAAATATACTATGCTTGCATCATTATTTTTAATGACTGCCTAAATATTTTATGTTTGTATCATAATTTATTTAGCCAGTTTCCTTTTGATAGACATTTAAGTTAACTTCTAAGGTTTTGTTATGCGATTATAAACAGTGGTACGATGAAGACACATTCTTTTTCCCCCAACGAAAAATTCTTCTCTGTAGGTCAAATACTCAGAATCGGGAAATCTGGTCAAAAGTCAAGTACATTTCACATTCTGATATATCAAACTGTCCTCCAAAAAGTCTGTACCAAACTACACCCATAATGAAAGTGTTTATTTCTTCTAAGCCTTGTCCTTGATAGCGTTTTGATTACCTATTTTATTTTTGCTTATCTGTAAGCTTTTAAGTTATCTCAGTGCAAATCAAAAACTACAATGAGATATCACTTCATACCCTCTATGATGGCTGTACTCAAAAAGTCAGACAATAACAAACGTTGGCGAGGATGTGGGGAAATTATGTAGAATGGTTCAGCTACTTTGGAAAACAGTGTAGCAGTTTCTCAAAAAGTTAAATGTAGAATTACCATATGACCCAGCAATGCCACTCCTAGGCATATATCCAAGAGAAAAGAATACATGTCCACACAAAAACCAGTACACAAATGTTCATAGTAGCATTATTCATCTTAGCCAAAAAGTGGAGACAACCCAAATGTTCATCAACTAAATGAATGGCTAAATAAACTGTGGTATGACCATGCAATAGACTATTATTTGGCAACAAAAAGAAGTCCTGATTCATGTTACAACACAGATAGAACCTGAAAACATCATGCTATGGAAGAAACCAGACGTAAAGGACCACACGTTTTATGTTTCCACTTATGTGAAATGACTGCTAATGGGTACGAGATTTCTTTTAGACGTGATGAAATATTCTAGAACTGATTGTGGTGATGGTTGCACTCCTCCGTGAATGTACTAAAACCCACTGGGTGAATTGTACAGTATGTGAATCGTATCTCAATAAAGCTGTTATCATAAAAAGTGTTCTCATTCCATTTGAGAGAGTGTAATGGTCTTTTAAAAATGTTTTTTAAAAGAAGTTTTACATATATACAGTTTAAAGAGCCACTGAGTTCTATAAGACCAGTTAGGACAAACAGTAGTCCCCAGCCCATCTGCCCAAATCTTTCTCCTTCCTCAGAAACTACTACTGTCAGTTCTTTTAGCTGATTCTTCTGGCAATTATTCCATTTTTCTACATAACAGGCTTGTACTATTACTCCTTGATTTTTCAGTTTTAGACAAAATGTGATGACCCTCACTATGGAAGAGAGGCATTTTTTACTTTTCTCTCTATTCTCTTCCCACACCGCATAAACCACGCTCGTTAGCCACCAACCACCACTGTCTTCCTCATATAGCTATATTATCATTTGGTAAGGTCACTACTCATTGTCAATTTTATTATAACCCTGAAATAGAACTGAGCCATGTAGTAAACCAGGATTGATTTTTCTCTCACAGAAAATTTTTTTCCCCTCTCTGGAGTTTATAATTGTATTTTCCCCCCCTCATTTGCTAAGATTTCAATCTCGAAATCCAGTTGTCAATTTCTCCTTTTAATACAGTCCCTCACATCTGGTATTCTATCAGCCTCATGAGGAAATCTCTCCTGTGTCTCCTGACCTGCCTTAGTCTGGACTGAACGCCCTCTATGCTCCATGCACCGCTGATACACATCTTCACTACCATTCCAGCCTTCCTTCGGCCCTTCTGCTGTGTTCCATCTCTTGTTTCCTCTGTCCTTTGTCTTCCTTCCTTCATCTACTTCCTCAAGTATCTTCTTGAAGAAAAGTGCATGGAAGGTCAATGTTTGAGAATTTGAACGATTCAATGGGTAATTTCGATTTGGAAGAGCCAAGTTCTTCAGTTCTTGGAAAGGTTCTTGGGAACTTCCATTGATTATTTCCTTACCTCCATTTTTATCTGTCCTCTTTCTCTGAAACTCATGGTGTGGATGTTGACTCTCCTGAACTCATCTTCTCATTTTCATGTCTTTTCTTTCCTGCTCTCCCTCTCTTACTGTTTTCTACTTTCTTTGAAATTTTCTCAACTTTCAATTCGAAACCTTTTATTGTTCCTTTCATTTATGCTGCTGTTGGTGGTAATTCTCTGAATATTTCTTTTTAGAGCATCTTACTCCTGTTTCGTGAATGCAATATCTTTTAAAAATTATTTGAAAATATTAATTATAGTTTAACTTTTCTTCTCTTCACATAGTCTGCTTTCTTCATGTTGCTTTTTTTCTGTTAGTTTTGGTACCTGTCACATTAAAAGCTTTCCTCAGATATATCTGGTAATTCTCTGTTGTTTGCAGAAATGTAATTATGGAAGAGAAAAGGCTGTTTGGAGGTGAAGAGGGCTGAGTGGTGTGGGTAGGGCGTGGGTGGCAAGGCTCAGCCCTCAGTGTCCATCGGTTCACCTAGTCCCTCCAGCCTGCCTTTGGTGCAGCCTCTGATTTCAGCTGTGCCTGTTGTCCCTTGATTTAACCCTTTCCAGAAAATATACCTCCTCTTCCGTCGGCAGTATAGAAGGGGCAGTTACCCAGCAGCCTGGAATGGGGAAATAACTGCTTCTTAAACCACTTTCAGTCAATCCTCCTTATTTTAGCCCCTCTCAACTCCTCCTTTTAGAATTACCTGGTGCCACCAGTTCCTGAGCCTTTCAAAATTTCAGAAGTATGATTGGGTTGGCTCTCAACTTTCCCTACTGCTGGCTTTCTCATCTCTTGCTAAGTCAGCGACTTCACACCCATTTGCTTCCCAGCTTCAAAACTACGTTGTCTGTTCCTTCATTCTATCATCCTGGTGGGTTTATGTCTTAAAAGCATCCCTTTACAGCTGTTCTCCTTCGTGAAACAGAAACTCATTGTAAAAGTGATGAGAATAATTTTTAGAAGGACACACAAGCTATGGCAAGGGTTTTTTCTTTTTCTTTTTCTTTTCCTCAAGATTTTTATACTCCATTAATAATATTGTAGGGTTCTATTAATCAATTATAGGCACTTCTGCTAGATTCTTAATGTCACCCGATGAGGCCAGGCAGAATGCCCACAGTGGCATTTAGAGTAGCTAAAGCATTGATCCCCCTAAAAGCATCACAAAACATTTAAATTAATGGCTTATTTGTGATAACTTGTTTTCTAAAACACTTGTCATGAATGAGGACACCCTTGGCTGAGCTGTTGACTCTTTTGGAAGAAGTGCTCTGGTGGATGTAACTAAAATGAAAAGCTGCTCGTGCTGGAATGGGTAGGTAAATCTCTTGGGCTGTTTTCAGTGTTTACACTCTGTCTCCTCTTCCTTAAACATTCCTGCTTCATCACTGATGTTTCATCCCAGAGCAGAAATCCATAAGGAGACTACAGAATGCTCCATGAATATTTACTGGGCATCTACTATGTTTCAGGCCCTGTGTATCAGCAGGGAATGATACAGCATGGGTCCTGCAGATTCAGTCTAGTTAGGGAAGGAGACTATTAAACAAGTAATTACACAAATAATGAGCCTAATTATAACTGTAAATAAATGTTGTATAGGAAACAATAGAGGCTGCTTCTGAGAACCCATCATAAGGGACCTGACCTAGTTGGAGGGCAGGTTGGGAGGGTTGGGAGGAGTCCCTCAGGGAACACTTCCCTGTAGAAGTGGCGTGTAGGCGGAGACCCAGATGACGAAGAGCTAAGGAGAAGAGGAAGAGGGACACAGGGCTGGAGGGAATGGTCCCTAGAAGAGGAGCCCCATGAAACAGAGCTTTGAAGAGAAGAGTCTAATGTTCTCTGAATGGAATTAGGCTCAGTGGAGCTGCAGAGTAAGTGAGAAAGGAGGAGGTGGTACAAGATGAGACTGGAGGGGGGTTTAGGGGCCAGATCTCACAGGTTCCAAGGCCAGATTAAGAATTTTAAATTACACCTAAAAATAAAGGATATGTTTTAAGCTGCAGAGTGGTAAGATCAGATGTACATTTTAGAAGTCTGGCTACTCTAGAGAAAACAGCTTGGAATTGGGCAAGAGCAGGTGAGGGAAACTAGGTAGGAGGCCACTTCAGCTGGCTAGGTGAGTGCTGAGGGTGGCTGGGGTGATGGTTAGTGGAGATAAAGAAAAGTGAAAGGATTTGAGCTATATTTAGAAGGTACAGTGACAAGACTTATTCGTGAATTAGATGAAGGGGGTGGTAGGAGAGAGGGAAGTGTCAAGTATGACTTAGGTTTATGGCACGAAGACATGGGTGGCTGATGTATAGCAGAGGCATATAGGATTCTGCTGCAATTTGACGTGTGCTCCTCCTCATGCTGAATTCATGGTGCGAAAACACCAGCTAGGGGTCTGGGGTCTGACACTGGGTCTGCCACTAACGATCTGTGTGATACTGGGAAGAAAGTTAGCCTTTCCGAGCATCAGTATCCTCTGCAAAATACTAGGCTTGGGTGAGATTATGTCTAGGGGGCCTTCAAACTATAAAAAGCTACAAGAAAGAAGGCAGATCTCATGCTCTGGAGTTAAATAGAGTTCAGCTTGAATATTGGCTCTTATTGGGCAAGCTACTTAAACATTAAGCCTCATTCATTCCTTCCTTCCTTCAATACACAGTTACTGGTGACCAGGCTGGTTCTAGGAGCCGGGGATAGAGCAGTGATGCAATCAAAGCCCTTGCCCAAGTAACTTTAACAGGAGGAACAGACAATAAACAGAGTCATTTCAGATACTGATAAATGTTGTGAAGAAAATAAAACATTAATGAAATAGAGAAAAACTACAGGGGTGGGAGGCTGTTGCTAGTTTAGGCAGCAGCATTGCTGGGTAATGCCTCGGTTTTCTCATTTGCTAAGTCAAGCCACTACTTATACTGTTGTTGTGAGGATTAAATGAGATAATGCATGCAAGGCACTTAGAACAGTGCCCGGCACGTAGTCACTTTTCTATCATGTTAGCTATTGTGGCTGCTGCCACTGCCTTTGCTATTGTTTTGACACGTTTCTATCCAGGGAATTTTATCAAGCTGGATGATATTTTTATGATCCTTTCAGGAAGATCATCATTCCTAATCGATAATCCACAAAAATCAAACCAAAACTGTACTTTGGAAAAATCTATTCTAGCTCTGGGAACTTTGAAAATCAACCCTAAGAAGAATTCCATATATAAGGACAATAATGTTCTATACTTGTCCTTCTGCTCTGATCCATGAAGAGATCTGCGCTGAATAGCAAATTACTAAGTGCAGGCCTTCCTATGTTTGTGAAGCCAGATCGCTGCGAACTTGGGTCCAGCTGGGTGAAAGGCAACGTCTGTGTGGCCCAGTGTGGTGAGTGGTGGACACTTGCTCTGTGACGTTCTAACATTTGTTGAATGCTGACTGCTGCCCAGGCACTTTGAGGTAGAAGAGGAAATCAGGGCACTGAGAGACTGAGACCTTCCCCCAGATTAGTCAAGTATCTTGTCAGAGAGTTGGAATTTGACTCCAGGTCACCTGACTCTAGAGCCATTATCCTCAACCTCGGTGCCATCCTGCCTTCCCCTGGACTGCAAAAACAAGGGTCCAAATGAATTGTTCTGCAATTTCATTTCTTCTCCTGTTCCTGGGGAAGCCAACTGATACAGAGCATAAGCAAGCATGTGGAAGTGAAAGCACACAAAACATGACCCAATTATTTCAATAATAAATTCTTCTAGGACTACAAGCTGGGTCAGTTTATGGGTGTGATCTGATTAGAAATGCATTAAAGTTTAAAGCTTACATGTTAATTCAGATACCTATTAATGTGATGATTATGAGGTAAGGGAAAGAAGAAAGGAGGCCCAGATCCAGCGTGAAGCAGGGAGGGGAAGTCTTCAGGGACTCGCGTTCCCCAGACCCCAGCCTTCAGTCCGATGGTCAGCTTTAGAGCAGATGCTGGGAAAGTAAGTAAGAGGCAGATGAGAAATGGAGACAGGATGAGGAAGATGCTGAAGCACCACTGAGAAAAAGGAATACGCCACAGCCACAGCCTCAGCCACTCATACAGTGGAGACGTGAATTTGGAAGACAGCTCTGAGGCTTATTAGCTTGAGATCTTAGCAAGTCACTTAAGCTCTCCTTGCATCAGCTCCTTCTCTGGAAGTAATACTGTCTACGCCATAAGTCTAGATGTGAGGACTAAATGAACCAGAAGTCAGCGCAGTTAGTGTCTGCTGTTGTTATTATTACTAGCATCACTCATTGAACCCTTACTACTTGGCAAACACTGGGCTTTGTACTTTAAATGGATTATCTCATTTAATCCTTAAAACAACTCTATAAGGTATGCACTGTCATGACCAGTTAAGGGGCACACCAAGGTACAGCAAAGCACAGAGAGCCTAAATGGCATAGCCAGGATGTGAGCCCACATACCCAATCTCTGAAGCCCAGTCTCTTAGTCATTACACCAATTGCCGCAACTCCAGTGGCCGGTTCTGGAATCAAAAGAACTAGTTTCTTCTCATGACTCGATCAATAACTAATCTGGGGACTTTGGACAAATCATATTTGGGCTCTAGCTTCAAGAATAAAATGGAAGGGCCAAATTGATTTCTGAGAACTCTTCCAACTTTAAATCCAATGTCACCATTATATTGTGCATCTCCAAACTAAAGCTATAAAATTGTTAGTGGGCTTTAGCCCATGACATTTTAAAGAAATTAGGTTGGTTAAATATTTTATTTGTACAATAATCTCAAAGTTAAACCCCTAGTCTTCAGAGCACACCCATTTTAATCGAATCAGAACTGCGTTAATTAAATCTCACAGCTTCAGAAGAAAACTGTTTTTTTTTTACATCTTTATATTCTAGTGGTGATAGCTTTTTATTTATTTAATCCAGCATATTAATAACAGACAACTTCCTCAAGTCCAATTTTCCCTTTCCAATATTGAGCACAGTTCTCAGATACATGCTATATTTTTTCCTCAAATACATTTCCTCTTCCACAGGGTAACAAACTACCTTTTGGGCAGAAGAAATTCTTCCAAGGTCTCAAAGCACAGGTAGAAGAACATCTCCCCATGTGAGCTCTCTGGGTGAATAAATGCTCCATCTCCATTGGTCAAAGAGGATGTCGGAAAATGAGAACAGTCATTTCTAGGAAAGGTAGACCCAGAAAATCAGACCAGAGGGCTCCTAGCAGGAGGGAAACATGGTCTGGGTTTCCCCAGAAACACAGCATATCCTTCCCACAGGGAAAAAAAAAAAAGGAAGACTTTCATTGCCAGTTTTACTCCAAGTAACATCCTCCCCTATGGCTTTCTGTGCTCAGTGTCCTCAGGGTGAGATCCCAAGCCATTATTTTGATGAGATCACCCTGTTTCATTTTGAAAAAGGACTATGTTATGTCTTGAAAAGTCACGTACAAGCAGCAATGTGTTGAATGGAGTGGAACGAAGAGGCAAGTATTAGAAATAACTATTAGTGTTCCTTATCTTAGGTATGAGCCACTTCGTCGATGCACACACTCCTTACACGGGACACCAAAGGATAGTGAGGAGGGTGTGGTCCTCCCCGCATTCCCCATGATTTGTGAATTTGATTTCTACAGCAGCTTCCTGCCTTGGAGTCCAGCTTTCTCACTTCTGATTAAACACTGTGACTGAATTCCAAACAAATTGAAAGCCTTGTGTTCCATGTGGAGTGTACGCTCTGTGCATTTATGAAAGCCCCCCTGGAGAGAAAATGGTATTCAGGAGGCATGTGTTACAGGTGCCAAAGCCACAACACACATGTATGAAACGGCCCTGGGAGTAGGCTAGTTAGGCAACAGAATTTATTTAGGAAGACACGCATCCTAGTGTTTCAAAACTGCCTTCATTCCGAATTCCTCCTCTTAGGAAGGAGGATGAGGAGGACCACTTCCTTTTCTAGCAGGAATTGCCATTAGCAAGTTCCAAAAGGTAAAACACCATTCGGCAAATTGACCTCGTGAATAAGGCAACATCTTGGTGAGGCTCAGTCTAAACCCACTTTAAACAAACCCCTGGCTGCCATTCTATCAGAAGGAAGATGTATGATATTCAGAGAGCTAAAAAACAAAACAAAACAGTGAGAGAGTTGGCTGGGAATCTCAGCGGTGCAAAATGACCAGGGCCCTGTCCTTCCTGTCTCCTGCCTCATCATTATTCATTGATATGAGGGAAACATGAGGGTCTGCTCTCCAGAAATTTCTGCTGGTGCACGAGCTTGGGCAGCTCACTGCGACTAATGTGGAAATGTAGTGCAAGGCACGTCCTGGCTGTAAACACACTGGTCCTGCTCTGTCGGGGCCATCTACAAACGGCTCCAACCAACTTATACTATTGTCTTTAACAACTTTTTGTATTTTTTTTTTAAAAAAATGAATTTGATTTTATTTTCCTTCCCCAGTTTTCAAATAGTCATTAAAAATTAAACAACACTGGGGAAAGCCTTTTGTGATTATAGCCTTCATTCTCCTGCAACAAACTGGATCTATAAATTCACGTACCATTGTAGATGTAAATTACAAAATTTATATTCAACTATATTAAAACATCTATTCCAAAAATGATTACCAGTTGTGAAAAGCAGACAGGCTTATCACTTGCTGTCAGTTGTTCATGTCTAGTTAAGCAATAATGTGCTAAAACTGCTCTTTTGTTTTGTGTAAGAATTTTGGCAATAGAAGAAATGAACACTCGGTTAATAAAAACTCAGGCTGCTTTTTGCTTTGATGGAGGAAGCAGCTGCCTGTTTTCATTTGCTGCAGAGCAGCAAAACCCATCAATATAATAAGCAGCTTAGATGCATCCATCCACAGCATCTGTAAGGATATAGGGCTATTCGCTCAAAACCAATCCCTGGTTTAATTTTAACAAAGATGTGTCTGACATATTTGAAAATGCATTATAATAGGTTGTGAAACATGAACAATTTCTCTTTCTTTTAAATACTTTTTTTTTTTGACAGATCTGAAAGGGTGGTATACATAGCTGAATGATAGCAATGATAAAAACCAGTCCAAACTGTGACGCTGTCCTAAAACAAGACCAAGGAAGAAAGCAAATCAATGGGCAGTTATTTCGTTCTCTTCAAAGTGGAAGTAATTCATTTAAATGTGATTTCCTTCAATTATTAATTCAAACAAATATTTACTGAATCCTTACTATATACTGAATTGGGCTAGATATAGAGGCTGCATTTCCTACTTTCAATGACTTCACTCTTCAGGGGAAAAGATGGTGACAAAAATATAAGGAAAACAATGCAGTAAGCACAGGGACATAGATATGCAGTTTTCTATTACCTTTCTACTTTTCAAAAATTCAAATGAGTATAGGAAACTGTGGAAACTATTTAACATAAAAATTAAAAATCAAATACTGTCTCCTCTATTATACAGTCACACACTTTGTTAGGCATACCCTTAAGAAAAGACAATCTGCTAAAAAAAAAATTGAATTATGTTTAAACACATGTCAAACTGTTTACTGGTGTAGCCAAGAATTATCACACTTTGGAGAGAAAGTTTTAGGATTTTAAGTTTTGTTTGGACAGCCTCTAATTTTACAGTAACCATTAGATACTTTCACATGATCATGAATACACCACGTGGCAAGCCTAATAGAAAACACAAACTTGAAAGCAACTCACAGTGTGATGCTGTATGCTCTGGCTAGTAAACATGCTAAGAGATTCTTCTATAATTTTTGTGTCAGGTGGCATTCCAAAAAGTCAGATAATTCTAAAACCCTCCTCTTTTTCTGATTCAATATCAGATAAGTGAGCATCTCAGTATAATCAACTAGAGACCTATCTGATGGTTTACATGAATGTAGGTTGGCCCTCAGCTTCTTAGATGTTAAATTTAAATGAGCACTCATTTGCAAAAACACTGAGAAGATGCTCCCATAAATGTAGAGCGAAGGGCTTTCTTATTCAAACATGCTCACTATAAAACACACATACCTGGGTTTTAAAAATCAACTTTTTATTTTGGAATAATTCTAGATTTACAGAAAAGGAAAGAGTTGCAAAGATAATTCAGAGTTGCTGGATACCCTTCATCCAGTGTCTCTTCTTGTCAACATCTTACAGTTATCAAAACTAAGAAACTGATGTTGGTACATTAATATTAACTAAATTCATGGGTTTATTTTTAATGGAATGGTTACTATTCAAGATGGGGGGTGATGAAGGTTTCTGTCAGAAAGTCACAAATTAAACCAAAAGGACAATACTAGCATCTGTCCTAGCTTTCCTCCCTTAATTCTCTTCCTTCTTCTTAAGTTACTCTAAAGAAATTCATACCAGATTTAAGAGCTAAAATAGGACATACAATGCATATACCTCAGGGTTTAAAATAAAATCTGACCCCATCAAGAGAATTGTGTAGCCAAGTGAGGCCTTGGCTCCCCATTCCTTTGTTGAATGGGCAGAATATTATTTCTAGGTCATTATTCACATAGAAATTCTGATTGCCCCTATTCAATTAATACTTTCATATCACAGTGTGATATGGACCTTATAACCAATCTGTGGCAGCATGAGTTGTGAACCACAAAGAAGTCAGAGGTCATTATTTTTCACCCATTCAGAGTGTTTATAAAGCATTCACTGTGCACCCTCTCCTCTCTGTGCCTGCTTTCTCCCCTCCTTTGCTCCACTGCTTAATGGCTGGGCACAATGCTTCCAGAATCCTGCTAAGAATCATGGGCTCTGTACTGGTTAATAGTGGTTTCTTCAAGAGCAAGTTGGAAAGACACTTTTAGAGAGATTCTTTCTAGTTACAATTGGCGGTTGCCATGGACTGAGTTGTGTTCACCCCAAATTCATATGTTGAAACCCTAAATTCCAGTGCGACTATATTTGGAGATTGAGCCCATAAGGAGATAATTAAGGTTATACAATGTTGTCCTAAGGGTGGGGCCTTGATATGATAGGATTAGCACCCTTATAAGAAGAGACTGCTCCTCCCCACCCTGTGCTTGCACAAAGAGGAGATCATGTGAGCACATGGTGACCTGGTGGCCTCCTATAAGCCACAAAGAGAAGCCTCAACAGAAACTGATGATGCTGACACTCTGACCTTGGACTTCCAGCCTACAAAGCTGTGAGACGCCACCTAGTCTTTGGCATTTTGTTATGGCAGCACAAGCTAAGACAGTGGTCAACCTTTGGTGCCTGATGTTTGGGTGAACACTCCCTCTCAAGCCCCAGAACATTCTAAGCTGAAAGGATTCCCTCCCTAAAATGTAGACAGGGCCCATAGAGCACAGCCATGGCCCCAGTGGAGCCCCTCACTCTGTCCATTACTTTCTTCCCTCCCTTCCCTTCAGTTTACCCATCTCCTCTTATCTCCTACTCTTTAATTTTCACTGCAGTTTTAGTCCCCCTTTTCCACTTAAAAGAATTCATACTAGAAAAGCAAATATTAATCATACTCTGATGA
Source organism: Camelus ferus (assembly GCF_009834535.1). NCBI lineage: Eukaryota > Metazoa > Chordata > Mammalia > Artiodactyla > Camelidae > Camelus > Camelus ferus. Next base: position 31,841,155 of record NC_045710.1, on the reverse strand, counting down.
AGAAATTTTGCTGATCCTACCTTCAAGGTTTCGTAAAAATACTTTGATCTGTTTCTTTATGGTGTCTTTGAACATAAACTCCTTGAGGACAGGGAGCTCACTACTTCTCTCATTTCTCTGTGGCATGTTTACATGGTGTATGTGAAGGCAGGCTGAATCCATGTAGAACAGTAGCAAAATGTTCTAAACCTGGAACTCACAACAATGAAAAATGAATCCCTCTTCTCTTACAAGATCTATTTGCTGAGCTTTATATGCTGTATCTACTCAAGACCTGATTCTACCTGGTAATGCAATCACAGGTCAATTCTTGTGCGGATAAGTTTCTAATTGCACTCAATCCACTTTCACTGGCTTTCTTATCTATATCCACCATCTGCAGAGCTGGCAGGACAATTATCACCAGAAGACAGGAGAGATGCTCCGGGGAGTAAGGCTGTCCTGGGCCTGAGAGGGGCATGCTTACAAGTTTCTAGGCAGCAACAAAGAATCCACATTCAATAGGCCATCTTTCTCTAAATCAATCCTTTTGCCTTGTTCAGCGGAGCATGTGTCTTGGGTGCTCATATCTGGGGCTTATCTGTAGATATCTACAAACATGTGGGTCTCTAATCACAGTAGCTTGGAATGAGTCCCAGAATGGGCCCTTTAAGTGACTTGAGATACAGAAAATGATTTTCTGAGTTGCCTTTGGGGGGGGGGGGGGCTTCTCTTTGCTATGATAAAATTTGTAACCTTAACCCATATAGCAAGGCGTTTTCTCTGAGAATCACAACTCCTTGTGGAGGGCCTTAAAAATATACTATTTAAACCGAACTACTGCTCTGAACTTGACATCACAATTATCTTTCTGTTGAGAAAAATACAGAAATTCTAGAGCTGTTATATTGTTACCAGCCCGTTCACACCAGGACACACGAGTGTTCTTAAGTTGAGATCAAAGTGCACGGGCTGAGTTGTTGAGAGCGGAGAAGTCATCGTGGTCTCTATGGACTCATGCTGGACTTCTCAGGACAGAAAACAGATTTCCTTCTCTCTCCGGCAGCAGAGTTCATGTTATCGTGAACTCCATTATTCCTCCTTCTTGGCCCCACCCTCAACAAATGATTGAAAAAATGGCTTCAAGCCCAGAGTGTTGTGTGTAGTCTGGAATATATTTTTCATCCATTTATGCTGCCCAAAGAGATTTTGGCTGAGCAAATACTAGAGTAAAAGTCTAAATTCATTCCATAATTGACACAAAAAACAATAGCCTTTTGGAAGAATATAAAATAGTATTTACATATGATGAGAATAATCAGCTACTATTTTTTATGGGTGCTTTAGAGAAATCTCAATTTATGAAATAAGGCCTTTAGGTAAATACCTTCTTTAGAATTAAAGGGCTTATGTAGCTAGTTAGCGGCTGAGCTTGGGTTAGAACCTCGGTTCCCTAATACCTCACCTTGCTTCTCTTTTCAGAGTAAGAGACTTGAATGATAGTGTAGGAAAGACATCATGATTTGAATTTGCATCCTGTGGAAAGATTTTACCTTTCAGGTGGAAATCAGTGCTTGAAGAAATAAATCATACTCATTCCAATTTTAACATAGTCCCAGACTCTTAGCTATCAATTTTAAGTCCTTTAGGTTTCTATTTCTAATAAATAGTTTTACAGAAACACTTACTATCTCCAAACCATGGCCTGGAAGAGACTATAGACATATTGAGCTGCAGCTCTTCTAATATCAGAACCTCTGAACTGAGGCCAGGAAGCAATGTGCAATCTTTGAAAACAGTGACCCCTTTCCCCAGAATGACAATGATTATGTGCCTTGCTTTATAAAATTGAGCTTCTGTTTGTTTTCAGGAAATTTATCATCTAATTGGTCACTATACTTACCTATTCGAATGTCTCCATGTAATTTGGCTTGCAACTTAGAGTTTATAGCAGAGTCCAACAATTCTTTTGATTACCAGCATTCCAATCATAATAAAAGAGTCATTTTATTTTATTTTGTTGTGTCTAGGGAGGGGAAATCATGTAATATATACAATTTTCACACACAACATGGCGTTAAGAAATGTAATTTTCTGTGTATTCTCTTCTAAGGATATTTTGAACGTTTCTGGATTGTCTCTGCACTCAGGAACGGGATTGAAATCCCCACTTTGGTATTTATCTGAGCTGTGATAGCTCAGTCATCTGCTGCCAAATGCCAAGATAGGGGGAATCTCATCATCCAGAGACCAGCTGCATGATGGGCAGTTAATAGATATATCAAACCTTAGGATATATGCTAAGCTGAAGAGATGATTGGTTGGTTGATACACTGATTGATTAGCATAGGGAGAATGTGTTTCTTCTTGACAACCTAAGATTATGCTTCAGCTAAGCTCAAATTGCTTACACCTCTTCTATTGGGTTTAAAATTACAGTCCTGTCATCTAAAATCTCTCTTCAATGAAATTTTTACCATATATAAAAATTAAAGGGAAAAAGAAAGTAGGAGCACTGGATAAGAGTAAATGGAGTAGATACATTTCATGCTACTGTTGTTGATTCCACTAGGAAAAGTTGATATGTAAATCCCCTTGAAAAATGTTACACACATTTCATAAATGATTACTGAATATTATACAGTAATTCCGGGGAAAAAGTTCAGTATGTTAAAGTCGGTGAATACACATTTTCAAATACATTACAGTCAGATCTCTTCTATAGAAATATGAGCATTAAAGTAAAACCCTTTATTAATCAGGTTTACTTTCCGGGGCACATAGATGCCATCCTTGGACTTTCAATATTTTAACTGCTGGCATGCCTTTCAGGGGGCAGAGGGAGAGAAAGGGCAGATTTATGGAGACTGCGGATTAGCTTTGTTTTTGAAGCAGCTTAACGCAAGTAGCAACTTCTTTAGTTAGCACTAATGATCCTAAAGATAGTCACATGTACATCTTGAAATATTTAATTTATTGTGCCTGTTTCTCACGCATGTGGAATCAGGTATGCCTTAAAATAAAACACAATTAGATGAATGAAGGAGGTACAACCCTGATCTATCACACTCTAAACTGATATTTAAGTGGTTTTGAATAAAAAGCATGAAGACTTTGTACAAAAGGCCCACATCTAGAGCTCTACCAATGTCTGATAGTCTTAGTTAACAATAAATTCATTAAACATAAGCTTGGTTTATGATGTCCTGTTTAAAGATTCAATCGCATTGTACTCCGAATTGTCGGAGACTGGCTAAAGAAAGGGACTTGCTCTCTCTCCTTCCTTCGCATCCCCTCCCCCTCCAGGAAAAAAAAAAAAAAAAAGCTGGTAAGCTTTAATTCAACACTTTGAAGAACACCCCCTCCTCTCCCTGAGCAAATAAGGATTTGGTTGCCGAACCACACTGGGTAAGTGGTTCATTGAGAATGTTAAAATCTGCATTAATAAATAGGACTGGGCTTCTCGGATTTTCCCCCTTCCTATCAGCTATGAGCGGTAGGGGATCAGCTGCGACTAAAATCCCCAGCTGAACAACCCACATACAACTCAGTGAGCAGACTTAAAACAAGGCCATTTATTGGTGACTGTTATGCAAACAAAGCGTCCAAGTCTTAGAAACAGATGTCAACTGAAGCATATGCTTACTGTAAACTGGAATTTGATTCTCTTTATAAAAATAGACATAAATGGGCCTTCAGAAAGTAGACGGCCTCTTGTTGTCTACCATTGCCTAACTTGATTCAGCCTAAAGCTTTTACAGAGATGAATAGACTGATATGTGAGGGCCAAAGAATAAAACTTAAAAAAAAAATTAAATTGGAAATAAATGATAACATGTTGGAGCAGTTCCCAGAAGCAATTTTACAGATTTTTTTTCTCTAAAAACACAAGACAGGAAGTTAAAAGCTTAGTGCAGGTCACCCATGGCATGTCGAGTTATCATTCTCTACCACTTAGGGTGGAAAAGAAACGGCACATTCGGGTGGCCAGTTTAGTAGCACATACTTTTTCCCCACCTCTCTCTTTCTTTCTCTCTCCCTTACCTCTTCTCACATCTTGATGTCTTTTAAATGTCACTTATTTTACATGAGGCAGTTGGTGGAGACATGAGTCAACAGCAATCAGAACCATTATCCCCTGCAGCGAGTCCTGGTCTTAATGCATTGTGACACCTTTGCTGGCCAGCCACCGATTTACCTTTCTGCTTCTTAGGGAATTAAGTGGCATCATGTGAAAATGGTTGTGATATGAACAGCATGGGCATAACTGGTATTAAATTTACCTCTCAGCCTAAGTGAATTTTCCTCACATGTGACTAATCAAAATGAAAGCTCGTGGACCCAGGCTGAGCTGGTCAGCACTTCCCCACCCCTGGGACCAGGGCTATTTTGTTTTATCTCATTGTACAAGCTGGCAGAAGTTTAAAGTGAAGGGGATAATCCAGTGCTGGTGTCTTTATGAAATAACATCCTTACGTGAAGAGGCTTTTAACTGTCTGTCGCTGTCCTCTCAAAAAAAGAGTGTGACAATCTCATTTTGCTGAGCACCCTCCCATGAAAAGAGAAAATAATAGCCGTGGCCGCCGTGGCTAGTACTGACCTTACATGATCCATTATCCACTAAACACTTTAAAAGTCAGTTTTACATACACGGCGGGGGGAAATGAGGGAACTACCACAATCATTTTCACTTTAGAGAATTTGCCATCCATTTGAAGTCAGTCACTTGATATCCCAACACATCCCAGCTAGTCTCACGGTATCATGCAAAAGAAAACACAACGGATTAAAAGATGCCAAGCGCAGACACCCTGGCACCCTGCTATTTAAGACACTTCCTAGGAGTGATGGCAGCAGTGGAATGGATTTGCGTGAACTTTCCTCCAACTTAAACCCAAGGAAAAGAACAATCAAAAACTAAGCCCTTCAGATTTTTTTTAAGTCCTTGACGTTCCTACAAAAATGTTTTACTAACCACTTAGCAGAGATCAGTAGGTGCCAAAGCAAGTGAAGGCAGAGCAATTATCATCCTGCACAGTCAGCCTGATGCTTATTCACCGACAAGAGTGGCTTGCCTTCCGCCATGAACCAGCTGTGCATGTTGCTGATAATAGAGGAGGTATTGCTAAATTGGTACTGAAATAGCACACTTCGTTTACTTCCAGCAACTTATTTGTGGAAGGCTATGAAGGCTGGAATATTTTCTCATCACTACAAGAACATACTCAACTCATTGTTAACATTAAAATTAGTTTTCTGACATGGTGCACGCTCTGCATTTACTTTTCCTTAAATAGGAACTTCCGTGCCCAGAGTAAAACCCTAATGGCATTTCTTTCCCCTTGTGGATAATGCATTGCTTCATTAATAAACCATCTAGAAGCCTGACTGGTAATCAGACTCTTGGCCACTTTACAGTTCTTCACTCTGAAGTTCAACGTCTGTTTCCCTTCATTTTGGTAATACGTTTATTCTTGAACCCTCTGTTCTGAGGCAAGTACATGGAGTGGAAGAAAAAAATGAGGGGGAGAGATGGCTGAGAGTGGGGCAGCAGTACAATATCCAATAGAGTAACTGCCAAAACTTGAGCCATATTTATAAGATTTAATTTTACTATTTTAGGAAGCTGGGGCAGGGAAAAAAGAGAATAGCCAAAGAAATGATTACAACATCCTAAAAGAGTTTATTCACCCACTCACCCCACCAAAACCTTGAGTTTGAATTTTTGAATTTAAACTTTCATTCTGAACTCCATGACCCAACTCTAATAAACCATCCTGGAGGAAATCATAATGGTTTATTCAAAAGAATCTGAGGAATCCGATTCATAAAGGAATGGGAGGAGGATTCTGTTAAGGTTCTATTGGGACCAAACTAACTTAAACCCCAATCAGTCACTGGATTCCTGGATCTCTTCAACTCCATATGGAGACCGGAGAATAAAAATTCTCCAGAAAAACGAGAGTTAAAAAAGACCTGGGGGCAAGATAGTTATGGGCAAATAAGAGTAAGTAGCAAGCTCTGCCTAAAACATGAACAGAGACTACCAGAGAAGGCCATTCTTAGAGCTTATTAAGAGAAAGCCTGAGAAGAGATGGGAAGGGGGCCTATCAGAAGAAAAACTCAGAAGACAATATACAAGCATTCACATTTACTCATAAGAGAAAGAGAAAACACAAAACATCAGCAAGTAGCAAGTGAACTGCTAAGTTACCCACTCAGCAGCGCTGTCTGCTTTTGCTGAGTAAAACCTGCTGTGCAAAAGAAAAATAAGAACACCCGAGCAATCAGCCTTTAGAAGTTGATTACATACTTTAGGAATAAGACAGAAGTAGTGAATCCAACCTAAGTGTTTGGATAGATTGGCCATCTTAGACATGCCTGAACCATTAGCTTGAAACTGGAGGGTGGTACCAAGGGTGGTCATGCTGTTGGCTGATGAGTGAGCAGCCATCTCAAAGAATGCTCAGTTGAGTTTAGAGAATTATATACACGGCTATGCCTGGATGTCTAGAAGAACATGGGGTACAAACTCACCCTAGTCTTCACTACCTCCTTCGCCACCATTCCAAAACATTAAAGGAAAGGCCCAATCTGAAGTGCTGCATCCCAAGTCTAATTTTTTCAAGCCTCATTGTTATTAAAATCTTTCTCCAACCTACTCATAAAGATTGTTTGGAGGTTTTGTTTTCTGAGACCCAGCAACCAAGCAAGGTAAGGAACACAATTAGGTCAGGATCCATACATGGAATTTCACATCAATGCAGCTAGACGTGGCCTGGCTACACTGGACAGCTCCCCAGAGTGCAGATTGCTGATGAGGAAGTTGGGATTTAATTCACCCACATTCCCTTACTCCATGAACTGAAGACAATGTTCTACCTAGGTGTCTCTTCTGCTGAAAATGCACAATTTGGCCTGTTTTCTTACTAAATTGTACTTTGGCGTGTGTATGTAGAATATTTGCTGACTCCATTTATCCCAGCTAACTCTCTTAGTATACTCAAAGTTATGAATAAATTCATGCCACCTCTCCATTAATCCCTCCAACTGCTCTTAATCATAGAAATCTCACTTCACTGACTTCATAGCAGTCCTTTTAAAAATGAGACTGAGTTCAATAAATCTTGCAGATTTGAGTTGTTTTGTACAAGACAATTTTGATGAGGCAGTTTAACAGATGGAAATTCTCTTCAAGATAGTTTTAAGAATTCTAAATGTCAAATCAAGTCTCAAACACAAATATGAAGGGTCAACCCTGAACACAATCACTGTCCTCTGATTGGTATCAGAATCAAGGATACTATAAAATAACACATAATGCTACAATAAAGTGGTTTGTTTTTTGCAAGTGACTAAATACTGAAAAGAAAACTCCTTATGAGGGAAGAAGGCTAGTGAACTAGAAATAGGAAGATTGAATTTAAAAAGAGAAGAAAAAACTACCACTTAGCATCTACTAAGCTGGGTACTGGGCTGGGCTATTTATAAATATTATTATGTTTATTGATCAAAATGCCTTGCACATTGGGTTTTCTCGCACAAATCAGTAAATTGAGGCTCTGTGAGGTCAAATTCCTAGCACAACACCCTACCTTCCCTCCAAGCCAGTGAGTGGCCAAGCTGGGGTTTGAACCCAACCCAAGCTCTTAGATCCACCTGACTGTAGGACCTCCCACTTCTACAGGGACAGCAGGGCAGAAATGGGTATGAATAGGATTAGGAAAGCACAACTGATAGGAGTTTATGACCCTGAATTTGGGGGATGGGGGAGAAGGGAGCTCATGGATAACTCAGAGATTTAGGTTCAGGTGACTGGGGAATTTGCGGTGTCATTAACAGCAATGGGGTGTCAGAATGACAAGCCTATTTTGAGGATCAAATGATGATGGGCTTGTTTTGTGCATGGTGAGTCAAAGGCATCAGAGGGATATTCTGGTGCATCTACTGGAAATATGGAACTAGACTCAGTGCCAAGGTTAAATTTAGAATATACATTTGAGAACCATAAGGAGATTATAATATAACATATGGGATAAGATCAGCAAAGAGAGGAGAGGGAGAGAGAAGAAATAAAACTAAAGAAAGAATTTAGAAGAATGCTTCCATAGGGAAAAGCTATGTGATCTCAATGAGTTATTTTACTCATCTGAGCCACATTTACAGCATTTACATTACCCCTGAGTTTCACCATTTACAAAATGGGGATAATCAATGGATGAATGGATAAACAAACTATGATATATACCTACAATGGAATATTATTCACCCTAAAAAAGGAAGGAAATTCTTTTTTTCAATCTTTCTCTTTTTTTTTTTAACATTTTTTATTGATTTATAATCATTTTACAATGTTGTGTCAAATTCCAGTGTAGAGCACAATTTTTCAGTTATACATGAACATATATATATTCATTGTCACATTTTTTTCTCTGTGAGCTACCGTAAGATCTTGTATATATTCCTCTGTGCTATACACTATAATCTTGTTTATCTATTATACATTTTGAAATCCCAGTCTATCCCTTCCCACCCCCAACCCCCTTGGCAACCACAAGTTTGTATTCTATGTCTATGACTCTGTTTCTGTTTTGTATTTATGTTTTGTTTGTTTGGTTTTTTTTTTTTTTTTTGATTCCACATATGAGCGATCTCATATGGTATTTTTCTTTCTCTTTCTGGCTTACTTCACTTAGAATGACATTCTCCAGGAGCATCCATGTTGCTGCAAATGGCATTAGATTGTCAGTTTTTATGGCTGAATAGTATTCCATTGTATAAATATACCACCTCTTCTTTATTCAGTCATCTGTTGATGGACATTTAGGCTGTTTCTATGTCTTGGCTATTGTAAATAGTGCTGCTATGAACATTGGGGTGCAGGTGTCATTTTAAAGTAGGGTTCCTTCTGGATATATGCCCAGGAGCAGGATTCCTGGGTCATACGGTAAGTCTATCCCTAGTCTTCTGAGGAATCTCCATACTGTTTTCCATAGTGGCTGCACCAAACTGCATTCCCACCAGCAGTGTAGGAGGGTTCCCGTTCTCCACAGCCTCTCCAGCGTTTGTCATTTGTGGACATTTGAATGATGGCCATTCTGACTGGTGTGAGGTGATACCTCATTGTAGTTTTGATTTGCATTTCTCTGATAATTAGTGATATTGAGCCTTATTTCATGTGCCTATTGATCATTTGTATGTCTTCCTTGGAGAATTGCTTGTTTAGGTCTTCTGCCCATGTTTGGATTGGGTTGTTTATTTTTTTTTCTTATTAAGTCGTATGAGCTGCTTATATATTCTGGAGATCAAGCCTTTGTCGGTTTCATTTGCAAAAATTTTCTCCCATTCCGTAGGTTGTCTTTTTGTTTTATTTATGGTTTCCTTTGCTGTGCAGAAGCTTGTAAGTTTCATTAGGTCCCATTTGTTTATTCTTGCTTTTATTTCTATTGCTTGAGTAGACTGTTCTAGAAGAACATTTTTGAGATGTATGTCAGATAATGTTTTGCCTATATTTTCTTCTAAGAGGTTTATTGTATCTTGTCTTATGTTTAAGTCTTTGATCCATTCTGAGTTTATTTTTGTGCATGGTGTAAGGGAGTGTTCTAGCTTCATTGCTTTACATGCTGCTGTCCAGTTTTCCCAACACCATTTGCTGAAGAGATTGTCTTTATTCCATTGTATGTTCTTGCCTCCTTTGTTGAAGATTAGTTGATCAAGGAAAGAAATTCTAATACATGCTATGATATGGATGAACCTTGGAGACATTATGCTAAATGAAATAAACTAGTCACAAAAAGACAAATTCTGTATGATTCGACTTACATAAAGTACCCAGAGTGGATACAGAGAGATAGATACAAAAAGTAGAAGTGTGGCTGCCAAGGGCTGGGGCAATGGGGTAACAGGGAGTTATCGCTTAGTGAATAGTTTCAGTTTTGCAAGAGGAAAAGTATTCTGGAGCTGGGTAGTGGTGATGGTTGCACAACAATGTGAATGTACTTAATGCCAGTGAACTGGACACTTAAAATGATTATCATGATAAATTTTATATTATGTGTATATTACCACAATTATAAATAAATCAATAAATAAATAACATTTTAAAGGGAGTAATTATATTCATATCCTAGGGTTGATGTGAGGACAAAGGGAGATAATATTTGAAAATCTGGCACAACACTTGTCACACAATTTGTTTGAAATGTCAATAAATACTAGTTTCTTTCTTCTCCTCTCTTACCAAAAGGAAGGAAGAAAAGAAAGAAGCAAAGAAGGGAGGGAAGGAAAGAAGTCATAAGATGACTGAGAAGAAAACCAGAAAGGTAAAATGTCATGGAAGTTACAAAAAGACACATTTCAGAAAAGGGGCAGGTCAACCATGTGAAAGATTGAAGGATCAAGGAAAATGAAGATTCTGGAATCTGACAATTAAGAATATATCGAAGTGGGGAGAGGGCATAGCTCAGTTGTAGAATGTGTGCTTAGCATGCACGAGGCCCTGGGTTCAATCCCCAGTACCTCTGTTAAAATAAATAAATAAATAACCCTACCTATGTCCCCTGCTCCAGGAAAAAAGGATATATCCATGATTTCTGAAAGCACTTCATCAGAAAAGTCTGAGGGCAGTAAGAAGTAATCAGCAATTAAGCTGAGGACTCAAGGAATGCAGATTCCTCTTCCAAGAGTTTAGAGAATGGAGAGGAGAAAGATGGCTGAGGCTTAGGGACTGCAGAACCAGGAAGGATTCTTGCACTCTCACTTGCTGATTTGCTTTATTTTTTTTGGCTGGTAACCCCTGAGCATGTTTGTAAACAGAAAAGAAGAAATTAGTAGCGGGAGAGAGGTAAAAGACAAAAGAGATAGACAAGGAAAGAGAGAAGGCTTGAGAGCACAGATGGAGGGTTTAGCTTAGGAAAGGAGGGAGTCGAGCCTTTCTCGGGATGGGAGAGAAGTGGAGAAGATGGTTGGGTTTGTTTTTTTTTTTCCCTTGTGGGGAAGAAATCATTAGGCGCCAAGAATGAGAGGCTATTAGCAGGGTAGAGAAACAACAAAGCTGTATAATCAACTCTTAATTATCAGCATTTTGGTTTATCAGCTTCAAATCTTGCTTTCAAGCAAGTTAGCACTTACTCAGCTTAATTACTTGCTTTGTTAGCATTTCCAACTCAATGTAATATAACTTTGTATGCGGCCTGCAGCCCAGCAGGGTAGCATTTTGACACCTGAACACTTAACCACTTCCGTTGTTCTGGGGAAGGATTTTTCTGCAGGGCACTTGGGTTGAGGTTGGGGGCTTCACAGCAGTCTGAAAGACAAGCAGTTAAGCTTTCCAGGTGTTACTGACTGTGTTTCCATTGTGTGGAAGCATTACTTTGTTCACAGTGATTTCCCAGAGTGGATATATCTCTTTCTTCAATATTTTATTCAACTAACAATGATTCAACCCCAGCCAACTGCCAGAGACTGTGCTCTAGCTTTTGGATACTAAGATGGACCCTGCAGTCCCAGCACTGATAGTCTAGTGGCAAAGGCCAACGTAAACAGATCATTATAATACAAGGGGTATGTGCACAATATCAAAGTACACATGCAAATAACCAAGTGTAAGTCACAGTGGGTTGCATTACCATCTTGGATTATCAACCTTTCCTCCCATCTTAAACAGTTCATATAATAATGCACTGACCATATTCTAGTTGATTCATATACAGCACAGTAGAGAAATGAGGTATCCTGCGAAGTCTGATAGAAACGTCCAGTATAGTGAGCACTCTCAGTTGAGTGATTCTGCATAGACTTCTTTTATGAGGAAAATTCAGTTAACTTCTTTTTTCTTTGGGTAACACAAGGTTTTGGTGCATAAAAAACAGCAAACATGATTCAAACTTTTCTTCATTCCCTATAAAGGGGGTTTGCTACGAACATCGATTACTGTGCTGGAAAGGTAGGAAGCAGAGCAGCTCCTAGGTGCCTGGAACCAGCCGGACATTGGACCTTCCACTCCGTGAGCCTGGCGCCCTAAGGGATGGGTGTCCTAAAAGGCTGCTTAGTTACTCTGGGCTGTTTGCCTCTACCTCTCCCAATTTCTTTGTAAGTGATGTTCTCATTTTCTTAACGTTAGTGTTTAAATCTTTGCTTCTCTTTCCAATGACCTCCGTTGTCCTCTAGTCTCCCTTCATAGTCTTTCTTTCTCCCCCTTTCCTTTGTTCTCATTTTGCCTGGCTCCTTCACCTGGCATTCTCCTGTGTTTCCAGGTTTTGCAGCCAGTGCTTTGGTTTGTAAAGCTACCATGACTAAACCAGGTCCCTTTTCCTTTTAATTAGCAAACCAAGCAATCACACTGGGCAAATATAATCTTTAGGTCTTCAGCTATTTTTTTTAAACCACTCACTGTCTTAAGGCTTCTTTCTTTGCCCACAGGGCCAACTTTTTAAAACAAACAAGATCATATACATGGAGGTGCTCTGTCATCCACCAAGAAACACACAATTAATTAGGATTATTAGTATTCCTTGTTTTAACACTGCTCTGATGTCTAAGGTTGCCTTAAGAAAAAACTACTGATTTATTTTGATTAGGTGGTTACAAAATATCTATTTACAAAACCAGCTACTTTTCAAATAAACAGCTACAAATAGAATTCACCTAACCCTCAAACTGTACAAAATATTGTTATTTTTCAGTCTTTAAAAAAAAATGACTCACAAGGTACTTGTAGATCTTATAATGCCTCAGAGTTATAGTATCTCAACTAACACAAAACTATAAATATACAAAAGTACCCAGTAATCCAGAGCTTGGTTGATAGCTTGGCAAATAAAGCAGCTCTCACTTTCTGAAATTGGGAAACATAGAGACAATGCCCTCCCAAGCCATATTCTCCTGCTCTGTCATGATGTTCCCTTTGAATGAACAGACGCCCTGCTCATGTCAAAAGAGACTAAATTGGAGAAGAAAGTCCCTGAACTCAACTAAAAAGGAGCAATGGCCTAATGGTACAAATGGTTGTTTTACTCTGCAAACGTAAATTAAAGAGGGATTCAGCAAATGTCAAACTAAGAGCAGCTGGAAAAAAAAAAAAAAAAAAAAAAAAAAAAAAAACCTCCACAAAATTATTTACTGTTTTAGCTACAGAAACTAGAAAAGTGGCATTTCAAATCAAAATTATAAAAAGCTCCACCCACTCCACTTGGGAGCTGTATTCAGTTTGAGCAGGTTGTTCTGAGAGCGGAATGCACTCTTCCTAAGTATGTATTGCTGCCATTCACCAGACCTCCTTGCTAGCCTGCAAGCAGCTATCTCCCCATTATACATCCAAAGAGTAATCAGGGTGAAAAGGACAGTCAGTGTAAGAAGAAATAATTGCAGCTTAAACTCCTCTTACTCATTAGGAAGCAAGACTCTTTGGGGGAGTGTGGGGGGTGGGGTGGGTCAGGGAGAACAGTATTGAGTTTTCATCATCCTGTCAGGGCAGGTCAAGTTTTAGCTCTAGCAATTTTGGCATGATTTTCTATAATCGCATTACAGTTAAAAGTATATTAATCACAGTAACTATCACCATCCCATGGTGAGATTAATACTTGCAGGAAGGACAGGAAAAGAATCTGAAGTCTGTCCTGCGGTCTGCTTCTGTGTGTTTGGTGAGAGCTGCCTTTTGTCTTGGAGAAATGTGATTAAGGCTCAGTAAAGAACAGTTATGAAAATATAACCTCCTTCTTTCACTGTCGACATAAAAGAAATACATGAAAGAAAGAACTGGAGATGGTTAAGAAGGATTGGGGCTTGAAATGTAAAGGCCCCAACCAGCTGATAATATTTCACAAGAAAAATCCATGAAAGCTCAAGTTAAGCATAAGATGTCTCTATACCAGCGGTTCTCAACCAGGGGAGATGTTACACTCAGGGGACATTTGGCAATGCCTGGAGATGTTTTTGGTTGTCACACTGGGTGGGAATGGGGTGCTACTGGCATCATGAGTAGAGGCCACTGATACTGCTAAACATCTTCAATGCCCAGGGCAGCCCCACATGACACAGTTATCCAGTCTAAGACGTCAATAGTGTCAACTGTTCAGAAAACTTGCTCCAGATAAACTAGAAGGGAGACAAATATTTGCATTTAATTTTTACTCTATATTCCTATTACCCATCTGAGTCTTTACTATTAAGATGTTTGAGATTGTTATGCATGTTGTAGAAAAACACATGGGTGTCACAAATAGGGCTGGAGATGAAGGAGACTAACAGATGACAGAAAAGGATATAGCTTTTAAGTGAAATCTTGAAGGGAAAAAAAGGGGGATAGTTTTTGAGAAGGGTGCTTGGCATGGGAACATCCAAGACAATGAGCTTGATTCATGATTTGATATTGTTTCAAAATAACTTAATCACATAGTACACTCCTAAAGGAGACTACAAAGTCAGCTAATCAATAATACTGGGGCATTTTAAAAGCTCCATGTTAACTTTGAACAAAATGGCAGCATCTATTAACCCTGTAAGCGTTTCCTAGGCAGCTATCTGAACCCAGGACTGGGAAGGTCTGGTAGAGTCAACTAAGGTGACGCAGGGCATGGAAAAGATGGATAGCTCAAGAACTTCCTTGGCAAAAAGGATGCTGTGGTTAGCAGGAGAAGTGGGCTATGTTTTAGGCATGGAGTGCAATCTCTAAGAAACCGCGGAGGAAGGACTGGCTAAAGGCGATGTTGAAAAGACAGAATGGACTGAGGCAGAATCTCTCAAAGTTTGATTCCTGGATCAACAGCATCACCTGGGAACTTATTAGAAATGCTAATTCTCACCTCCCACTTCAGACCTCTCAAATCAGAGACTCTTGAAGTGGAGCCAAGCAATCTGTGTTTTAACAAGCTCTCCTGGACCATATGGAATTTTACACATAGGTCAAAAATGATCACTTATCAGCATTTTCTTATAGTTGAACCTAACATATTAAACGCTTCTGTTCATTGTCACCATGACAGTGGTAAAAAGATAAGCTGAAAACTTGGAGATCATTGGAACACATAACTCACCAAGGATTAGGATCCAGAGTATAAAAGGAATGCTTTAAAAATCAATAAGAAAAAGACAATCCAATCAAAAAATGGGCTGAAAACATGAATAGGCATTTTACAGAAGAGGAAACACGAAAGCTTAAAATCACTGAAAGAACTGATTAGTAAACAGGAAAATACAGATTAAGCCCATAATCAGATGCCATTACTGAACTATCAGACTAGCAAAACTTAAAAAGTCAGATGGTACCAAGTTTTGGCAAAGAGGTAGAGAAACAAAAACTTCCCCCCATACTTATAGTAATATAAACTGATAAAACACTTTGGAAAACAATCAGGTAATATCTAGTAAAACTGACCCAGTAATTCCACTCCTCAATATATACCCTACAGAAATTCTTGTACTTACACACACACCAGGAGCCAAGGACAAGAATGTCCATAGTAGCATAGTCATTAATAGCAAAAAGAAAAAAAATCCAGAAAATGACATCAAGCCAAGTTAAGACAGAAAAATATATTGTGGTATGAGCATACAGGAGAATACTACATGGCAGCAAAAATGAATGAACTACACTCAATGTGGATTTTTTTTTTTAATTAAAAGGTGAGTGACAAAGCAAGTCACAGAAGAATATATTAGATTCCATCCACATGAAGTTCAAAAACAGGCAAAACAAAATGTATTATTTAGGGATTCGTACATACGTGGTAAAATTACAAAGAAAAACAAGAGAATGATGGCAAAACTTCTAGAGTAGTTATTTTGGCAGTGGAGGGAGAGGAATACCTTTGTGGAAGGACACACAGGAGGTGTCATAAAACACTGGTAACATTCAATTTCAGGTGGTGGGGACACAGGTATTATTTTTCATTTCTCTTTGAATGAAGCACATACATTATATATATTCTCTTGTATGTGTATTTACCCCCTCAAAAGTCAAGAAAAATAAGAGCAAACTGGATGAGGTGGTAGAACAGTACAGACAACTCTTTGGGTGCCTTTTGCTGTCAGGGAAGCAGAGGAACAAGATAGCTCAAGAAGTTACAAAGTCATGAGAGTCTTCTCTTTCCTTTTCTTAAGATGAGTGATATCACCTATATGCTTTTATGGTGATGGGAGTTCATCAGCAGTGAGGGAAATGTGGTAATGAAGGAATGATTATAGGAGCAAAATATGTAAGCTGGTGAAGAGAGCTGGGCTCTGGAGCATAAATGGAGCAGCTAGAAGAAGCCAGGGCAGTTTTTCCATCACTGCTGAAGGGAGGATGGAGACACAGGCTCAGGTACAGTGGATGCCAGATTTGGTGATGAGAAGATGAGGAGTTCTAGTGTAATTGTTTCTATTCTCTCAAGAAATATCGGCCAGGTCCTGATAGGAGAGGAGATGTCAGAGGTTTGTGAAGAGCAAATTTATAGGGAGATGTAGCAGAATTTCTCAAACACTGATCTGAGATCTGTGGTCATAGATCCAAAGCAGGACTAGAGTTTAATTAGGGCTGGGTGAGGTTATTGAGGGGAGAGAGAGGGAGGAGTGTGGAGGATGTGTTAAGGATGAATTATACAGTGATGAGGATGGAACATGTAAAGATAAGAAACAAAATGAGAACCTGAAGAGGGCAGGAAGAGTGATGGGCAAAGAAAAATATACAAGGTCAATGGAGTTGGGGTCTGAAAAGGTTCCACATTGTTGGAGTGCAGTTATCCCAGTAATTGAGCTGTAGGGGGAAAAAAAGGTAAGGATTGGAGCCTGGGATGCTGGATTTCAGTTACTGGTGTGACAAAGTCTAGAGTGTAACTTAGGAGGCAGTACTTAAGATGGTGTGGAGTCAAAGAACTATGGAGATTAGGGTGAGGAATGAAGAAACTAGGGCTGGATCATCTGTCTACGTGGATGTTGAGGACTTCGAGAATAATAACAAAGACAAAGATAGGAAGCTAAGTTCTAATATCTTCAACACATGGCAGGCAGTGTCTTAGAGATCAGCAGATATTTACAGCAAATGCTTCAAAGGGGCAACAGATTTTGAGAGGAAAGGAAGGAAGAGGAATGTGTGTAAGTGGCAACATGGAGCCTTGGTAGGTGGGTAAAAGAGAAACAACCTCCAACTTCTAAGAGGGCTGCAAGGGTAGCAGGGTCCCCAGGAGAGAGCCAGATGGGGGCGTCTTCTGCTGCTGATAGAGATGAGCAGGGGAGTGAGTCATGATGGAATTAGTCCACACAGTCTCCTAGAAGATGTGGCATCAATTCCAACTAGAGCTGGGAGGCTTTAGCTAGAAAGAAAGGGCCATTAGGAAATGGTTAGATCCTGGAGCTCCCAGAGTGGGGTGGTCTGAAATGGAGGCTCTCTTTCCAAGAACATAAGCTGGTGCAAAGGTCTCTGAGGTCTCACCTCTCCCACAGCTAAAATGCCCACTTCAGGACATTTTATGAAATGCCTACATGAGTATGGCTACATCCTCAGGCTCTGTATATAACCTGTACAAAGATCTAAGTATTATAAGTCAGAAGGTTTGAGGGTAGGTGAATCTATTACTTCTTTTCTGTGGATCCTTAACTAACTGAGATCAGATACCAGGAGCCAAAAATAAATCAAGATACAAGGTCAGTTTCATTACTGGCAAAGTTGGACTGGAGAACATGGTCCCCCTCCATCCTTCTGAACTTAGACCTTGGGCTTCATCTACCTGCCCTGTCTGCAGGACAGGAAGCTTAAGGACACCAGGCCCTGCTTATTCTATGTATCACATGTTAGGGGTCAGTAGCCCAGGAGGAACCCTGGACCTTTTCATTCAAGCTGAGAGTACATAGTATACTGGGAAAATGTTGTTAAAAGAAAAGGTGGCAGAATTTAGTCAAGTTTAGAGTAGAGAATACTTAAAAGTCCAATATTATTTCAGTATTAATTTCTTAGACAATACTTGAAGAAACTGCCTGAAATTCTGCTCAGAACCACTACCTCCCACCTCCCTTATTCAAATTGGACAATTTTGTGCCTCACATTTTATTTTTTCCTTATCTATGCTGAAGTTTAAATTGAAATCTCATAACCTGTTTCCAGAGATCAAACTTGCATTTCTAATTGCCTGAGAAATAGTTCAATCTGGATGTATCTCTAAACGTTCAAAGCAAATTATTTAAATCCAAACTCTTCTCCTAAATTTGCATGCCTTGTCTAATTCTTTCCATTTCCCCATTTTTGACTCCTCTTTGACTCTGAGTCAGTTTGATGGGTAAGTGATTTGGTCCCCTTTTGAGGACAAAAATATATACACTTCTTCTGCGGGAACTCTCACGTGGGTCTTCTCTTCAGTCCTGTAGCCAGTGTTCTCACTTAGGCCTTCATATTTTAAGTTTCCCAATTTGATATATGGACCCCAAATCTAATGAAACTCTGATCTTTGACTAATTAACTAATGAATTCAACAAACTTGTAATGGGTATATATATATATATGTAAGATAATACTAGGTACTGAAGGAGACAGAAAGATGAATACAACCCCCTTTTCAGCCTTAGGATGCTTATAGGGCATGTAAGAAATATAACCAAATAACAGTAAAATAATGAGGACAGGGAAATCAAGGGACAAATCCCTTCAAATTCTTATCAACCATTCAGGAAGTTCAAGAGGCAAGACTGTCATTGCCTGGTTCAAGGGCAATGACTTGATAAATTAAAATCAAACTCATTGTTGTACCCCTGGCACTTAAGAGCACTACCTGTCACCTGAAGATGATCAACACACCTTTGTTATATAAATGAATGAAAAGATTCACAAACAAGATGATACCTTGAGGAAACAAGAGTTTAGATGGCTAAAGAGGATGAATGATAAGATGTTATAGGTGAGCAAAAACCCTTGAATCTAGACATGGGGGAATGACTCACATTCCCCTGAGGTCATGTTACGTGTGCAGGAAGGAGAAGAAAGGCTCACTTTCTTATGAATGCAAAGCTTATGAAAATGGACTTGAGTGGAAAGAGACTGAGACCTTGACAAAGTTGCTGCCCTCTGATGTCTACAATGAAATGTCCAGAGTCAAGATGCCAAACAAGATTACACAGAAGGGGAAGCTCAGAGATACATAGAAGGGGAAGCTCAGAGATACACAGATTTACTTATTTATTTATTTAAAGATGGTAGTTAAATGTTTGTTGAGTCAATGATGTGGAAACTACAAAGGCCTGAGGAAGCTCCATGCCTACTATCCAACTTCTGAAGCATAAGAACATCTTTTTTAAGGTGGAGAAATCAGCAAATACATGCATGATCCTGGACTGGATCTTGGAACCACATCCCCTCCTCACCCAGCCCCACCACACACACACATACACACATACACACAAAATCTATTAAGAACTTTATTGGGATAATTGGTGAAATTTGAGTATAGACCATAGATTAGATAATAGCATTATATCTATATTAAATATCCTGATTTTGTAACTATACCTTGGCTATTTTGGAGAATGTCCTTAATTCTTGATAAATACAAAGTGAATATTTAAAGAGTCAGGATAACTGCCACTTCTCTCAAGTTGTTCAGAAAAAAAATTAATACATAACTATTCACATCTTATGTAATTTATATCACTCTACCCATCTAGAAAATAGTAAGGCCAATGGGGTAAAATATTAACAATTGATGAATCCAGGTAAACAGTATATGATAATTCTTTGAACTATCCTTGAAATCTTTCTGTAGATTTAAAATTGCATTAAAATAAAAAGTTATTTCTCCTATCGAAAACAAAAAAAACAAGAAAGAATACCTTCCTTTCAAATTTTAATGGATTAAGTTTTGAAGTGCATGTCCACTTTGCAAGTACAGGAGGAAAATATAGCTTAAAAGTCACTGATGTGGCTAAGACATAATTTCCATTGATAGTAAAGTATAAATCCATGTGATACAACTGCCAAAGAAGCTAGAAGATCTTCAGATCTGTTGGCATATAATGGCAATGGGGACCAGATGGACCCACTCACCTCTATAATGGTAATTCAGCTACAAGAGTACTGAGTGTCATTCTGAGTACCATACTTTTAAGATGGATACTGAAAACTGGAGCAGACCAACAGGAGAGAAAACAAGGGTAGGAAAAGGAAATTTTCAGATAAAGAGTTGATTGAGTCTGGGGAAGAGAAGTCTCATGAAGACATAAGAGTGAAACATGGAAGTTGTCTTCAAACATTAGAAGTGATATAGTGTGAAAAAGGGTATCTGTCTCAGCTCAGATTGAGAACAAGCTTTCCCAGTAATTGGACCTGTCCAAAATCATACAGGTTTGCCTTAGGAATCGCGAGGTTTTTATAATTGGAAATATTCAAGCAAAGCTAGAACAACTACTCATCTAAGACACTGTGAATAGCATCCACAAGGAGAAAAGTACAATGATGTGATTTGAAGGTGACTCACAGGGCCCAGCAGGGAGTACTGCTGCCATTGGAGGTGGTAGTTGATACTTCTTGATCATGCTTATTTTATCACTCTCTGAAACCTAAAGAGATTTCGATATCTCATAAGCAGAAAATTCTGTCTATCACCTCTCCACTTCAAAGTATCCCAAACTTAACTCTAATGCCACTGTTGGCCAAGTTAAACATTGGCAGCCTCATTCTCTCCTACTGAAATACTAGAAAGTAACGATTGTTCTTTCCTAGAAAAAGAAACAGAAATTAATTACTGGGGCCAGCACCATCACACTGTACTGGATATTCCATCACACTGAAAGCAGAGCTGGTATCCTTCAAGATATACTGTAAGAGTATTCTTACAGCAATACAAAGGCTTAAACGCTTGCTCATAACTATTGCTGCTATTACCTAAAGAAGAATAAATAAAATACAGTAAAATTAAATGTGTTGCTCTTCTGTACTAAACCTAATGCTACTCTGTAAATTAGGCAAGCCATCTACCTTTCATCATGAACCACCTCACAGCAGGAATAAGAGAAATCAATTCATTCTACTCTAGTTATTGAATGGTATAAAGATGATATAACAAGCAATACATACAAAAAATAATGGTTTAATAAAACTAGTTTTACTATTATAGATTGGTAGGGTAAAAAAGCCAAGTCTTCCCATATGCCACAACTAAAAGGATTCTCTCTGTTCAATACATATATTTTTAAAAAAATCTACTGCCAAAAGCATAACATTGATTCCATATATCACTAGTAGCTTTCAAAATACATTGACCAGATCTTAAAGGAAAAACCTAAACATTTCCCTCAAATATAGTTTGATCTTAATGTTTCTATGAACTTTGAAAGAAGCATAAGAGGCATATTTTTAAAAACTTAGTATCTCACTGAAAGGACTGAAAATTGAAATGTGGGGAAAAACATTATTTCCATTTCTCATATTGCCATTTTCATTGGCTATGTTCTATAGTAGCAGTTCTCAAAGTGTGACCCAGGGCCCTGAGCATCCTCAAGACCCTAATAATAATAATAATTATTAGTAGTAGTAGTAGTAGTAGTATTTATTTGTCCTTTTCATTCTCATTTTCTTACGAGGCTACGTGATGTATGATATTGCAACATACTGAATGCAGCAGATAGGAGAATCTGGCTATTGCCTATTAAGACAAACATTAGTATGTTAGCTAGACTTATTGTGGTGATCATTTCACAAAATACATAAGTATCAAATCATTATGTTGTACACCTGAGACTCTTCACTGAGAGGGATGAGGGGAATCACAGCAATGGTAACCTTGTCAAAGGAGTTTCACGAGTTATCTTATTTTGCAATTGAGGAAATGAAGTCTACTGGAGGGTAAGCAGACTGCCCAAGGTCACACAGCCGTAAGTCTCAAAGCTAAGATGTGAATTAAGGTCTGCCTGACTTTGAAGTCTGTGTTTTAAACACTTTGCTAATCTGTCAGCGCATTCACATTAAATCACACTTTTCTAAAGAAATTTTTCAGAGGGTCAGCGTGCAACTGTGCACAGAGGCAGCTCTAATACACAGTCAGCTAGGCCACCACTTCAGGCAGTGGTTATCCACTCTAGCAGATCCAAGGCCCCTTTTTATAATAACTCTCTTATGTTTCCTTTGATCTCCTGAAATGAAACTCATAAGTAATATCACCTACCTATGAAGATATTTTTAATACTCTAAATAGGACACTAGGAGAAAAGTAATTCATAATAAATAATATACATATCAATATGTAAATACGTGGGCAGGACAGCGCTAGGAGATATATGGAAGCAGTCAGATGCTTGCTCTTAAGTGTAGAATCACCCTGAATTCAGCAACAGTAATTACAGAATGACGTAGGTGTTCTGTATTGGAGGCTCAGTTACTAGTGGCTTTTGCTATCAATTGACATGATATTCTGGAATAGGAAAGTTGTGAAACAAAACGAAATGCAGTCTTCCTTTGATTTCCAAGCAGCTACGTTTATGGAAAATTCAGGGAAGTAAAACTGTACCAAAAATCATTTGTTCTTGTACGTAAAATGGAGTTGAGTTCTCAGCTTGGATTTTTTACCATACAAGTGTTGGTTAAAATGTTCATCGTAATGGAAGACAGGAGACTGGTAACCTTTGACCCTCATCCTTGACCAGTAGCTTCTCCCAATATTGTGATAGTTTTAAAACATCCTACAAAAATTTTAAATGTAGTCTTTAAGAACCACTGGCCTAGAACCTTATAACAGGCTTTCCATAGTCATGAGTTAAATCACTTGTAAATACCCTCTCCAGGCCCAACATGATACCGGGGAACACACAATCAATTTTGAAAACTTAAAAAATTGGTTACTTTGGAAGAATGGAACTTACTTCATGAATAACTTTCTTCTGTGAGCCTCACCAATTCTAGAGCCACCCCTGACTACCATGTGCTTAATAATTCAACTTAATAGGGGTAAAGCTTGGACAATCATAGGGAACAAAAAGTAAACATATCTCTTATGTCCATGCATTTA
This sequence comes from Camelus ferus, assembly GCF_009834535.1. NCBI lineage: Eukaryota > Metazoa > Chordata > Mammalia > Artiodactyla > Camelidae > Camelus > Camelus ferus. The sequence continues at coordinate 31,818,215 of NC_045710.1, read as the reverse complement.
CAGACTGGAGTACACACACACCATCAGGGGTACATGGGTACACAATGGTGTGCCAGGGCTGTGTGGCACCACAGAGTCAAACAGGGTACATGAGAATCAAACTTAATCAAAGACTGTGGCAAGAGACACCTATTATCTTATATAAAAACAGAGTATGGAGAAGAATGCAACATTGTGTGAATTTTAAAACTACAACCTAAGATCTTAAAGAAATGTAGAGTTTGCTGTGCTATTTTGAACTCTGACTCTTAAAGGTACAAGTTCATTTCCTTTCTTTGATTAGTAGAAATGCTTGAGAATCCACCATTGTCACACATTCTGTTACGTTAATCTTGTAACCTGCTACCTTGCTGAATTCTTCAATTATTTCTAGTAGTTTTTGTGTGGACCTTTTAGTATCATGTCATCTGCATATAGTGACACTTTTACCTCTTCTTTTCCAATTTGAATCCCTTTTTGTCTCTCTCTTGCCTCATTGCTGTGGTTGGGCCTTCCAAGACTAGGTTGAATAGGAGTGGTGATGGTGGGCAGCCTTGTCTTGTCCTAGATTTTAGTGGGAAGCTTTTGAGTTTTTCACCGTTGAGTACTATGTTGGCTGTAGGTTTATCATATACAGCTTTTATTATGTTGAGATATGTTCCCTCTATACCCACTTTGGTGAGAGTTTTTATCATAAATGGATGTTGAATTTTATTACATTCTGTTACTGAGATAAGATTTTTCTTCTGTCCTAAGAATCTACAAAGTAGTAAGCATGTAGCTGGTGAAGACAGATTCTGAACAACAGAACTGCCTTGCTTTCCTGTTTTAATGAAGTGGTGACCTACCTTCAGAAGTGGCCTCAGGAAAATCTGCAGTCAGAGGCACGACTTGTTCAGAAAAAGCTCCATGTTCATCTGGTCATGCGCTTAAGGACCTAGTTGAATTCTAAACTTATGCAACATAAAGCGTGGAAGGCCTGATCTTAGCCAGAAATATCTCAAGCACATGTAACCAAATTTCTTCAGTTCTTTAATGTACGAGAAGGCTCAAAATGTAAAAGGGGTCTGGAACTTCCTCTAAAACCCCACTCAGAGAGAGGATGGTCTTCAAATAGCTCTCACACAGATTGGATTTGGGGTGGGACTGCACCCTCATCAGTACATTAAAATAAATTAGAAATTGTCTACATCCTCACATATCTGAAAGAGTTAACTTGTTAAACATATTAATGTTACCCATCTGGATGTCAAAAATCAATCATTTTAGTTTTGTGGGTCTGACAACAGCTAGCCAAAAGGTTTTATTTGCTTCTTGAGAGCATTTGTGGCATTGCTATATAAGAGGATGCTTACCCTCCTGCTTGCGGTAACAGAAAAGTATTTATCCAGTGCACCTGAAAGCTATCAATTGTCTGAATATGAGTGTGTGTTGTATCACTTAAAAGAGGAACTTTTTCTGTCAGAAAGTCAGTTCTGCCCACACTGATTCTTGTAATTTTTTTTTTCTTATTTTGGGAGTAATGGTGAGGGGATGGGAGGCATGTTTCTGGCAAAAAAAACCCCAAAAGCAAACAAACAAAAACAACAACAAAAAAGGCCTTTTCTGGAGGCCTTCTTTAGTGTTATAACTGAAGGGATAATGGATTTCAGAGAGAGCTCAGTGAAACTCTGAGGGACTCTTAATGGTGGAATGGAAGAGGGAGAAGGAGTCCATCTAGGTTTCAACAGCGACTTGTGTTTCTGTTATTCATTTCACTGCAGTAATGCAGCTTGTGGGCAATAATGCCCCAGAATTTACCTTTATTATCCATTCTTACTTAGTATCCATTCCTATTAAGCACAGGCTTCCTAGAGACACCTAAAGAGGAACTATTGCTTTTGGTTGGTTTTTTTGTTTGTTTCAGAAGAAAAATGTTTGAGAAAAATTGAAATGTCTCAGAGTCTACACTCATCGTACAATCTTACTGATAAGCCCCAGACTTCCAAACATATGTTTAGAAGTACCACTGTTTTGGCACAGCTTTTTTTTTTTTTTAAGAAAGAACTACTAATTCCTTTTGAGAAAAATTTCTCATAGGACAGACACGTATTGTCTTACGAATGAATGAATAATTGAGTAAAACACATTCACCTCTTCCATCACAGCCTCTCTTAAAGATAAACGAAATATTTCAAATAAATAACATTCCCTTATTTTCTTCAAGCAAAAACCACTTGTAGGCAACTTGAAATCATTTTCATAATCATACTTCTCTAATGCTGTTGAAAGAACTCATTTCATAAAACATAATCTTCAGTGTTCGGCTCATGCTCTGAACTCTTTTTCACTTGTTATAGATTATTTTCTCCATAATATCACTTAAAAGAAACTAATGTTTTGCCTGACCTACCCCCCTCACCCACATAAATCAACAAAACTGGAATGGAAAGCCTTCTGACCTATTTCTAATTTCATGTCTCTTCTAGTTAGCACACACAAAAAATTGTACCAGAAGAGGCTGATGTTTGCTACATGATAAATGAGGCAGGCTGGCTTCTCCAGATTCCAAGGCCATTAAATTAAATATAAAAAGATAAAGGTTATTGCAGACTTTATCATGAAAATCATAATGTCATCAAGTTGAACAAGCTTGGTACGCACTGCCTCTCTCCCCGGCCTCCCCTCGTGCCTGCTCTCCTCCTAATTGGATAGCGCTTGCTGCTTTTATATCCCATCGCCTGCAAAACTGGAGAAGACTCCGTGCTCTTTACTTTAAACACTCTTCTAGAGTGGCCTTGCCTGAACAATTATATTCTCATTTGGGTATAGATAATGCAAAACTTATTTAGCAGGTAAGTTCAGATTGTTGAAAAGCACCTGTCATGTGTCACTTTCATGTAATTAAAAAGACACCACCTTATTGTTTATATAATCAGCCTGGAAATGGGTAAAATCAGGGGGGGAAAAAGATTAGTGCACGGTCCAATGACATTTTGCCCTCAGCAAGAAACTGCCTCATGTCAACCAGCCAAACAAAGCATCAGCTTTTGAAAATAATGAAAGGAATCCAATCAGCATAATTTATTACTGTTATTAAGAGAACACCACCATTTTAAGCATTTAATTATTTGAAAACTACCTAAAACTATGGGCTTGGGAGATTATCATTTGCAACTATATCAATGCGGAATAAAAAATGTGTTCAGTAAGAAGAATCAAAATTAAGTACAAAGTCTCCAAGGACATTTTAGTCTCTTAAAGAATTTCAAAGTCTATATGAAAGTTATCTTTTTGACACCTAAAAATTCATTTTTCCACCTTGACAACAGTATATCTTAAATTCAGCCATTGTGCTCCTCAAAATCCATTCTAAGAATATCATTGAACACGTGAGTCAAGATGTATAAATAAGGAAGTTCACCACAGAATCATCCATAATAGTGAAAAATGGGAAATTATCTAAATATCCAAAACCAAGGGATTAGTTAAGCAATTTTTATGGTACCCATACATAATGGAATACTATGCAACCATTAAGAATGGTTTTTAGAAATATTTATTGACATTGAGAAATATACACAAGATATGAAAAAAAGTCAAGTTTTAAACAGTGTGTAGTATATGACCCCATGAACATGCATAGAGAAAAGGTCTAGAAGGGTATACAATTAATAGTTAACAGTTAATCTTTGACTCTTGGGGTTAATAACTGTTTTATTCTTCTTTATGATTACCTTTATTTTCTAATTTTTTCTACAATAAACACATATTAAGGAATGCAAAAAAATTTTTTAAAGCAATATAAATCAATTTGCCTTCATGTAGAGATTGATGAATTACAGAATTCTAAACCTAAATATTCTTTAAAATTACAAAAAGTTTCCCCCCCAACTGGAATTGGAAATGTAATCTGATGTTTGAGATTTACCTTGGAAATTTATATTAATTATATCCGAACCTGAACATCTCAGACTAAGATCATAAAATGTTCAACAGACATTTCATTTGTAAGTGACAGGGCACTAGTTTTCTCTGGTAAATTATGACATCCACAAACAGCTACTTAAATTCATTCTAATTTGTAGCTGAACTGTTTGTCCACAGTCAATTAAAACATGTGGCAAAATCAAGAAACTTTTGATTCAAGGAAAGACTTTAATATTTTTCATAAATGGGTTTGATAATGCTAGAAACCAGAGAATACTCCTAATCCTTAAAAAATGAGAGTTTTCATTTTATTCCTTCATTTGACAAATTTTGATTGATTCCAACTGTGTCAGGTTTGTTCTAGGCACTTGGAGATCTTTTCAATTCTTGTTTTAGATCAGTCTTTAAAACAAATAAAAATAACTCCAAATAATTGTAATTTTCCTATAATATCTATAACCCCCAAAGATGAACTTATACAAAAGAGGGATAAAATTTTCCTTTAATCTTGTTTACCTGTCACTAATACATTATCTTCCTCCCAGCAATGCACTCTAAGCCACTCCTTTTCTGCATACCTTCTCCATGACTCCACTTGGAATCTGGAGTATAATAGAAATAGGCTCTAAACACCTGAATTCTAGTCTAGTCTCTGCTACAAATGTTCTGGGTGATCAAAGACAAGTTACTTTACTCCTCTGGATTCAAGTGTCCCTATCAACAAGATAAAATTATCTCTCATGCTCCTTTCAATTCTAAAAGTCTGGGGTTCCCTTTTAGTTGATTTCTATAGCAAATGGCACTTCTGCTTACTGCTCCTTACTGTTGTGACTTTCTCCTGACTTATCTGGTTGAAATGACGATGAACAGTACTTAGTCAGCCAACAGCACTTGTCCCGCACCCACTCTGTGAAGAGCAGCTCTATGGGCCAGTTGAAGAGGACGTAAAAGGCAGAGGAGATGCTCCCTACTTTAAAGGAGCTCACTAGCAGGCTGAAGTGACAAATAATACTTCCACGAGATGACTAGAGGACTATTATGAGGCAAGGATCAATGAGCCCAAGATTGTACATTAGGAACTAGCCAAGGTGCCCTGTGAGGAATCAGAATATGCCAATGCCAAGTGACCAGATCTGACCAAAATGTGCACTGAATAAGTTTAAAGAGAGGGTTCAATACAGGTAGTGGAAATGGTTTTGCAGAACCATTGAGATATTTCGAGTATTTTCTCTGTTACTAAGAAGCAAAGCAGGCAACCGGCCAGATGGCAAAGGAGGAGAAGCATATGGCCCGGATAATCCACACTCCGGACAATCGGCCCCTGAATAACTGAGGGCAGGCTGCGTTTCACTAGGGAGCCAGTAGATGTCAATTGTCAGCACTGCTTTGCATGGATCCCCATTGTCTAGTCTTTACTTTGGAGACAGGGATTAACGTCTTTCCATCATTACTCCCACACCCACTCCATCAGACTCCTTTTCTCCTAAAAGCTATAAATTGGTTGTTTTGCACTGTCTACGTGCACATTGTATGCATGCGTGCAAGTGTGTGTTTGTGTGTGTGTGTGTGTGTGTGTGTGTGTGTGTGTGTGTGTATTCCTTGGGGAGGCGGTGAGAGGCACTACCACTGACTTTAATCTTCAGGTAGTGAATTCAGACTAATGGATGCAAAGCCTAGTCAACCATAGAGGCATAATCTAATCAAGCCTGGGCAGTGGACGGCCCAAAGGGGTTGTCATCCCTGGTTATTTCTCACACCCCCAAAGAGAGTCGGCCGCCTGTGTTCCCTCAGGGACAGTGGGCAGCCCAGCAGCAAGCTAGGGAGTATGCTAGGTACATCTCACCAGGAACAAGGAGCACAGCAAATGATCATGTTTTTACAGTTCTTATAAACTCAGCCTCCGAAAAGGGAGGAGCAACTCCTCTCTATAAGAATGCAAATAAAGAGATTGCTAGAACAGTGTCAACTGCATTGATCACCTGGCATGAAATCCACACTATTAAGTCATAACTACAAAGTCAGAAGAGATCAATTGTCATAGTGAAAGGAAAACTATTTTTTCTCCAGCCTAAGGGTAAGTTATTTTCTTTGAAAGTATGGCTTTTAAATCAGCCACAAAACCAAAACTGAAGTGAATGATGAGACAGGATTAAAATAATTACTCCACCAGTCAAAAACATCGCCAATAATCATGCAATGCACATATACTGTATTAAAAAGCTTTCTTCAAATGTCACTTTTTCCTATCAAAGTACTCCTACCACTTAGTACAAGACTTATTTATGAAAGAAAAACATCTCGTGTGATTTACAATACTGCCGTGAGCAAAAATTTTTTTTTCCCAGAAAGCTCATTAAGTTCTCCTTACCTCTTAATGGTTGCATTAACATATGAGAAGTACAGGAGGATTTTAAACCAAACAGTAAATTGAATATGCTTTAAAATCTTTTAAATGACAAGAAAGTTTGGGAAATGATGGAAAAATGACTCATAATCATATCACCTTAACACAACTCCATGCTCCCTAACACCTGCACACTCGACTATGTCATCGTTGCTCTGCGTGCTTTTCAACTTTACATTATTGCAATCATATATGGCACTTCACAGAACATGTAGCTTTAAAACATAAGTATTTCTTCACATGGCCACAGGTCTTCATTATAATACTTTTTAATGGCCTCATATTCCAACAAAACGATGCATCAGAATTCAGCCATCCATTCCTCTACTGTCAGACAACTAGATTGCACCTAAGTTTTCACTATTACAAAGGATTCTGCAATTAATAAAGATCTGCTGAAAGTTAATTAATAACTTTATGAGCACAGTTTTTTTTCTTTAGGACTATTTACTTAGGCTGAATTTCCAGAAATATTAATTGTATAAGCATTTTTATAACTCTGGATGTATTTGCCAAATGCTTTTCAAAGGGACTGTATCAATTTATATCACTATCATCAATGCAATAATTTATCAGTTACACTACAGTTTAAATTGCACTTTTTAATTATTACTATGTATTTTCCCATATGTTTGCTTAACAAACATGGTGTTTTAATACATTGTCTGGCAACATCCTTTGTCTGTCTACTGGGGTCTCAATAGTTAGTTACATGAATCTTTTATGTTCCATAGTATTTATGTTTATTGCCTGAATTATTTTTTGCAGCATTTCCCAATCTGTTATTTCCCCACAGAGTTTTTCTTGCACAAAAAGCTTTAATTTCTATATAGTTAGAACTAGTGGATCTTTTCTTTTATGATTTCTACTATCTTTTTGTTTGTTGGTTTTCAACTTGTTGCAAGCTTTAATATTCACAGAACTAAATGCAGAATTTATCCTGGTATTTGTACTCAAAACATACACATTGATGTTTTATTCATATTTCTACTCCTTTTATAAAGGGCAGGGTTTGAAAAATATGTCCAGGGGCAGTATTAATGAAGGTTTATCTCATTTGGTTCTGAGTATAACCATACAAATAGTCAAAAGACCAGGTTCTTTGTTTTTCTGTAGTTCTGTGACTTCTGTTTAACTTTTAAAATATATTTATTTGTACATTTTTTCAGCATATGTTATTAGGTATGGATTAAAAATAATTTTCCATAAATTTGTAACAAGTTATCTGAATACTATTTATCAAATAATCTTTCATATTGCTACAGTTTTATAGTTAAACAGGAATTATTCTTTAAATAATTAGGAATTATTTTTAATTTTTTCCTAAATTATTTTAGGAAAATTAGGAATTATTTTAACTACAAAACTGGAGCAAACTAGGAATAAAATAATTAAAATAAAATTGGACTTTAACTAGAAATAAAAATAAAGCTTTTAAAAGTTCTCTATAAAATCTAGGTATAAAGAAATATAATTTGGAAATAGAGAATTTCTTATTTATATTCCAAGTGCAAAGTAATGGTGTTATGAATTGTATTATACCTGCCCTACCAAAAAAAAAAAAAAAAGATATGCTTAAGTCCGAACTCCAGTACTTTACAATGTGACCTTATTTAGAATTGGAGTCATTACAGATGTAATTAGTTAGGTTAAATGGTCATACTGGAGTAAGGTGGGTCCCTAATCCAATGTGACGGCCATGTGAAGACAGAGAGAGACAAGGAGAACATTATGTGAGGACAAAGGCAGAGACTGGAGTTACGCAGTGAAGCATAACCAAGGAATGCCAAAGACTGCTGGCAAACCAGCAGAAGCTAGGAAGAGGCAAGGAAGCGTCCCCCTACAGGTTTTAGAAGAGCATCTGCTGACACTCTGATTTGGGATTCTAGCCTCCAGTACTGCAAGACAATACATTTCTGTTGTTTCAAGCAATCCAGTCTGTGGTACTTGTTATAGGAGCTCTGGTAAATGAATACAAGTGGCAACGACTGTAAAAAGTAAGACCAAATTATTGCCTGCTAATGAAAAAGTTGTATTTCTTGCTCTGGCAGACACTGTAGATTGGCCAATTCCATTCACACTCTCCTTTTTCCTTACCTTCCTCGACCAGAATAATTTTTCTGCCTCCCTCACAACTCATGGTGGTTGTGTGGACTTTATTTTCTAATGAGAGATAAATGGAAGAATTGGGGGAAGGACTTTCTTTCCTTATAGAATTACGAAGCCTTACAAGGAGACGGCCTTGACTGAAGGTACAGGTGCCCTTTTGACACCGAGAATGAAAGCCATGTGATAAGGACAGTGGAGCAGGAAGACAGATGAAGCCTGTCATTAGCTTCTACATCTCTAACCTGTTCAAATGATAACTTTTTGGATTTCCCATCACTACAACCAAATGTTGGGAAAAAGAGAAATCAAACTTTTTGTCATTTCAGTTTTATAAGCAGTCATGGAAAATTTCACACCAAGCATCAAGCAGTATCTCTTTCCATCCTCTGACAGAGGATTTCAACCTAGCAGACTTCTGTTCTCCCTTCAAGCTCCAGGTCAGCTGTTCCTTCTAAGAAGCTTTCTCTGGCTCCTCAGACAGACTTCAGTACACTTTTCTGCTTTCTCCATTAATATCATTTACACATTTTTTATTTTAACCCTAATCACACCGCATTGCAATTATCTGAACTTCATTCTCCTTTTGACCAGGAGCTCCCTGTGCACAGAGCCCTTATTTTTTTCATCTTAGTACTACCAGCATGTAGGAGTGAACCTGGAACTCAGTAGGTACTCAGTAAATGATTGTTGAATGAATGAAGAATAGAGAAAAGTCTCTGAACCTCAAGGACAGGAAAACTGAAAGGAAATGAGGTCCAAGAGTGCCAAGAGCATGCCAGATTTTTCATCATCAAACCATTTTTTCCCACCTACTGAAAGGAAAACCTGACAGATGTACCCCCAGAATCTTTGAAATGTCATCTCACTTATAATAACATTTTGATTTAGTGGGCTACATGTATATATAATTTTTATTTCATTGAATATTTACTCTGTGCTAGGCTTACACAGACTTGTGCTAAAAGTCTTACATTAATTATCTCATTAAATTCCCTCAACTGCTTTCTGAGGCAGCAGTGGCGCTAGATGAATTTTTATGAAGAAAAGGTTTATATGGTAGCAATTTGGTTAGAAGTGGATAAATAAAGTACTTGTCTGAAAGCTGTATTCACTTAGCTGGCCCACATTTTTTCACTTAGATTGTATATTTACTTGGGGTGGTCTAGGGGAGCAAGCTGATGGAGATTGTGGAGGGGGAAGATATGAAACAACTCTAACTCCACCTTGAGGATATCATTGCTTGCAAAGATAGGAAAGCTGAGACCTATGAAGGTTAAGGAACACCCCCAAGCTTAGTAAGTGATGGTGCTGGAGTAGACCCAGGCAGTCTGACTCACAGCCTTACTTTGAACTCCTACACATACTGTCTCAAGCAGGTTGACTCCAAACTTTCACAAGTGAGGATGGAAGATCCCCTTCTAACAAGGGGGCCGAGCATGACCAAAACAGTGCCACACGTAAAGTACAGTTGTGAACAGCCTTTTAAAACCTGGTGACATTGAAAATGATTCCAGGCTTGCTGTGGCTGGTCTTTATAAATATAATTTTTAATTTTTTATATAATTTGAAAGTTACTTTCCATCCACAGTTATTACAAAATAATGGCTACATTCCCCGTGTTGTACAATATATCCCTGAGCCTCTCTTACATCCAATAGTTTGTACCTCCCACTCCCCCACACCAATATTACCCCCAGCCACCACTGGTAACCACTAGTAGTATTTAGATTATTTAGGTATCATGTATAAGTGGTATCATACAGTATTTGTCCTTCTTTTCTGACTTATTTCACTTAGCATAATACCTTTAAGTCCATCCATGTTGCTGCAAGTCGTCTTTATATTTTTAACTTTTTATAGTTTCAAAAATGTATCTCATTATTGCACCCATTGGCCCTATTTCTGCAGTTCAGTGTCTTTCAGAACAAATCTGATCTCTCTCTCTCAGTGGCCACCCTTCAGCTCTTTGAAGGAAGTCATTATGCTCTCCTTGAGATAGGGTTTGCATAAGCGAAATAGCTTAACTTATTCCTTACATGAGATTTTAAATTAACAAAAGAATCATGAATTTAATCACAAAAAAATAAAGTAATACAGAAGTGTGAGAATATGAAAGTCTCCCCATCACCTAACTCCAGTCTCCAATTCTTATTCTTCAAAAATAACAATTGCTGACAATTGGGTGGGCTTTGCAGAGATTTTTCTATCAAATTTAACTAGAAATAGAAATATATATGTATTATATGCACCCCAGTGTTTGTAGCAGCACTATTTACAATAGCCAAGACATGGAAGCAACCTAAATGTCCATCAACAGATGACTGGATTAAGAAATTGTGGTCTATTTATGCAATGGAATACTACTCAACCATAAAAAAAGAATAAAATAATGCCATTTGCAACAACATAGATGGACCTGGAGATTTTCATACTAAGTGAAGTAAGCCAGAAAGAGAAAGACAAATATATGATATCACTCATAAGTGGAATCTTAAAAAATGACACAAATGAACTTATTTACAGAATAGAAACAGACTCACAGACATAAAACAAACTTACAGTTACCAGGGGGAAGGAGGTGGGGTGGAGGGATAAATTGGGAGCTCAGGATTTGCAGATACTATTATATATAAATAAAAAACAAGGTCCTACTGTATAGCGATATAGGGATCCATATTCAATACTTTATAATAGCCTATAATGAAAAAGAATATGAAAAGAAATACATATATGTGTGTAACTGAATCACTATGCTATATACCAGAAATTAACGTAACATTGTAAACTGACTATACCTCAATTAAAAAAGACTATAATACAATGCTGTTAACTCTGTTAATGTCAACTATCAATTATACTCTATTAATATTCTGTTAAAAATGTATATATGCATATTTTCAAAGACATACAAGTAGATAAGTAGGGGGGAAAAAGCTAAAAGACCTTAGGCTTACTTCTGTTTTTGTGAATAAATTGTTTTTCATTAAAAAAAGAAATACTTATGTATTACATATGTGTGTGTATATGTGTGTCTGTGTATATGAGTGCATGTATGTGTGTGTATGTATGTATGTGTGTATACACATTTTTTATGTACATGGATTATATTTTACACAATGTTCTAAAACTAGCTTTTTTTCACTGAACAATATGCCATGGACACCCTTCCATGTCAATACATGCAAGACCTATCTCACCCTTTTTAACAGCTGCATAGTATGAACGTGCTTTCACTTAACTATTTCTTCATTCAGGTTGTCTGTCTCCATTTTTCCCTGTTACAGACGTGGTGTAGGGAACATTCCTGTACAGGCGGTGCTTGCTCTTTTCTCAGACAGTGGTGGATTTATTGTGAGGAGCTCAAGCTCCCTGGCCCTCCACATGCATGGGCGTCTTCTACGGCCCTGGGAAGGGCCACGAAGATAAAGCTTGCATTAGCTGTCAAAAACTGAGAAGGCGTTTGCCCATTTTTAGTGTGACGGCACCTCTTTCATGCTCCATGATTTCTTAAAGATTTTTGAAGAGATGATTCACACAGGCTCAGCTAATGCTGTCTGTACTTACTAATTCACTCAAAGAAACACTTTCTACCTTCACCTCTGCGTTAAATGCCTCTTTTCAAGATCACCAATAACCTCCTAATTGCCAAGTGCAATGACCACTTTTGGGGCTTCTTTCCATTTAAGTTATTTGCAGCACTCGACAGGGCTGTTACTCCTAGCTTAAAATTCCCTCCATCCTTTACTTCTGAAATAATTCTGCTTCTCCTCTTACCTTAGGTGTTACCATGTCAGTCTGCTTCTCTTTCTCTGCCAACCCCCTAGGTGTGCTTCCCAGGACCCCATTTTTCTCACTCTATATCCTTTTCCTGAGTCAGGACATCCTTTTCCAAAGATATGACTAGGATTAATTTATTAGTGAGGGCCAAAGCTATGCCTCTAGCCTCAGGTCAAGAGCATCCAAAGCATTTAAGACATCTCCATCAGTGTCTCCTGAACGCCTCAAATTTAAATAGTCGAAAGCTGAACTCATTTTCCCTTCAAGCCATCTATGTTCTGTTGATAACCATGGCATCACTATCCACCAGGATGCTCTCATCTCTGACTCCCACCTCCTTCTCATCCAACCATACCTAATCAGGCACCAAGCGCCACCGGCTCTGCCTCTGAGACCCCTGCCCACCCTGGTCTCTCCTCACTTTCACGGCTCCTGCTTCAGGTCAGGCCTCAGCCAGTTCTAGAGCAGGGGAAGCACCTCCTCACCAGCATCGCCCCTGCTGGGCTTCCTTGTCATCTGTCCTCCATGAGGCTGATGGGGAGATTTGTAAGTATAGATCTGACTAGGTCACTGCACTGAACGCCCACGGCATACAAGGTCCAAACACCTTTTTTCAGACTCATTTTATGCTGCTCCTCTACTCCAACCGGATCCTTTAGCCCCAACGTAACTGACCTTTCCTAAGTCCGTATCTTTGCCTCAGATGGCTTTCTTCCCTTTTCCACCTATTCAAACCCAGCCTGTCTATATCATCTCAGGGTAGTGTCCCCCAGTTTTCCCAGGCAAAAGAAAACTGCACCCTCCTTTCTGCTCACTTGGTCTATTGCATGCTGTTCAGTTGCACCACTTCTCACCGAGTCGGGCATTCAATAACGTCCAAGGGATGGGCAAAAAGGAAGAAAGAAAATTACTGTCTATTGAGTCAGGTACTGTGTTAGGTACTTAAATATGTATCATTTAGTTTGAAACTCTGAACAATGTTTTGAGCTAGTATCATTTTCTCCTTTGGATAGGTGAGGACTGTCAGGCTCTGAGAGATTCAGTGTTTGTTCAAGGTCAGGTTTGCTTGTAAAATGCAGCTCTAAGACTCACACCAGGTCTGCTTGACCCCAAAGCTCAGGCTCTTGATGGGAAGTAAAAGCTGTGATAATCCCCCTGACTTAAAATCCAATGGCAAATTTCATTCACTTTTACAGTAAAAGGCATGAAGTGGTAATATGATTTGTGAACATGAGCTTTTCTTTGCAATTAAGTACTCTAAGAGAACTCAAGGAATATTTTAAAAATAAATCGTTTGTAAAAAAAAAAGTAACCAGGAAAGACATTTTCTCTAATAGCCTTTTCATGTGACTCTCTTTTTCCAAACAGAGAAGAGCACAGATCCATTAGTCCTCACCCTTCTTTCATCTAAAACATTAAGCAGCCCACATCGTTGGCCAATGAGAGACAATAAACAGGTCTTTAAAAAGCACAACTCCACCTTCCCTGACAATCTAGTATCTCTAAAGTCTTCGGCCTCTCACTGAGGTAACTTCCCTCTTGGGTTTTTGTTTTCTTTAAAGTAATTTGGATAAAGTGTTTCCAAATGATAATAAATGTTAGGTTATGGAAATCCCATGGCTTTAGGGAAAAAAATTAGACAGTTTCTCATGGGAAGGTGTTCTAGGCTAGCCTAAAGAGCAGGCTTGGTAAGTGTTCATCTCAGTACAGAGTGAGTTTATCACAGATTTGAGGGAGGGAGTCTGCAGGACTTCATGCCCCTGGGTAGTGAACATTTTAAGTTATCTACTGGGCTTGATTGCAGTCAGTATCGATTCCACTTCCAAATCACTAGATGGAATCATAGAAATTTGTTGATGTTTCTCTTTCAGCCCTTCATTCTTCTGTAAGATCGTGAGCCTGATGAAGTAGCCATTCTACTCAAGTGACCCTTGAAACATCATAGAATTTCATATTGTTAAAAAAACCCAAACTCCTAGCAATGTCTAACTTTGTAAAGTTACAGGCACACAGGAAGCAAAGCCGACACCCACGATGCTGCTGTTCACACCCTGCCTGAGCTGAACTACTCCCTTTGGTAGATGGAATCCATATTCTCACATACACTGGAAATGCTAAACTGTTAATAACTTCCCCACAACGTGCTTTTGGCTCTGATGCCTCCAATGAATTCATCATAATTTAAGCAGAGTATACATAATATTATCACAATTGATGGTCACAAGCATGACACCTTCTGACAGTTCTACCATCAGTTTTCCGTCTCAGTCCGATTCGCAATCTCTTTTTAAAGTAGAAAAATTCTTACACATGCGCTGGGAACACATGTAGGGTTCTAATGGTTGTTAAGTGTTGCTATGTTTACAATGCTATAGAACAGAACAGTCTGACACTGAGCAAAGACAATTTCTTTTTCTGGTCCTTTAGTGAGACACCGTCCCTCATCACAGCCCATCTCCCTGGCCTTTCAAAAAGAGAATCAGCAAGGAGTCCAGAAGTTTTTCATCTTTTCTATTCATTCTCCACTGTAACTCCTTTTAGGTTTTTGTTTTTTGTTTTTTTTGCTGTTGTTTGCCAATGGATTTTGTTCATGAGGACCTTTTCCCACTTATGTGTGCTTTTGTTTAAGTCTTCTTTTCTGTCCAGCAATTCTAAAGCCTCTCCTAACCTTCCTGGGGGCCAGACCTATGCTACTTTCTCCCTTTTCTGTGTGCTCAACTTACACAAAACCTTGCCCCGTGCCTCTCTGCTGCGACTTACACGTGATCTGAACATGCCGTCCAGTGGCATTTTGTGCAACTCTACCATCTTAAAGCACCATGCTGTATGACTCCATGAAGGCAGGACCAGGGGTGAAACTTCACGTTTAGCTAATGTTTACATTGTTCTTGTTTCCTTCAGTTTTTAGCCCTGGCCTCCTCTTTATCACCTCCTTCCATCCCCTGCCCCCAACCCCCAACCTTCTAGTTTCTATCCAGTCAAATTCAGACTAAGCTCGGGCTGTTTGCTTGCACTCCTACTAGAACAATGTGGTGCTGGGATTGCACGAGATGTAAAAATAACACTAACATTCAGACATAAACTACTTTTATCGATGGGGAAAGAATGTTAGAAGAAAGCAAGCTTTTCTATATCTTTCAATACAAGTCTGTCTGAGAGAACGACAGAACTCTTGCCTCTCCAACTCAGGGCTGAGCTGGTAATTATATATTTCAGAAGAATACCACATACAATTAAAAAAATCATAAAAAGCCTACCAGCATAAAAATGTGACATGACATGAAGCTCAATATAAAGTTGTTCACTGCACATACAGTAATTGCACCAATTACGTTTAGAATATTTATTTGCTTACCCAAAACCCCAAGATATAAAAGGCTAATTATCAAAAATGACACCAGTGAACAGTTTTACCCAAGCTAACCAAAAACAGAATATTAATAGTGCAAAGGAATGAAAAGAAACTTCAGTTTACATTTTGAATTAAAATGTCAACGAAATAAAACAGCAAATTCATCAGCCTTGTTGTTCACGTACATGGCTTCAACATCTGAAGAAAATATAAAAAGCCTTTTCAGCTTTGATAATCACTTCGACTCTTTGGAGTTGATTGAAAAAGG
The DNA here is from genome assembly GCF_009834535.1 of Camelus ferus. Lineage (NCBI taxonomy): Eukaryota > Metazoa > Chordata > Mammalia > Artiodactyla > Camelidae > Camelus > Camelus ferus. The sequence goes on along the minus strand of NC_045710.1, from coordinate 31,802,417 downwards.
AAACTACATCAAAACTTCCATGGGTTAAGATAGGTTAAATTAAATGCATAATTCAAAAACATGTGATAATTTTTTAAAGAACACACAAGCCTAGTTAATGGTTACCACTCTGAGTGCCTTGATAAGATCAACTTATAGACTTGTCTCATAGGGTCCATTTTTATTTCCAAACACTACATAAAGTGTATTACTCAGGACAGTTCTTTTTGGCTCACCTTACACAATATTTCTTTCAGAGTTTTTCAGGTCTAAAATTAAAGAATTATACATGATGACACTAAGGGGGCGATTTACTGAAATGACTGACATTCTCCACTGACAGCTCGAGATTGGATTCAAGTTCCTCTGCACTAGTACAATTTGATCTCTATGAACAATTAAATAATGGCACATAGACGATCATAGTCTTGTTAGTTAGAAACATCTCTGCCTACATTTATGCTTTGACTTAAAGTGAAGAAATATGAAGACACTGTCTTTTGTCACAAGAAGTAATCATTGTTTGACAGAACTGCAGCAACTCTCCTGCAATGGGCAGAGACAATGCTTCATCAATACCACCATCTCAACACTGTCACTGTCTCTAGTTGGTCTACTTTATCGTACTGTATTCATATACATCATATTTACATAATATAAAATGTTAGCTGATCTCGGGTACGATGCTGTTATCTTTCCAGGTTCATGGGAAAAAGGTGTAACTCAAGGTCACAGTGATGTTCAAATACAGAAACATTTCTGAATCATACCAGAAGGGTTAAAGGTTACTTTTAAATAGAAGAATATTTAATCCTTTTCTGAGAAAAATATAGAAAATTTCTACAATTTTTAAAATTCCTAAATTCCTTTAGAAATATTTTACTTCTTCCCACCAGGTAATAAAGAAGAATGAATATTTTAAAAGTTCGGCTTTTTAATGCATTGTTTTTAGGGAGGAGGTAATTAAGTTTATCAATTTATTTCTTTTGATGGAGGTACTAGGGACTGAACCCAGGACCTTGTGCATGTTAGGCATGCACTCTACCACCGAGCTATACCCTCCTCCTACAAGTTTGGCTTTTTAAATGTTCCTAAGACAATTTTACAAGTTAGGTATTATTTCTTTTAGCTTGGAAGCTCTCTCAGCTCATCCTTGCCCAATTAGCTCCTACACATCTTTCAAGAACTAGCTTAGCTCTTTTTCCTCCATCAAGCCCTCCCTCCCTCACTTCTCTAGCCCATAATAATATTCCTCTCCTTTGAATAAATCCAACATAATCCATTACTTAATATATAATTCTATATCTTCTCTTGTATTATTTTTCAATTGTTTTATAATGTGTCTTTGACTTTCCAGTAAATTGAATAATTTGAACTCCCTCACTTCTTACCCTCTCCATGCCCTGTAACAGTGCCCCCAAAGCTACCTGACTGATTGAAATATCTTATTTTCACTGTTTTCTAAAATACATTAAAGAGCCTAAACTTCACAAATTAAATGGAAGAGCCACCTTCAATATATTCACGGGATGTAATTTAACTGGAAGTTCTTTGAAAAGTGTGATGGATGCTAAACGAAAGTAAGGTAGTATGACATTTGTTGACTGATATATTAATAGTTACTTATATCCATAGTGTTCTATGTATGTGTTTTCTGCCAATCTGGCTTGCCTGCCCATTTTACTGTCAGTCCTTCAGAGTAGGGATTAGGTATTCTTATCTTATGACCCATTAGGCTTACAACCACGCCATGAACACAGCAGACACTCAACATGAGCCTTTTGCTTGAGAGTCATCCATGAGTAATTGTACGTTCTGTTTATTCAAAGAAAAATTAACTGTTTCATGCACTGGATGAAATCCTTTACCAAATCTTCCCTGCGTCTCCATGCAGCTGGGTCCCAGAGTGTCACTTCCTTTTGTGCTCTAGGAAGACTGGACCCAAGGGCACCCCCCCAACCCCCTGCAACCCTCCTCCGCAGTAGTTCAGGACACATTCATCAGGCTTGCCAACACCCCGATCAGGGCATGCCTTATTTCACAAACAAGAGAACTGGCGTAAAGAGAAGGTCAGAGATTTCTGAGAAAGTCACACACATTGTCACAGACACACAATGCAGGGAAGCAGAAGGAACGCTTCCTGACGACCAGTCTTCTTTTCAAATACCTGGATCACACTCATCCCTGAAGTTACAATAAATGTGGATGAAAGACTTGTACCCTTTCAGCCCCAGGAAACAGGGGACCAGGGAGACACTTGGCTTAGACTCAACACAGCTGCCTTATGCCACCAGTGCCACTGGCAGGCACTTGAGACAATTCAAAGGGCACTTTGTTCCTTTCCGCCAGATGAGCCTCTATTTCCTCGACACCCTTATTTTCCCTCTGCTCGTTCTTTGCTTACCCTTCAGGTTTGTTCTCATCTGCTCCTGAGGCCTGCCTGTACTACCCATGCAGTGTTCAGACTGGTGCTCAAGATGATTTTTAGCTCACAAAGGTAAAATTATCTTCCCTTATAAATATTTCCATTAATCATTTTTGTCTAGGAAGTAGAAAAAATACAAGTCAGTGTATCATTACCAATATACTATATCTTTTCTCATAAACGCAAACTATTAAAGTAAGAGGTCTGGAAAGAACATAAACCTTTAAGAATAGTAGGCCAGAGAAGTCTTTCCCCCAAATTCCAGGGTGCCAGCTGGCAAGATGAGTAAGGATAGCTCAGTAGTTGCCAAAAAGGATATACTTAATATTGGTACAAGGATGGTAGTTCATTTCTAAAGCTCTGGTTCATGTCTGGGATAGGACAAAAAGATAATATTACAAAAATTCAGAACAACAGGACTCGACCCTGTAACAGAAACAACAAATGATGGTCAGATGCATGTGTTCAAATCTACCGGTTTAGGTGGGTCACTTTTGCAAGACTAGGGCTATGCTATCATCTCAGCTGTGACAACTGCTGCCCCTAATACATGGAAACTCATGTTTGCCCAAGTAAGGGACCAGACTGAATGGGCTCATGAGACCACATTCTCCTATAATTATTTGAAAGGAACTTAAAAGGGATAACATTACAAAAAGAATGTAGCATGAATTACATATGCTAGAATCTAGACAGATTAGAAATGATGATACTGCTTTACTCTTCAATGTGATCTTCCTGAAGGAAAAGCTGACATTTAAAAAGATATTTATATTCTCATGCCATTGGAAGATTTCTTTAGGTTTAGAATATAACGTGTGAGATAAAGAGGGCAATTGAGTTTTACAAAAATCACTATCAGTGCGTTTCAAGATCAAAAGTGATATGCTCACCAAATCTATAACATGAAAAGACAGAGGGAGGCATCACCCCATGAAGCTAAAACAAGTGGCCTTGGTCACACTCTGCGTCAGGTTTATACTGCACAGAATAGGCTTATGGAACTAATTCTCCCATGAGGTGGAGTGAGCTGGACATGTTGAGAAGTTTTGAGGAAATGCATGGCTGACAGATTAACATTGGGATGTTAAAGGAAGACTGCAAATAGTTCTGATCTTTTCAATATTAATATTGCAGGAGTGAACTAGGCCGTCCACGCAGCGCTTCTTGGTGACTCTGTTAGAGACAAAAACCTAAAGTGAACAACAAACGGCATTCTTAGCAGGAGTAAGAGCAGCAGCAACTAACTTTTACTGAGTTAGTTGGCACTGTATCGTGGGCTTTATGGATCTATTATTAAAATATTCTCACAGCACTTCTATCAGGATGGTAGCTCCATTTTCTGTATGAGGAAACTGAGGTCTACAGAAGTTAGGTAACCTGCCCCAGTCACTGAGCTAGTAAGTGGCAAAGCCAAGACAGGAAGCCAGGCTTACGTTTTGCACCTGGAGGCTAAAGCGGCAGAAGAGTTCAGGCTCTCAGATACTTACTTAAAATGGTACTTTCCGAAACAAAATTCTACGTAAAATGGGAAGGGAATCATAGAAGGTGTTTCTTTGCATTACATTGTTACAAATGATGCCTTAAAAATATGAAGAACCACTCATCATTTCAGTTATGATGGTTCTATTTAAAGTACTATTTCTATTCCATTTTACCCAAAAGTCATATTATTGATAGTCAGGTAGTCATATTGTCTGTTTGATGACACATCAATAGTAAAATGACTTTTAAATTGTCTGTTGCTTAACGTGAATATTGGAAACCCAGGTATTAAGTGGAAGGATGTGTGTTACACAAGAAAAGCTCAGTTTTCAAACAGAAGGGAAATGGATGCTCTGTAGGGTACTTGGTAGCCGCCTCCCACAGGATGGGAAGTCAAAACTGCAATAAAAACACGTCCAATGCCTGGGTCAACCGATTAGGGTGGGGACTAGCTGTTGAGACAATCAGAAACATAAATCATTCTTAAATTTTTACAAATATATTATAAGTTTTTAAGTTACTCTGCTTGTCTTTAGATAATTCATAAAATTAACTTCTATCCCCAGAGTACCCAATCAACTTCTATTAAATGAGGTGCCCTTAGAAAGAGGTTGAACAGAGTAAAACAGCCCAGAATTGAAATATCTCCATGGATAGTCCTCAACATGAGTAACCTCCATTTGGATTATCGAGGGTGGATTGACTACAAATGAAAAACCTAAGCTTACATGTCGGTGATTTGCCTTCCCCATACAGGATTAATCAATAGGGTGGAGTTTAACAGAGGGCTTCAGGCTATCTTTAGTATCCAAATATTCAACCACAGAAGACAGGAGCTGGTGTTGAAATTACCCTAATGACATGTATGTCACACATAAGCCATATCACTGCTACAGCCGTGCTTGTATTGTGCTTTCTATGTGCCAGGCACTATTCTAAGTGCTTTTACATTTACCAAGTCACTTATTATAATCCATTACAATCTTATAAAGTAAGTACCATTACTATTCCCATTTTATGGACGGTGAAACTGAAGAACAGAGATTAAGCAATCTGCCCAAGTCCACCCAGATAGAAAGAGGCAGAGTTGCAATTTAAACCCATGAGGGTTTATGTCCATAAGAACTGAATAAAAATCCCTGGGAAATCTAAAAGAAATTACCGTTTGTGCAACAGAGAAATATATCTAGTTATATCCACTACCTTAATCAAAACACACTGGAAGTTCAGATGAACACAATTAACTAATATGAGTTCCCCATCAAACAGTCGTTTCAATCAGACATCCTGACCTACATGGGCTCTGTCAATATTCTTAGTTAGTTTTTGGACTATTACCTAGTCTATCTAGTTTTGGTTGGAGTATTTCTTGAATATCAAAGGACCAGTCTCGGCTGATTTTCTTGTGTCTTGTTTTCTCCGTGTCAAAAAAACAAAGGACATGAATGTAATTCGGGATATAATGAAAAGATCAAACCTGCCATGGAACAAACCATTTGCGGAGCTATTGTGGCGGTTCAGACAACCCAGAGGCAATCTTCTCCACCACACGGGGGGCTTGGTCTTGCTAGTGACTACACAGATAGCTCAGAAAAAGAATAAAATATGTACATTTAAAAATTTTTAAAGAGAAATTTGCTGTTTCAGGCGGACGTTAATATGTGTAGAGGGGGTAGAGAAAAGACTAGTTTCCTAATGAAAATGGAGACCTAAATGTTTAGTTTAAAACTAAACTCACATTGGGAAAATCCTGATTTAAAAAAAAAAAAAAAAGGATAATAAAAAACCAAAAAGCATTCCGTGAAAAAAAAAAAAAAACTCTTTTGACAGACTAATAAGGACTTTAATATGATAATCTGGTGTTTATCTGCATTTGGCTTGTGAAATGCAGTTTTCTCGGCTATTATGCAAGGGCTGTAAAATGAAGAATACCTAATTGCCTCCTGGAGAAAAGTATTACTACTGAAATGACTTAAACAAACACATTCTGAACTCACAAAGTATTTTAAAATAATTTCGACTGAAAAATGAATGACAGCTAAATGACTGCCATTAACCATTCTACAGGTGCCCCTGGCCATGGCCTATTTTGGTTCCAGTGAACACCCACCAGCCTTAGGCCAGCTTCAGCAGCAGTGTGTCAGATAAATACTTTGGTAACCCAATTTTTCCTTCTTACCTGCCCCAAATGCCTGTCAGCTTGGAGTACTACTCTATCTACTGCCAGGTGAACTCATAACAGGAATGTCCTTAGCATCCGTTTCTAGAGCGATGTGACGTTACTCAGTTGTTTGAAGTAGGTTAGGTAACATGGAGCAAGAGGTAGGCACACTGGTTTAGGCAGGACACAAAATTAAAGCCAGAGAAAAGTTGGAAAAGGCAACCAAACTCTCTCCTACCTAAATAAGTTTTCTGGACGTGGTTTTCCAATTCGCAGAAGTTTATATATCTTTGCTCTTAAAACAGCCTCAGAAGTGTATATAGAAGGATACGGTCAATACATTCTCCTACAATTTAGGAAGAACTTTCATTCTATGAGATAATATTTTTCAAAACCCTAAATGGAAGTGTTGGGAGTTTGGAAATAAGAAATAGAAGCGTTCCGGCCACAGGATAAATCGGGGGCACACTGACTACTTCCAAACCAACTCTTGTTCAGCCTGTTTGTGTCCCAGTCCACCTAGGCTCCCCCTGGGCAGCCTGCCTCAGTGGTTGTACAGAGACTCTGCAGAGCCCCCTCTTCATGCAACTTTTCCTTGGGGTTGGTTCTTTGTATCCATTCTCCAAGCTCTTGCAGACTTCTGGGTCCTAACTCTGGTAATTCTGTCTTCCAGGTCAATCTCCTTCTCAACCACCTGGCTTCTCATTCTGCCTGATGTCTTCAGCTGCTCTGACTTTGGCTTGCCTGCTAGCCTGTACTGCTATTTCTGGGGCCTCCAATACCACTCAGTTTTGTTTTCAGGGTCCAGCTTCTCGTCTAGTATGCCAAGCCTTTGTTTCTCTACTTCTGGGCATAATACGGGTGCATCCAAAAGTAATTGGTCAGAGTGCAAAGTGAGGGCTCACATGTAACAAAGCCAGTTTCAATGCAGGGAATGGTAGCTCCACACTGGATATTCTACTTTAAGCCACGTGGCCAGTCTAGTGTATTGCATCTTACTAACGCAACAAATGACCACAGTAGATTAAATTTCTAACCTCTTCTAAGGAGCAGGCACAGCTATTTAAATGTGGGATTGGAAGGAATTATACTAGTTCAGCTTTTCCTCTGCTTTTAAAAGCACTATTCAGCCTGACTAGAATAAAAGTCATGTTCAGAATCTTTATAACACAGAATTTTGATCAATTTCATTTCCTGAATAAGAATCTTGAAAGATTCCCATTGCCTCCTGGCCTACAAAGTGAGGGATGCGAGCCTCGGATGTGCAAGATGAAGCATGGAATGCAGGAAGAGAATACTAGAATATCTGTGTATCCTTCCATCATCCTATTACATTTCACTTTTGTATATTTTCTAGTGTATATATCAATATAGTAGTAGTGCATATATATAGTTTATTAGTAAACAAATATACGTAAGTTGGGGGTAAATATGCAAAAAAATTTACAGGTGGGAAATGCAAACAAAAATGTTTGGAGAAAAGGGGCTTTTAGGGCAATGACTAGCCCCTTAGATCAGCATTTGAGGTACCTCACAGTCAGCCTTCAACCTGCCATTCCTGCCATCTCACCCATAAATCCTACCCCTATCTGCCATCTCACCCATAAATCCTACCCCTCGGCTCCATTCATACTGAAGTGCTAGACTATATGTTCTATGATGGCAGAGATCATGAACATCTTACTTGCCCCTTGGATGTCCAACCCTTAGCACATTGCATAGCATCTACTAGACACCGAAGATATATTTACCAAATGAATGATTAATAAAACTAGCTTTATAAGCACATTGTGTGTGATATCTCTGTACCTTTCCATTTATTGTGCCTGTTTGGAATGCCCGTTCTGCCAGCCCTCAACCTGGGGAACACCTATAAAACTAGACTAATTTCTTCATCAATACCTGTACCCCCACCGTTTAGTTACTTATGTCCTCATCTGAGCTCACATTCATCTTTGTAATTACTTATAATACATGTTTAACTCCTTTAATATTCCTTTGTATCCTCAAATCCTGCCATGGTACTCAGCTCATTGCAGGTGCTTAATAAACACTGTGGGATGATGTATAAATGAGTTTTTAAATAATTAATTATTGATCTTTAAAAGGTTTCAGAATGTTTCTATCTCTAATGATAATTGAAAACAGGTACCAGACTTGACCCCAAACTATAAGAAACTAGACAAAATATATGAAATCATTGCTTTCAGCTACTGGACAACAGGCAGCACAGGACTGTGATCTCCAGGAGAAGGGAGAAAAATGCAGTGAGTCTTATGATCACTCCAAGCAGAATGTGGATGACTTGCTGAGCTGAGGAGGTAGAGATGGAATCAAGGGAGGCTGAGGTGGCTGGAATTTGCAGGACAGAATACTAGGGAGGACAGAGCTATGCAGAAGCAGAGATTCAGAAATTGGTACTGGGTCCTCCTTGAACCTTTGCCTGAGCATTTATGGAGCTGTGCTTCCATAAAGTGACTCCAGGAAGCTGGACAAAGAATGCCAAGGTGGAAGATGTTCCAACTCCATCTAGGCATATTGGAGAGATATCATTAAATAATGGAGGCATTCAGTGAAAATCCCAAAACATAAGACCTTAGTAGTAAGGCTTAACTAGCCATAAAGTAAATGCTACTCTAGACATGCCCCAACAAAGCTTAAAAACAAAAACAAGCCTTGGAAGAGTCGAGCTGATCCACAAGCAGCTTAACTGACTCCAGTGAGAGAAAACAAAATTCAGACCTTCAACAGTGTAATGTTCATAACATCTTGCATCCTCAAAAACTTATCAGACTTGCAAAGAGGAAAAAAAGATGTGATCAAAAATAGAAGAAAATCTGATCAATAGAAACAGGCCCAGAAATGACAAGATAATGGATTTAGCAGAACAAAAAGTCATAAAAAGATATTACAAACATATTTGGGGATTAAAGAAAGACATAAAAATAATGGGAACAATGGAAACTATAAAAAAAGGGATCAAATGAACTTTTAGAGCCCAAAATACACTACATCTAAGATTTTAAAAATTCACCAAATGGGGCTTAAAATCAGATTACTCAATGGCAGAAAAGATTGGTAATAGTGATAGAAACTCACCAAGTTGAAAGAGAGAAAAAAGGATGAAAAACAATTGAACAGAGCTTCAGTGATACGTGGGACAGTATCAAGTAGTCTAACATATACATAATTGAAGCCCTCAAAATGACTGGGGAGAAAAATGTGAGAGAAATACATTCAAAGAAATAAGCCCCAAATTTGATGGAAATTATAAACCCAAACATATATGAGACCAGCAAACCCCAAGCAAGATAATTGCAAAGAAAGTCACAGTAAGGCACATCATAATCAAATTCCTGAAAACTGATAAAGAGAAAAATCTTAAAATTAAATTAGCCCTTCTCCAAAAAGACACAGTATATTCAGAAGAACAAAGATAAGAATTACTACTGACTCCTCATCAGAAATAATACAAACCAGGGAACAATGAAATGACATCTTTAAAATGTTAAAGAAAAAAAGCTATCAAACTGAAAGTCTCAAAAAGAAAAGAAAAGAAAGAAAGGAAGAAAACTAACTAGAAGTCTTTATCCAGAGAAGCGTGTTCAAGGAAAAAACATGCCATCAACCTAAAATTCCATGTCCAGTGAAAAGAAACTCCAATAATGAAGGGAAAAACAAAGCTTTTTTCCTGACAAACAGAAGATGACAGACGTGATTGCCAGCCAACCTGCATAATACGAAATGATTAAAGAAGATCTTCAAGTGAAAGGAAATTACATTACATAGAAATGCTTATCTACATAAGTGAATGAAGAGCACTGGAAATGGTAAATATATGGGTAAGTATGAACATTTTTCTGTTTTTAAGTTGCTTTAAAAGATAGCCATTTAAAACAAAAATAATAAGAATGTATTATGAGGTTTATGACACATGGAGAAGTAAAATGTGTGATATCAATAGCAAAATTAAAAACTTCTGCTCTTCAAAAAACACCATTAAGAAAATGAAAAGGCAAGCCCCAGAAAGGGACATATTTACAATTTATATATCAAACAAATGACTTTTTTCCAGATTATATAAAGAAGTCTTACAATGTGATTAAAAAGAAGGTATATAATTCAATTAGAAACTACACAAAAAATTTAAACAAAATCTTTACATTTCACAAAAGAAGATATACAAACACATGAAAAGGTATCAACACCAGTATTCATCAGCGAAATGCAAATATAAATCATAATGAGATAACATTACCAAGCCATTATAATGGCTAAAATTAAGAAGACTGGTCATACCAAGTATTAGTGAGAATGTGAAGTAACAGAAACTCATACATTGCCAGTGGGAATGTAAAATGGTACAACCACTTTGAAAAAACAGTTTGGCAGTTCCTTAAAGAGTTAAACTTATACCATACGTATTATATTGATCCAGCCATTCCAATTCTGGTATTTATCCAAGAATAATGAAAACTTTTGTCCATAAAAGATCCTGTACGCAAAGGTTCCTAAATGTTCCTAACAGCTTTATTCACAACAGCCTCAAACTGGAAACAATCCAACTGTTTATCAACAGGTAAATAAATGAACAAACTCTGGTATATACTCGTACAATGGAATACTACTCCAAAATTTTAAAATGCTGAATTACTGATACATAACAATATGGGTAAATCTGAAAAAAAACAATGATTTGAGGGGAACAAGGTACCTACAAAAGATTGCATACTATATAATTCCATTTATATAGAATTCTAGAACAGGTTAAACTAATCTTTAGAGATAACACACAGATCTCTAGTTTCCTGGGGCTGGAGGTTGACAAAAGGGACATAAGGAAACTTTTCAGAGTGATGAAAACATTTTATAACTCAATTGGAGTAGTGATTACACAGTTCTAAACATTTGTTAAAACCCACTGAGATGTACATTTAAAATGGGTACATTGATCTGTACATCGTACATTTATAAGGTTGATTTTTTAAAGTTAAAAAAAGCATTGGACATAAATAAGTGGAAGTTTTCCTTGCCATCTAGCATACTAGGAGGAATGAGAAACCAAGGCCATTTTGAAACCAAAATGAATAATTTCATAGTTTACCTTGGATTATACCTTATCTTTACCTTTGCCTGCTTGGAGATTGTGGACTCTGCTAGAGAATGATTTATATAAATAACTCCACCATCCACTTTACTGTTCAAGCCAATAACTTAGAAGTCATACTTGATTCTTACCTTTCCTTCACCATCCCCTCACAACAAATCTATCACCATGTCCTCCTTTGAATTCCCAAACTATATCTAGAATTCTTTTATTTCAGGCCATTACTACAGCCACCACCACAATCCAATCTAATCTCTCAATTAGAATAATGCAATTATCTTTTATCAACCTTTCCTCATTCCATTCTTGGCCTTCTAACAATTTATTCTCTATGAAACAAAAAGTAATCTTCATAAAACACAAATGAGATCACGCTGTTCCTCTGGTTAAAACTCTCCAGTGGCCTCCCACTGCACTTAGAATAAAGTGCATACCCTTTACGGTGGCCTGCTAGGCCCCGATATGATGCTGGCTCAGCCATCTCCCCAACTCCATTTGAGTCATTCTCTCTCTTCTTGCTACACTTCAGCCTTCACTAGTTTCCTTTCATTCCTCAAAAGAACGAATAATTTCCTTCTTTCAGGGCCTCTGCACTAATTTCCTCTGCCTAGAATGTGTTTTCCCAGTTTTTCACTTGACTCATCCTTTAGATCTCAGGTCAAACGTCACTTCTTAGAGAGGCCTTCCCAGACCAACCTACGTAAGGAAGGTTCCTCCAGTTCCTTATGCTACTCATCACAATCAGGAACAAAAGTAAAGCCTTGGAAAGATAGCAATAACCACTACTACATATATTGTGATTTCTTCTGTGCCAGCCTCTGTTCATAGAACTTTATATATATTCAGTGACTTAATCCTCTTTGCAACCCTAGAGGCAAGAATATTAGAATTCTCATTTTACAGATGAGAAAACTGAAGCACAGAGGAGCTGAAAAACTTGCCCAAGGACACACGGTCAGGAAAGGGTGGAGCCTGAATTCTAAACCAGGCAATCTGGCTTCAGAGTTCATGGCCTAAAAACATTAATCTTGTTAGAAGAAGGAACTTTTTTTTTTTTTTGAGACAGAGGGTAGGAATTAAAAATTAATAAAGATACATTTAAATTAGGAAAAAGAAAGGACATTTGAAACAATTCATGACAATTGTCCTTTCTTAGAGAACCGAAGTCGAAGTTATCTATTATTCCTAATGATATTGACTGGAGGCCAGTTTGGGGAATCCAGAAGTATGGATTTGAAATAGCTCCTGTGGGGAATAGGTAAACTGACCACCAGGCAGTACCAAGGGGTCACATGAGGCTGGAAATCATAAATATAATAGTGCCATCAACAGTTACGCATTTGCCTTTAGTGGCATTTAACAGTCCAGGAGCAGAGAAAACCAATTGTTAGCTTTACATGCAGTTGGTGATTGGATGAGGAAGCATAAAAGAGGGTCAAAGGATGAGAGTTTTAGAGGTGTTGATGAGAGTGCTATTGAAATGCTCAGCTAGGCTGGGCAGGATGAGGAGTCAAAAAGAAGCATCAAAGAACAATATGAAAATTGTTCTAAGGAGGAAAATGTGTGTGTTTAGAAAAAAGAAATATATCAACATTTTAACCATTGGTAATTCTGTATAACAACAACAAGCAATATCTGACTCTATCTTTGATGATATTGAGGAATTGTTCAGTCTTTTTAGATGTGTTAACGGTATTTTGGTTGTGTCATCTTTTAGCCAGATACTGAAATATGTATATAAAACTTTAAGCTTATCTTGAGTTTGCTTCAAAAGAATACAAGAGAAGACATGAACGGGGGTTTTGATGGCTAAGACTGGCCAGCCATGGATTATATATATATAATATATAATATATATATATATTACATAGCCATGGATTGTTGGGACTGGGTGATGATTACATGGGGTTCTGACCAAACATGGATATCTTAAAAAGTAGCAAGGAGAATCCATTTGAAAATATGATCTGATGTTGAAAGATTTACTTTCTACACATTATAATTGCTATCCAGAGCAGTGTATATGTATGAAACCATAGGGTCATATTTCCAAATCCAGTGTTAACTATGTATACCAAAGATGCTCTGTATATAAATCAAAGTCTACTGAAAGGACTTAACTACTGTAGATCACCAAAGCACTAGCTACAAAATTTTAAGTCTAATTCAGCAAAAGAGCACTTTCTAGCAGCCTGAAATAATTTATACATGTGAAATATTTTCATTTTCACCCCTTTAAAGGGGTCAATAATTACCAACTGATAGCACCAGAATGTCTAGAACTTTGTCACAAAATATGAACTATAAACATGCACATTTGTGTTTACAGATGCATATGAACACAACTACACAAATATAATCAGCTAAAATCATTCTCGCTTATAAAAATGTAAGAGTTAGGTCCAACAAATCATAAATTATTATAAATGAGTTATGTGTCACATAACTCAGCTAAATATCAAAAACTTTAAATCAGAAATCTCAATTATCTATATAATGTAGAAGTATGCCCATAACAGTCTTCTGAGGTTAGCAGAAGTTAAGGCTGTTCAGTAACCTTTAAGTGCAAATGCAGACTTGAGTTACAGTATTTTTAATGTCTCAAACAAGTACCCTGGATAACTTTTTCAAGGTCAAAAATGAAGCTTCTCAAAGATACCCTGTTTTTATTATTCAAGACAAGATTAACTGCATTAGTATTACATCTGTGTTTCCATTCTTGTGTTTATATCCCTTCCATTCTAAACTGCCTCAGTTTCTTGGATAAAAGGGCATGGAGTAAAAACAACGGCACCCTTCCCCATCCCAGTGGTCCCCAAAATACTACGAGAAGTAAGTAGATCTGAATATACAGTAGTCTGGAAGAGAAGCAGGATGTCAAAAAGACTCTTTAACTTTATCATAAATGAAGTAATCAATAACTACATGAAACATTGTCATCAATTATATATGAAATAGAATAAAAGGTAGTTGTACAAAATAACTGCTTAGAGAAGCAAAAAAATAAAATAAAATAAAAAGTAGGTAGATGCACTGAGAGCCTTACTGCTGAACTCTGCAGAAGGCGCCTTCAAATAAATATTTCAAACCTTCATATGAATATTTTAAGCATGACAACTACACATAAACACACAGCCAAAGTGCTCAAATCCACTCAAGAAAGACTATTAAGTCATCAACTTGCTCCTGACAGGATCCACTGAATATGGCAACAGTGAGAAGTCAGGAGACAGTTGGAATCATTTCAAGACTGCTAATTTAACTTGTCTTAAAACCAACCAATGCTCAACGTGTCATCATCAATGTCATCTCATCGCAGTCTGAAAAGCCTTCGACCTAAAGCAAAAAGGTCCCCAAGTGCCACCCTTCTTGTCTACTGGTTGAAAATCTAATTGGTTCTGCTGACAGGCTTGGGAATTGGTAGGAAGGCTGTTCAGTTAATCTCCAAGGGCCAGCAAAGAGCTCAGTATCCATCTCTGAGCTTTGCTCCCTGGCTGTCGTAAAATGACTCTGATGGCAGTGCAAGCTCTTATGCTTCAGCTGTCTTCTGACTTCTGTTAAGTCAAATTCAATAAAGTTTGTCACTCAATAATCTGAGAGCTACCCAACAAAACCTCTTTGATCAATAACAGCTTGCCTGCTTGCACTTGGGAAGGTGACCTATTAAAGATTAAAAACACACCTGCTGCTTGAAGCAGAGAACATCTTTTTATTACTTTTAAATGAAAATTCATCCATTAAAAGCAGTTTAACTATTAAAAGTGTACATAAAGCATTGCATGGGAGAAATAGGAATGAGATAAAGAGAACAGCTCAGACATCATACTTTCTTGATGTCTGACTAAAGGAAAGTTTGATGTTTGTATGCTTCTGCTAGATTTGCTTCTTACATAAGCCACCTTTATCCCATTTTTTTTTGCATTTCGAGATCACACATTTATTTGTTGCCTGTGTATAGACAAAGCACTGGTATTGTAACATTTATTCAATCTTCAATCAAAACAAAGTAATCCCCTGTCCTATGTCATCTCCCTTTCCACAGAAACATCATGAATGCTCATGCAGGGGAAATGCACTGTATTCTTTAAAGTAACAACACTCTTTATTTAAGGGGTTTTCCTCACTTGTCCACATACATTAGATCAGGTAGTGATAAGTCAGAACTCCAGGTAACTTCCAAATTAAGAGACACAGCTCAGTGAGCCCAGGGTGCAACATAAATTATTGGGGAAAAGTAAAGAAATGTTAACATTTACATCACACACTCAAGCTTCCCATCTTGATGATTAAAACTCTCTTAGAATTTTAATAAAAGAATTTAATAGAACATTCCTGTAGCATTTAAAGTTTAGTCAAGATTTGTTGTTTTTTAAAAAAATATAAAATTATATAACTTTTTCATATTTTTTACCGAAGAGCAAAGAGCAGCGTAGCTTGGGCCTTTTCTCTAAGGAATGCATGTTTAGGATGCATGTTGCTTACAATCCAACAGTAATCATTGAAATGCATTATCATATTACAAAGGACATGATATAAATAGAATAAGATAAAAAGTTTTACAGAGCCACAATTATGGGTCAGTATTAATGAAAGGTCCTGTGAGGATGTGACTTGGAGTTTCCTGATTGTCAGCTGCTGTCATCATGTAGCAGATGAATTTCCCTGTAGAGACAAGCACGTCCATCTCTGAATGTATATATATCAAACCAGTCTCTCGTGTGGGTATTTTTCATAAGGTTTAAACATGTTTATATTGTAAGCCATTAATTTTCTCCCATGACATTCAAGGGACTATCACATAGGACATATGTGACAGGGAGATATGGATTACATCTCCAGCAGCCTCTAATAATTTCATCAGAGTCTCTTTGAACTCTGCAGCTTTTTCCTGATCTGAATTAATCACTTCTCCCCTTCACTGGCTATTATCTCCTTAGTTTTGTGCTTCTGGTTTTCCAGTTTCTATTTGAAATGTCTTCATCAAAGCAGCTGCATACAGAAGCATGAGTTCATTTCTGCTTCTGTTTGTTTCCTCCTGATTTGTGTGATATGCATAGATCAAGGTTTTTAACTCCTGGATGTAGCAACACATAAAGTCCAGAAAGGCCAACCTAATCTAATTAAGGTTTTCTGACTAAAATAAGGTAATTCTTTGTGTCAGTTGAACCCTGAGATGAGGTGACTCATTTTAGAGGATATCTTGGTTTGCTCAAATGTGTAGTTATAATGAGGCTGAGCTGAGAACAAGAAACATTACTGCTTGTGATCACCTTCACCAAGAAATGATCACCTTTCCTGGTGAATCAAAAAAATACATATTGTTGAAGGTTTTTCTATTAGTATACATATGGCTTGTAATAGAAAAGCCTTTAAGTCATCTAAATCAAATGACAAAATAAAGTGGGTTATAGACTATAAGAATTAGGGACAACAAAGGAATAAGCAGTCACTTGAGCTCTTCTTCCACGGGGAGCAATTGCTTGGTAGATAGATGCAAAATTTTTTGTAGGTCTAAAATAAGTTGGTGTGTGGACAGGCATCTTAGGGTATGTCTGTAAAAATATATTACAGCACTTTAAAATACCAACAAGAATTGAAGTGGACAACGTTACTGTCTTTAATCTATATGTTAAACCCTGCCCAGACCATGCCTATTAGCTCTCAAATGCAATGTGCCCAACCATTTTCATCATCTCGCTTTAGGTTTAGCGCTTAAAAATCTTTATTTTTCTCAGTCAATGGTGTCATCATCCATCCAGCTGCCCCAGGTGGAAACCTGGGGGTCTTCACTTTCCTTTGGTTACCACATCTAAGCAATCGCCAAGTTCTAGTGAGTCTTTTCCTTTGAAATCTCTCTCAGTCTGCATACTCTTCTCCATTCCCTTGGCTGGGAGCAATCATAGTTCGGGAACTAATCACACCTTACCTTGATTACTGCTCTTCCCCAACCCTGAATCACAGAGAATGGAGTCTGAATGAATCTAATTCATTCTCCATGGGGCAGCTAGATCTGTCACTGCCATGCTTAAAGTTCTTCAGTGGTTCCCCACTGCCATCAAGACAAAGCCAAGCTCCTTAAAATGGTTTGCAAGGCCCTTTGTGATCTGGTCTCTGCGTCCTCTCCAGAATCATGTCTCAGTATGGCTCCACAATACACCCCAAAGTTGCCCCTTTCTTTTACATCATCAATCTGCCACTACTGTCCCCTCTCCCACCCAGCCTGCTACTGCCATCCCCTAACTCACTCCAACCAGCCATTCAGTCTCCTAGCTGCTCTATGAACACACCAGTGACTTTCATCTCAGGAAGTTTTCATGTGTTATTCTTTCTGCCTGGAATATTCTTTCATTCTGGAGGGTCACAGGGCTTGTTCCCTTCATGGCTTGTCAGCATTTTATTCAAATGTCTCCTAACTGAAGATTTTCTGGACCTCCCTATCTCAAATGGCAAGCTATGCCTCCCAACTTCAGGACACCCCACCCACAACCCTGCCTTGTTTTTCTCCGATGCACTTTTCATGATCTGTTGTACTCTGTATTTTACTGATTTATTTATCTTTTGTTTATCTTGCTCATACGAATACAGATTGATGAAGACAGAAAGTTTGTTCTATTTTGTCCTCTGGTTTATCTCAAGCATTTTGAATGTATCTGGAACACAGGCACAAATCAGCACTCTACATGCATCCTCCCATGCCCTTTCAGGAGTCAGACTGCCTGACATGTATCATGGTCTCACCTCTTATTGTTTGTATGACCTCAGACAAATTATTTAATCTCTCTATGCCTCAGTTTCCTCATCTGTGAAAGAGAGAAAAGAAATTCCTAAGGATGTCACGAGGGTTAATGAGATAAAACATGAAACATGTGTAGAACAGTGCTTAGGCTTCTAGGCAGTGCTCAGGAAATGTCAGCTGTTGTTATAACTATTACTACTGATTCATCTGTGAGCTCCTTGAGATTAGGGGATGTGACCTATTCACCTTTTTATTCTCTGGTGAGTTAGACACAGTATTTTGCATATAGCCCAGTGATTTAAATATTAATTTTAACAACTGGTGCAGCACTGGGGACCTGCGCAATCAGAATGATGCTGGTCTTCCCGTTAGGTTCACGTCCTGAAGACCCTCTGCTGTGCCTTTTATTTTCCTTTTATTTACTGGATCATAGGGAGATCCTGAGGTTTCTGGAAGAGGGTCTGGTACTTCCAGAGCATGGAAGGTGGGGCATGGCACCCATGGCAGCACTATTTCCCAACTAGGGGAGAAATATTTCAGTATTTTAATAACTGGTATACTTGTTCTGCTGTATACACTGCATATAGCTGATAGCACTGCATACAGTAGACATTCAAATACTAATTATACAAATAGAAAATAAATATGTGAGTTAAATTTCACATCACTGACACTGCTATGTTACCAAAATAATGTCAAACACAGGAATCTTACATTGCTTCAATAGACTCACTGAAATCTCGTATAAATTTAAAAGAACCATGGATTCTTTATGTCCTTATATCCATCCATGTTCTCCTTTTCACCAGGACGCCTGCTGCCACATAATGTGTATGGAAGAAATGAATATGCAGGCAGCAGACATAGTAGATTGACAAAGACCTATTCATATTTAGAGAAATCCTGATTTAGGTTTTAAAATCCAGTAATGTTAATGAGTGAGAGAGAGAGCGAGAGAGGGAGAAAGAGCAAAGGGGAGAAAGAGAAAAAAAGAGAGGAAGAGATTGAAAAGTGAGCTCAACAATAATTAAAATAATCTTGCTAGTTATCAATTCAATGAGTTTTAAAATCACTTCTGAGGCTCTGTCATAATTGCAATAAACATGTTTCTTAATTAACTTTGAAACCAACTCCTGAGTCAATCTTTCATTGGCACTTGGTCTATGATGTCAATGATTTTCTTCGCAGACTGGTTCAGTTGCAAGTAAGCCTTTTTCTATACCTATAATAGGAGCTAATGAAGTACTGGGCTATACTTCCAAAGCTCTGTAATTACTAAATAAATATTTCATCTTAAGAGTAAAAATACATTTATAATTGTCATACTATTTAGAGTAAGAGAAAACTACCAGTACTAACATTCTACAATCAGTACTTCCTCAAAGTTAACTCTCTCCTCTGCTTTTTAAAAGTACTACCTTTAGTCAATACATACATCATTCCTGACAACTAAATCTATGGTGATGAATGTGATGCTACCTTTATTGGTTGGCAGGGAGATAGGAGAAATTTTCTGGAAATCTTTAATTATCGATAGCATATATTGACAGCTATTCCTCTTTATAGTGGCAATATATACTGGGTTTTTTTGCTTTCATTCTTTGTTTTTTTGGCAGGAGGTAATTTGGTTTATTTATTTATTTTTAATGCAGGTCCTGGGGACTGAACCCAGGACTTAATGCGTGCTAGGCTTGTGCTCCACCACTGAGCTATACCTTCTCTCTATAATGGTTAGTTTATTTCCTGAATTATCATTTCTCTGCATTAAGTTTCTTTTTCGTGTAATATTATCAAGTTTTGATCATTTTAATGACAACAGCTTCCTGTTAGTTTGCAAACACAATTCTAATACATAAAGTTAAAGGACTTTTTAAATTACATATGGTACTACTGAGGCATCATGTACAGTTTATTTGAAAGTTACCCAGGCTTAAAGGGCTAAAGAAAATGAACTCCTTTTTGTGGGTCCTTCAGAACCCAAGGTTTTAAATTAAGTCTACTAGGGATAATGTAACTTACTTTATGATTTCTTCATTTTTCACTACTAATTTTTTTCAAAATTGGTCCATATTCTCCTTAAAGTATCTAAGTATATATTCTTTCAATGGATTCAGCTGAACCATGGGATATGCTTTCAGGTACATAAGAAAGCCCAGCTTCAGATAATATCCTAGGACCGCCACCCTCCCTAAACCCATCCCACTTTTGCTCTGATTACTGGTCCTAGCACTGTTTCTTGGACCCAGTTTGTTAAATGTTTGTAGCTTTAAGTCTACTAACCTTCTCGCCATTTGAGGAGGGTTAGAAAGTTTGGTTCTGTTTTATTCTTATATGTCAGGATTCTCAAAAATGGAGCTACTGGGGCAGCTTCCAAGATTCCATGAATCCCTGAGATAGATGCAAACTTCTGTATGTAAACACAATGATTTTCCAAGGGAGAAAGCTCTATAGCTCGTATCAATTCTCTATAGAATCTCCAACTCAGAAAGGTTAAGAATTGTGGTTTTTTTCCATCCTCACCAAAATAACAGAATCCAACTAGGGCTTACTACTCATACTTATTTTTACTTTGAGATGTTTCATTTATTTTTAGCAAATAGGTTGCAAGTGTAGCTTGTCAGTTTAATTGAAAGGGTGCATTATTTTGGTTGTTCTGACAGTTTTTGTTCACCGGAACTGTAGATTTTGGTAATTTGGGTAATTTTCTTGCGTGAATCACGAATATGGAGGGAACGTACGAGCTTTTGGGGAAGGTCACCACCTTCACTTCACATAATAAAATTACTACCTCCCAAATAGGAGAGGCCCCAGATTTCTGCAGAAATCCTTTGGCCTTTATTCTTGGCTTCATTCTGCTTCCTAAACTTTTTCGCCCCAAGTCCTAATCAAATATTATGTTTCATTTTTATTTAATTCTGTAGTGTGTATGTGCCTTTTCTCTTCAACTAAACTATAAGCTCTCAGGGGACAGAGGCACTGAGAATTTTTATTTCCTTTCACCCTCAGAGATTTGCACAGTGCAACAGCAAGTAGACACTCAATAAATCCCCACTCACAGAATAAACTCATTTCCCTGGTCAGAAATGTATCCTCAGCTCTAATCTATTCTATGTATGTGACATTAGCCTTCTTCCTTAGTGGGGAAAGAGAGGCCATTATTTTTTTCTGATCTGTTTGTCTTCTTGATAGTCAACATCTTGGGACAGGATGCCTTTGAAAGTCAACTATCTACACTGCAACATTATACAGCAACTTTCACGTGAAGTTCTTATGTAAACAGACTGTTGACAGTGGTTTCCAGCCTATTTTTCACCCCCTGCACAACTGATGGATTTTGATGATTAGCGTTCACTGCAGCCACAGTCCCCAATTCAGCAGGGCTGGGTGAAGAAGAGCTGTGGGCATGAAAAGCCTTACAGGTAAACCTGATACATCCTTCTGGAAATGAGTCCTTTCTCCCCTCTTCTCCCCAGCAAGCAGAGGAACACTAAGTTAGAACAGTTAGGAAGAGAAGTGAATTAGTCCATCAAAACAAATTTTGTAATTTCAGAAACTGAATTCTACAAAAATATAAGTCAATAAGCACTTAGTAATTAAGAATTTATGACCATAATGGGACTCACTTGCAAAGAACTAAAGGGCTTAAAATGGCCTTTGTACACCTCAGTGGAACCCTATGCTACCCACAAGTAAGAATAAGCTAAATTTTTTAGTGGGTTAATCTCTCTTTTTGAGGTTTGGGAGCAAGTGGGAAAGCACTCTTTTTATATGTGATTCTCTCTTCTAAAATACCTGCAAATGGATTGACAGTTATGGCAAAAAAAAAAAAAAAAAAAAAAAGGCTCGACTCAACTTTACTTGAATGAAGTAAATGAAGTACTTTACTTGAATAAAGTACAGAAGTGAAGACAAGTTGAACTTTACATTCCAAGTCAAAGATGGAAGATAATCTTAAAATACATGAAGCCAGTAATTTAGGGGCACCTGTTAGCAACACCCCCAAAGGGGTACAATCAGAATAACCCAGAATTTAGGAAATTGTATAGGACAAATGATCCACTTTCTTTTATAAATGATTGTCAAAAAGATAAAAAAGGGAGGAGGAGGAAAACTGAATTTAAGAGACTTAGGGAAAAATATTAGCCAAATACAATTAAAATGTATGGATTTTAATTTGATCCAGATTCAAATAAACTGTATCAAAAAAAAAAAAAAACCCAAACCCACACACACTCTATGAGATACTCAGGGAGGAAAACTTGAACTCTGCATATTTAATGGTATTAAGGAAAAATATTTTAGATGTATTATTGGTATACAAGTTATGGATGAAACTATTTAAGGGTGAAATGATGTCCTGAGGATAAAAGGATGGTATTTTATTTGATATAATCTAGTGGGGAGAGAATGGTGAATGAAGACATAAATGAAACAAGATCAGCATACTTTGATTATTGAAGTAGGTGAGGGTAAGTTGGGCTCATTATATTACTGTCTTTACTTTTGTGAATGTTTAAATTTTTCATACTAGAAGTTTTTTAAAAATAAAATCCTGAGTGTGTATATATATATATAGTATTATAATTTGGAGAAAAATAGAGGCTAAAAATTAAGAAAATTTTCAAATTATAATTACTTACATATGCACAAATACAGATTTTATTTAAAATGCCAATTAGGCATCTAACTGTATCAATTATATATTTCTGCTCTTAAAACACATAGCTGAGGGTATACCTATTTTGGTTTTTATTATGGTACATAAAACAACACATTTCACTAAAAATGTACCAATAATTCATAGAATTTCTTATTCTTTCAATACATATTACATAGACTTGGCAATAAACAGAAAATATTTTTGTGTTTATAAGTCATTTACTGCTAGAATCCACAGTATATATAAATATGGTATATGCAACTTAGTGTTCAGTTAAGAAATAAATATAGGTACTGCTAATTTTAAAAACATTTAAAAATATTCATATATGTGACCTTCCTTCCCCAAATTAGCTTCCCAAAGAGAAAAACAGAGATTTCTTTACCATTTCACTGTGAGTTAAACCTTTTTATGTTATATGAAGATGATGGAAAACATGAGGAACATGTTAAGAGTTAGAATGATCTCATCAGCATTACTGGGGCATTCTGAATGTAATCAAAGAGGTAAATGGGAATAAAAAATATTCTTTGACAGATGAGCCTACCATGTCATGGGAATTTGCAGCCTGTCTGCACAGAATGAATTCCCTATTGAGGCAAAATGTTCCCTCTGATGATAAAGGAACTGCTACCAAAATAACTTTTTAAAACCAAGAAACTGTTACAAGAACTGTAAGAGGTGCTGCATGACAAATCACAATTATAAGCTACTAATACTGACAAACAGTTCAGAATCTACATGAGCAGGCCGCGCTTCAGTGAAAGCTTCAGCATGGCCATGAAAATGGAAGGGAAAAAAAAATCACTGCCTAGAAATCGCTGCAACAAACTACTGAAAACAATAGAAGACCAGACTTTCAATCACCTTAGGGGTGATGGGCAGGATTATATTACGAACCTTCAAAATAATTTATTCCACTTTTATTAAATATTTAAAATTCTATGGCAAGCACTTTATTTATATTCTAAAAGGGAGACAACTGAACTGAATGGCATCTAAGGCAACGGTATCCAGATTTTTACAATTTCCTGTATGATATAACTTTTTTTAAGTCCGGGGACCCCAGCTTTGCTAAGTAAAAACATAATAAAAACAAACAGTAACAGCAAAGATCTATTATCACTACCATTTCAAAAGT
The DNA here is from genome assembly GCF_009834535.1 of Camelus ferus. Classification (NCBI taxonomy): domain Eukaryota; kingdom Metazoa; phylum Chordata; class Mammalia; order Artiodactyla; family Camelidae; genus Camelus; species Camelus ferus. Next base: position 31,778,723 of record NC_045710.1, on the reverse strand, counting down.
GACACTTCAATAATAAAAAGCTGGGTGTATTTAGCTTTATGACAAAATTTACCACATTATCTTCCTCTTTTTCCTTTCACTACTGACAGGCTAAAGTGCTCTCCCAGAATGTTTGTCATAGTCAGTACCAGTCTGTGGACTGGCTTTGGATACCATCACTCTAGAAAGTGATGGAAAGTTGGTCTCTTGGAAAGTTAGTCTCTTCCAACAGTGAGTGAGAATCATACAATCCAAGATCTTTTAACTCTGTCTTCAGTGTTAGAGAAGCTGATCTTTAAGGTTATTTAAATGGAAAAGGATATTGGTCGTTTTGAGACACAATTTTTTTCATTCAATCTACTTCTGTGAACAATCATATATTATCATTTAATTTCCTGACCATCTGTTTTCTTTTCAAATCACCTAACAAAGTAGGTATTTGAGACTCATAGTTTATTATAGCAATAGGAATCACTTTTGGCTAATATGTTAGAGGCGCATTTAAAAGTCTAGATTTTGGAAAGCATTAGATAGCTGATTTATAATATTCTTGAAAAGATAGATCCAAACACTCATAAAACACAAAAACATTTAACTGATATTCCTGGAGTAGTTCATTTTGAACAATACTCATGTGAACTATTTAGTTGAATGTAGCCTCAAATTCTTCAAATGATCATGAGATACACAGACATCTTACTTCCTTTTTTATTTTTCTGATTAAAAGGAAAATTTGCCTATAGATTGTTACGATTCTATCAACAGAATCTGGAGCTATTAAAAACACTTTAAAGAAGCTCTCTGCATAAGTGTGGCTGTTTTCTGTCACTGACATCATACTTTCTTAAGAACGTCTATATACAAGAACTCACTCTCATGTTAGGGAATTAGGACAAGCAAGATGTGTGTTCACAGAGGATAAAAACCAGTATCTCAAGAGTTTTCAATCACTGACCATGAGTCATTTCATCTTTCTGTGTCTTATTGGCCTCAAGGTTTTGAAATAAATGACCACTAAGCCTCTCAGTTTTGACCTTTTGATTCTTAAAATTCTAAAGTGTTTTGCCTAAACAAACACAACAAATTCCTTAGGAAACAACACTTTTTCAATGACAGACCACATATTAATTAGTCCCATTACTTTATGTATGTGTAATTGTATTCCTATATGTGTGAGAAAATGTGTATGTGTGTGAAGACATATTACCCAGCATGAATCCATCCACTTACATCACCAGTAATGATTGTAAATAACCTGTATCTGTTTCCAAAACAAACCTTACCCCTCAAGAAAACAGATTTGCCACCAAGTATATTCAAGAGGATATATAGTTACAGTTTGGAAAGACCATAGTAAAAATGCTTTGAGCAATAGTACAATTGGGCTAAGATGACAAGTATAAAGAGGGTAACACTCATATGTGTAAGTATGTTTAAGTGCTATAATATGATAACCATTCTCAACTTTGAGTTCCCCTTAAGTGAAATTCACTTTCACTTACAGCTTTATCCTCAAGAGCTTTAGACTCCCTATCCCACAAATAATTAGGAAAGGAAGGAACTGGAGGCTAGAAAAAGAAAAGGGACATAAAGTAAAAGAGAGTATAAGTTATTGCCATGAATGTCTTGGGAGAGGGATAGGAAGCTGAGAAAAAGTACATAAAAGCCTTGGAGTTGCACTTCATCATCTTTTAGGTTAAAGAAGCCAAGTTTATCAGGGGCTAAAGGCACTCAGTTTGGAACTAAGGCAATCTAACACTCACACTGAAAGGGAGGGAACGAAATACTTGTTCCAATTGGTGATATAAAATGTCACAAATAGTTTACATGTCCAGTTTTCTGGGACCATGGTGGGAATTATATACTAGAAGTAGACAACTCTGTATCATAAAATTTGCTAGAGGATCAACAATTACGTTCAGAAAAGGAAAAAAAAACCCCAACTTTTAGTATGAGCATCCTCTGCAACAAAAGCAAATTGAATTTGTAAGCAGAGTTAAAGTCAGGGATGATGGAGAGCCTGAAAAGTTTACTACTTTAATTCTTCAGAAGTTAAGCCTTTAAAATCTTATTATAGCTCTTTTAACTTGTGTATTTAGGGTGTGAAAATAATATTTTAGTGCCTGTAAAAAAATTTTAGATGCATTTTCATAGGTTTGCTTGTGACCACAAAATCCCCCTAACATATTTCCTTCAATATGCTGTAAATCTTCCAACTTTGAATTCTACTATGTGGGGTTTGTTGATAAGAGTTTCGGAATTTAAGAAAATTGGTTGTTTCCCCTCTAGTCACACTTTGTATTATAAAGGATGGTCAGAAATAAAAATCTGGTAGTGAAATAAGCACTATGGCAATTCCAGTTATGGGCTCTGTAGGCAAATATTTCAGCAGATAATACAGGATTGTGTTCGTGATAAACAAGAAGATAACTTCTAACCATAAATTTTTGGAAGAGTAAAAAGCAATATGAATTTCCAAAACAGTGACTCTACACACGAATCTATATATGCTTTTCCTGAGGCTATCTAAATTGTATCTCTAATTCAAGGCTCAGATTAAGCCTCCCACCTCCTTAACAAAACCCCTAGTCTAGAGGACTTTCATGCAGCTCTTCTCTGAAATTCGGTAGGTAGTCACTAAGTACTTAATTACTGAACACTTACTGGATGTCAAGTAATTAGTTTAGCCTATCTGCTAAAAAGGGGGAAGAGGTAAGCAATTTGACAACTATACAAGGCCTTACAGTTCAGTTTGACTATTTTATGTGTTGGTGTTATTTTCTCAACTAGATTACAATTTTCTGTAGATCAAAGACAATGTCTTTTGTTGCTTCCTTTTGTATTGTTCTTAATGCCTAACTCGATATACTCATTAAAATGAATCTAGCCAGCATCTCAAAAAGTTATTCTGAACTAAAATGACTTTGAATTTTAAAAAATGCAAAGAGAGCCTATGGGAAGAAAAACATTTTAAATAATTAACGAAGGCAATTTGGCTATGTGTATATATAACTTAATATAAAGTAATTCCAATTTCAGGAATTTATAAAGTAAGGACATTTGTTCCAGATGACTCAGCAGAGCTACCAGATGATTGTGGTTGTATGAGTAATCCCTAGGAAGGCCAGCAGAAAAATCACCCAGCTGAGCTCAGTGTATACTGCTGACCCACAGAACCATGAGCAAGGAAAGTGTTTTTTGCTGTTAAGCCACCAAGTTTTGGGGTATTTTGTTATGTAGCAATATAAAGCTGATCCTATTACATTAATAGAGTATGTTATTTTTTCCAATAGGTTGAAAAACAATTTAAATGTAAAGAGTTTTTAAAAACACAGGTTGGGCACATAAGTGAATATTGAACTCTAGTTAATGATGCTTAAGTACTTGGAGGGGGAGGAGTATACTAATGTCTACCACTTACTTTTAAATACATAAAAATACAAGATGGATTGATAGGTAGAGAGAAGGCTAGTTCAACTGATAAGTGATAAAGCAAGTATAATAAAATCTTAGTTATAGAATCTAAGTGATGGGTATGTGTGCATTTACAGTAAAATTATTTCAACAATTTTGTAGTTTGTTTTCTTAATAAAAATGTTGGAAAACAGGTTCAGTTGTATTGTGCATTCACACTATGGAATATTAGGTAGTCATTAAAAACAATGGGACGGAAGAATGTTTATTACCAAAATTGATTAGTCCTTAAAAAGCTATATAAAAACTAGCATGTGCAATGTGTCATTTTTATGAAACAAAAATTAAATAGTACAGTTATAGAGAAAAAAGAACAAAGGGACATATACTAAGTTATTACTTCTGGACATGGGATTATAACTTTGTTTTCCTTTTAGCTTTGTATGTTTTCCAAACTGTCCTACTTAATTGGGAAAATTTTTTAAATAATTAAGAGAACGGGGAAAATATTTAATAATGAGTTTAAATCCTCTAGTTTGGAAAATAACTTTAAAAAAAAAAAACAAAGGTGTTCAATATTTAATAGCAAGAGGAAATGAAATGAGAATGGAGCTTGGAGAATAGTTAGGATGAGTTTGTTCCGATATGTGGAAGTATTTGATAATAAAAGTAACTCTATGTTAGAACAGAGACTCTAGCTTTCCTCTTTCTAAAAATAGTCTCTACAAGAAAGGAAACTATGTAAGTAAACTCTTAAGATTTCATACAGTTTTATGACTTAAAAAAGAAGGAAAGAAAGTAATGGCATAGCTAATATTTATATTCAAAGAGTGTCAAAATATAGCCCAATGTTATAATTAGTGTGGAGATGGATATTATTCCCTCCTTAAATTAGGCTATGACAGAAACCTGGTAGTTGGAAGAAGAAAAGAGAGTATTAACAAAGGAGGCTGAGGGACTAACTACAGAGTCAGCTAAATTGTTAGTCAAAACTTACATAAGTTCCTGAGTCTACTTAATTTCAGGATAGTTTCAATCCCCATCCGATAGAAAATAAAGAGAAATGATTTCCCAGAAGTCACCATAAAACTCTAAAGAAATTTTAAAAATTAATTTTGATACCAAAAAACTATGGGAATAACAAATCAGTTTCACCCTTACAACCTCAGAAGAGTTTGCGTGAGTGAGTGTGCATGTGTGTATATGAGGAAAACTTGCCAAAGTTCAAGTACTTAAGTGCGAAAGTGCAAAACATTAGGGGAGAGGTTTCCTGTCAAAAACCTGGTATCAGGATGAAGAAGCTGGGGACAGGATATTCTGAACAGAGTTTTAAACTCTGAATCTGACAAAAGGATCACTACCTTTTTTCATTTTGATTCAATGATAAATGTTAACTTCAGAATACAGAAACAAGGAACAGACTTTCTAACAAAATTCCTCAACCCCCATGAGTTTTCCGTGAAGTAAAACCTAGGTTAAAATGAGAATATTGGATGCTTTCCATGACTTTGATTCATAAATCACCAAAAACAAAACAAAACAAAACAAAATCAAAAACACGATATTGAAAAACTGTTAGTTTTTCAAAGTCCTTCAAATTGTTTTTGAAGGAAAATTCATAAAATTCCCACACTGGAATGAATCTCTTCCTAGCTTCTTAAAGCAAGCAATAAGATAAACATACAAGTTGTTTCATTGACCTTCCTGAGGTATCAACTCCACCATTAATATAAATTCTTCCTCAGGGATACAGTCAACCCAACCCAAGCTTGGTTACTAAGCTAGACATTTTAGAACCTAGACTGAAAAATGAGACCAAAAATGTGTGTGGAATCTAAACTCTAGACTCCCATTTCTAAGATTTTTAATGAGTGTATTTGAGATTCTTAAAAAAAAAAAAAATCTATGGTTTCTTTTATTTTAGAAAAAATTTACATAGATTGATCTTTAAATTTTAAGAAATGATTCTGACAAATTACTTTGCATTTCCACAGAAGATAATGGCCCTATTAAACGAAATAATAATAGGGCATGGATTAAATGGGCTCTAAGAGAATATGATATTGATGTATCTACATTTTCCAGCTCATTCATTGAAAGGATTAGCTGTAACTAGTGCAGTAGCTATAAAATGTTGAGAGAGATGGGTTCCTGAGAACTGCCAGATGGTCAGCAGAAAATACCATACAATAGTGTTATTAGAGCCCTTGACACAAGGACAGATATATCCAGTTTTGAAAGCTGCCAGGAATTATGAAGTGTTACTTTCATTTGTAAATAAACTATGAGTTATTGTCACAATGTTTAAGAAATGGAGAACAACAGAAATTTCTAACAAACTCCCAAAGCTTCTCATAGCTAGGCAATTTTCACTAGTTTTAAGTGTTTTTCCATGCCCTTTTAAGTGTTAAAGCTAACTGTTTAGTAAACAATGATCAAGAACCCACATGTGTCAAGATCCACAGAAAAATATAGGATTTTATTTCTACGTTGCTAACAGATTTACAGTTGGTCAGAATTTAAAAGACATGCCAAATGGATGAAACCTACTCAGAAAAAATGCATATTTTTTTTTAGGTAATTATGCCTTTTTATCAATTACTCAATCTAATCATGCAATGCCAGTTAGCAACTTGCAAATATGAGGTTTGGCATATGTACTGAACACCTGTGATAGGATGTAACTCTTGTGAACCTCATCTTTTGAAAATATGACTTTATCTTTTCCATCTTTTTGTTTTCTTGTATCTTCTCATCACCACCTACTAGGCAGGGACCTTAACAAATAAGTTTCCAAGACATGACCCGAAGGACTTCAGATTTTAAGGGTCCCAAGCTTGCTGCCATTAGGTTCTCCTGAGCTGGGATTTCATATGGCATATAATTCTCTCCTTTATATCATTATATTTCTATTTTGTGCTAACATTCTGAATAGGTTTCACAGATTAAAAATGCTGAATGATTAAGTCATACTTGTCAGGCTGTTCATTAGTGGTTCATTGAAGAGGACAATGCTAATTCCAGCAGGGAGCAATGGAATGTAAAAAAAAAAAAAAATGTATATCAAAATGTTGAATAAAGACTTTCAACCAATTCTACAAGGAAACTGGACCTTCATTTTTTTCTCCCAGACCCCTCCATGCTTTATTTTTGTGGAACTGGTTTTTCTGATTCAGAAAAAGTTTTCAATAAAAATGAACAGAAGGTAGGCAGGGGTTCTTAGGATTCATGGAAAGAATCCAGGGGTCCATGAACCTGGATGGAAAAAAATATCCATATTTTTACTAAACTAACTAAAATTTCACATTTCCTTCAATTACAAAGTAGGCTATGAATAATATTTTCATGAAGTATTATAGGTGTTGCAGTTATTTCAAAATGCCATTTAAAAGCTCATTCTTAATGAAAAATTACAATAGTTATCAGAGCTGTAACTAGATCTTATTTTTTTTTGCACTAATAAGAAGGCACATATATTACTATATCACAATTGTGTTTTAAACATATTTTGACAGCTGTATTTCAATGTAATTGTGTTTTTTGTATTTCTATAATTTTATTAATACATTTGAAGCATTACTTTGAGAAAGGATTCATAAGCATCACCAGATACCAAAGGCGCTCATGGCATAAAAAAGGTTAAGATTCTCTGTGCTAGAGGAATTATAATATATATACTTACACACCATCTGCCACATAATATTATGTTTCCATTTCCTACTGGAACATAAAATTGGGATTAACCAAGAGCCCAGAAAATGACAGATTTTCTATAGAAGGTGGTGATATCAATGGTTGGTGAATATCATTGATTATAGATTACTGAAAATAATTACAGATACTGTTTTTTTTTTAATGATTCTATACCTAGTAGGCCAAAATAGAGGTATGTAAGAAGTTAGTACAAATTTGTTATTCACAAATTAGTACCACCTTTCTAGGAACAGAATTTAGTTGTGAAGATAGTTAACTAACCTGTGTGAAAGTTGGACCTTTGTGAAAAGTCACACCATATCAAATTCATCAAATATAGATCAGCCAGTCAATTAACATGCATTTGGGGAATAGCCACTACTGACAACCCAGAAAGCTGTTCTCCAAAAGATAAAACTACTAACTTGAATCTACTGCATAATAAACAACCTCTAAGGTGACTTTTATCAGGGGAAATTTCACAATTATAAATTTTTAAGGAAAATGAGTTGTACCATGTTACTGATTAGCTAGCTCTTTGCTCTGATAAGGTTTGGAATGATTCAAATCCTTTTCAATAATTGTGAAACTATAATCAATGATACATTTTATATTTTTCAATGTTGTTGTAAATTTTATTTTCAAATTTTAATTGTTTGTTGCTAGTGCACAGAAATATAGTTGATTTTATGTATTGACCTTGTATCCTGCAACCTTGCTAAATTGCTTATTCTAGAAGCTTTTTTTTGTACAATTTTCTACATAGACAATAATGTTGTGTGTTTATAGGGACAATTTTGTTTATTTCTTCCCAATCTTGATACCTTTTTTTTCTTTTTCTTCCCATACTGCACTGGCTGAGAACCTCTAGTATAGTGTTGAATGGAAGTGGTAACAGGATATCTGTGTTTGTGAGAGATATTGGTCTATAGTTTTCTCATAATGTCTTTGATTTTTTGTATCAGGGTAATGTTCTCATAAAATGGGTTACACAATATTCTTCCTTCTCAATTTTCTGAAAGAATTTGAGAAGAATTGGTATTATTTTTTCCTTCAGTGTTTGGTAGAATTCACCAGTGAAGCCATCTGGCCCTACTGAATCTCATTCTGTGAGTAAATTCAGAAGTCTATTTTTAATAAGCTGAACATCTGATTCTGTGGTATATCCACATTTTGGAATCACTGATTAATAAAATGTCATCTCTTAAAGTCCAACCCAATCATCAAGCAGTTAGGGAAATGGCAGTTCTCAAGAGGCAATGGGTTGTGATCAGCCAAAAGCTTTCAGCTTTGAATTGTGTTTTCATCATTACAGACCTGTATCACTGAACTGTGTCTCCCACAAAGTCCCAGAGTTTGCAGAATACTCTGTCAGAAGGTCATTCTGACAGGAATTGTGAGAATTGTAACAAGACTAAAGTTTACTTGGTAATTAGAAGTCATGTTTTCAAAAGATGAGGTTCACAAGAGTTGCATTCTATCACAGGTGTTCAGTACATATACCAAACCTCCTATTTACAAGTTGCTAACTGGCATCACATGACTAAATTGAGTAATTGCACATGTTGATATAAAGGCATAATTACATAAGAAAAATGTAAAAAATTCTTAGGGATAAATCTGACAAAAGATGTGCAAGACTAGTACACTGAAAATCACAAAACATTGCTGAAAGAAACTTAAAATTTAAATTAATGAAGAGATATACTATGTCCATGGATTAGAAGACTTAATATTGTTGAGATATTTATTCCTCCCAAATTGATCTATTGATTCAGTGCAATCTCAGTCAAAATCCTGGCAATCAAATAGAAATTGGCAAGCTGATTCTACAATTCACATGGAAATGCAAAAGACCCAGAATAACCAAAACATCTTTGAAAAAGAAGATCAAACTTAGAAGACTAATACTAACTGATTTTAAGACTTACTATAATGCTACAGTAATCAAGAGTGTGGTTTCAGTATAAAGATAGACAAATATAACATTGTGATCTATAGCAAGAAAACATATTTGGTCTTCAAACCTGTTTTTAGCACTGAGCTTCTAAAACCTTTGGAATTCCCTCAGTGATGAGAGAGATAAAGGTATCTTTTGTTATGTTAATCAGGTGATTCTTGGAATGCCTCTAGATCACCTAAGGATGGAGGCTGGTTGCCAGAAGAACCTACCATGTGATTGGAGGGACTTTCAATCCCACCTCTTGACTTCTGAGAAAGGATAGGAGCTGGAGGTTGAAACAAGCACCAATGGCCAATGCTTTAACCAATCATGCCTATGTAATGAAGCCTCCATAAAAACCCAAAAGGATGGGATTTGGAGAGCTTCTGGGTTGATGAACTCATGGCGATTCAGGGAGAGTGGCATTCTCAGCGAGCACAGAAGCTCTGTACCCTTCCTGCATACCTTGCCCTCTGCAAGAAGATACATAGATGGCAAATTAGCACATGAAAAGATGCTCAACATCTTTGGTCATTCAGGAAATTTAAATTAAAACCACAATGTGATACCACTACACAGCTATTAGAATGTCTAAAGTCAAAAAGACTCATCATTTCAATTATTGGCAGAACTCTCCCACATTTCAGATGGGAATCTAAAATGGGACCACCACTTTGGAAAACAATTTGGCAGTTTCCCCCAAAGTTAAACATTACCTACCATATGATCCAATGATTCTACTCCTAAGTATTTATCCTAGAGAAATGAGAGCATATGTCTTATCAAACCCTTGTACATAAATGTTCATAACAGCTTTGTTTGTAATAACCATACACTGGAAAAAAAACCAAATATCCATTAATGGGAAAACAAATTGTGCGTGCGCATGCGCACACACACACACACATACACACACACACACACACACACACACACACACACACACAAAATGGAATACTATTCAGCAATAAAAAATGAATAAACTAGGTGGGGAGGGTATAGCTCAAGTGGTAGAGTGCATGCTTAGCATGGATGAGGTCCTTGGTTCAATCCCCAGTACCTCCTCTAAAAATAAAGAAAGAAATAAACCTAATTACCTCCCCCTGCAAAAAAAAAAAAAAAGACTAAAGGTCTAGGGCACTGGGCTCCACTCCAGTCCCTTGGTCTATCTAACTCTTATAAAAAAAAGGAATAAACTATTGAAACACATTACAACATGGATAAAATTCAAAAAAGAAAATGCTGAGTGAAAGAAGCCAGATGAAAAAGAATACAAACCATTTGATTCTATTTATATGAAATTTTGGAAAATGCAAATTAATCTGTAGTGACAGAAAGCAGATAACAGTTGCCTACGGAGGGGTGGCAGGAAGGGGCATGAAAAGACCTTTGGTGATGATGAATATGTTCATTATCTTGAGTGTGGTGATAGTATCATGGGTACAAACATAAGTCAAAATATCAAATTATACAATTGAAATATGTGCAACTTATCGTAGGTGAACTATACTGTTTTTCAAAAAATTCTATCCAAGCAATCCTGACACTGTCAGATTTTGGAACCACTAGACTAAACCAAAGCCTTCAACACCTATGCCACGTTAGGCAGAAGGCTGTCTATTCTGTTTTCAAATAGCTTTCAAGAAAAAATATTTCAGGAACTCTTTGATAACACATCTTAGTGTTTAATGACCTCAGTAGTAAAAGGGTTCTTCCTCTACCTAATCAAACTCTTGCTACTTTTAAGCCTATTTGTTTTAATTCACCCCTGTGAAAATTAAAACAAAACAATCACTCCATAAACTTATTGTGAGACTCTGACATACAGTTGCTACTCAACGAATGACTCTGAAATGAAATAATACCTCATACAATTTGAAGAGCAGTCTCTCTTCTCTAGTCTGTACTTTAAAGAAACATCTATTCATCATCTTACGTATTTAGAATGCTTTTCTTTGGACCTTCTAACTTCCCTGCAGGGGAAAATTAGAATAGTCTGAGGGTTGTGATTAAAACTGACTATTACAGCATAATGACTCTGGGCTCCTCATGCTTGCAAATCATATTCCTTTTTATACATCCTAAAATTATGTGTTGCTTATAAATAATAACACAGAATTGCTCAGCGATACATGGATTGGGTTCCACTATTGACTCAAATCTTTTTGTTATATTTATGGCCACGCTGCTCGTATCTTGTATCTATCTTTGGTGCTGCTCATGATACCACAGAAGGTTATTTTGAACTTGGTCCTACTGCTCTGCATAGGGTATATAATGATTCATTTTCATGGCTGAAGATCATTTTATTTAACAAAATTAAATAACCATAACAAACATAACAACCTTCCAAAGCACTTACATCAGGGCTTTCCTCAGAACAAGATTTATTGTTGATACTGAGCCCTTTGTAACCATTTTCAACTGTGACTTGTCCCTGAAGTGAGCCCCTTCCTGCAGGAATATAGGCAGGACTGGACCACATCCTTTGAGTTAGTGTTAAAATGTCATGTGTGACTGAATCAAAGTCCCTTCTAAAGTTCAGATAAATTACATATCCAGCCTCCTAAATGTCTGTATAAACTGCCAATCTCTTGAAGAAGGAAATTAAATCGATCTGGTACAATTTGCTCTTTGCAAAGCCAAGAGAGTGACTACTCAGTGCTTCATGCTCTCCTATGTGGTGACTAATTGATTCTTCAATGATTTCATCTAGTACAGAATCTTTAAAGGTATCAAAGTTAAGCTGTCTGGCTTATAGGAGGTATAGTTTGCTCCTCTTTTAAAAATCTGGGCACTAAAGCTGCTTTGGTTTAATCAAGAAGCCTTTTTACTGTTTTTTAAATCATTTCATGCAGATACTCACTTTCCTACTTCAGACCACAGGACCTCCAGGAACTCCATCCTGCTTACCTTCTGCCTTACAGAAGTGAATATTATGCTGTATGTATAGCTGACATAAATATTTGTTGACTTGAATTCTGATTCTAAGAAGTATTATTGCATTCCCTAAGGACCCCACAATGCACAGTATCAAGTTAATTTAAATTTAGTGTCTCACATTCTACTCAACAATTTAGAGAGCACTTAATATTACCCATAAATTATCAGTGAAACAGTGTTTCTATAGGTAGGGCTTTTTAAATAACTCACTTTCATTTGGGGATGAAAATGATTTCAATGTGGATCATCACTCATACGTGATAAATACAAGGTATTACTCTCAGGTGCTCTGAAACACTTCCGTAACTCACAAATTAAAATACACTACCACTTTCGGCTGACCCAGTGGAGAACAGGTTAAGGAGCAGCATTGCAATCCATTAACTCATTGGATGAGGTTATATTTTATAAACTATTCAAGTAAGATACAAACATCACTGAGGATACCTTAAGCAATTATCTGAGGTCAGCTTAATGAAACACTTTACTAACTAACAATGAAAATAATAGCTCTTTTTTATTAAGAATTTATATGGCAAGCATGTTGTTAAATCCATTATCACCATCACATCTTTTAATCCTCACAAAAACCCTAAGATGTAAAGCAATATAATCATCTCTGTTTTATAGGCAAGGAAATTGAGGTTTAACGTGATTAAATAACAGGTAACAAAGCTGGCTAATTAGCAGAGACGGGACTTAAATTCTAGTCTGTCTTACTACTGAGCCTGAACTCTTCTTTACTGGACTGTTCTGCCACTCGGAGGGCCTACTATGTGCCAAGCAAGGTTCTAGGTACCAAGAGAGACAGAAGAAGCAGTCATAGTCCCAGCTCTCGAGGACCTTATATTTGGTAGAAGAAGAGAGATGGTTCATTGCAAGAGTTTTTGCTGTTATTGTGCCCCTTCTCTGTGAAGTGGTGTTCTTGTCTGGACATCCTTAAGCGTTCGGTCTGTGGTTACATAAACATGAGTGCACTAGAGATTTCTGCCCTACTCTTGGGAGGTTCTCTAAAAACTTCCCCATATAAAGGTATTTCCTTAGAGATGGTCAGTCTCAGCTAGCCTCTCTTTAATTTCTTATTCTCGTTTGCCTTCACTTCTCACTTAACAACAAATGTCTTCCTTTTTCATATGCATACCTGAGTTTCCAATTAAACAGTGCTGTCTATAGAGTCTGAAGAATTGTTGCTCGGAGGTCTGAAATTCTTCATTTAAAAAATACAGGAACCTCTAGGACTTCTGGCAGTGAGTTTACCCGGCAGTAAGAACAAGGTACGAGGAAAGTGTTAATTAGGTGTGTTACACAGGCCAACTTTCTTTTCTCCACAAACCTTCCTTTTTCTACTACTTTGTTGGAACCAGTGTTGATTAGCCAAAGGAAGAAGTTTATTTTCCTTTTCCTTATTTCTCTTTGGAATATTCTACTGCAACTGACACCTTATGATGTAGCCGATTCTTGACATACTCAGGCCACCAGCACCTACTATATAGCCCATTAGGGAAGACAGAAATTTCACAGACAAGACTTTGAACAAGAACAATGGTCTGTGTTTTTATTAATTTTTACTGTAAAATAAAATTTTCTAAATCTTAATCCTATAACTAATAATTTTTTTTCCTATTCATTTCCCAAACTGAAAGCCAGGGCTAAATTTTGTTTTTTAGAAATGGGTCTCTTTATGTTCTGTATTTTCCCTTCTCAAATGCATCCCTTAGTATAAAGATGGGTGAGGTCTTTAAAATTGTTAGAACCAACTTTAGTTTGGGACGGTGTGGGAATAAGAGATGGCTAAATGTTATCTGGGCAAACATAAGACAATTCCAGAGGAGAAATGCTATTTGAAAAACATTTCACATGTTACGTGAAAAGACACAGGGGCAAAACAGGGTACAGCATTCCAGCCTTTGAGATAGCAGAACCTGACCAGAAGAGACAGGTCTTATTTTAGGATGCTGGAAAATATAAGCTTTTAGCTTGAGGGCTAGGGTGAGGGTGGGAGGGTGCGATGTGAGGAAGGCGAGAAGAATTTGTAGGGCTATGAAGACCAGTAATGTTTGGACTTAAAATTGTTGGCCAAAGGGACCCACTGTAGTTTTTTGCAAAGGAGAGCAGAGTGGAAGCTTAGAATCAGAACTAGGCACAAATTCCAGTTTTACTGTTGGGAGCCTTAGTTTTTGTTATATAAAATGTGGTTAATGAGACTTACTCCCCAGAGTTAAATGAAATCATGTATGAAAGTACCTACTGGAGTGTCCCCAGTAAGAACGAGATTCTTTTCCTTTCAAAAGAGTGACAGGAAGAAAATGAGATGTCAGATTTATCTGGCAGGAGTGGGAAAAATTGAAGGTAGTGTTCAGTGAAAAAGAGAAACCAAGTTAGGAGATTGGTCCAGAAAAGCAGGTTAAGGTGATGAGAATGTGGTAGTGAGAAGTGAAAGAATCAAATCCAAGAGACATTCTTAAAAGATAAAAAATACCAAACTTCATGAAAAATTAGATAAGGAAGAAAGAAAAGTCAGGATAATTCCAAGATTTGTAGCTTAGGCACTGGAAGAATGGTGATGGAAACAGAGTTGAACAAGGGTGAACAGAAATGATGGCTTTGGGTTTTTTTTTTTTTTTTTTTGATATGTTGGGTTTGAGGTAAAGTTAGGGCATCTAAGAGAATATGCCAGGAGGAGGTTGAGAATATATAGTACAACTAAGAGAGGAAGGCTGGAGCTTTCTAAGTCATTAACCTAGAGATGATGGATGAAGTCAGTGGACCAGTGAAATTTCTAAGGATTAGAGAAAAGAATAAAGCCAATGTTGAGCCTAGAGCTGTGAAGACCCCCTCCCCACCCCATCATACTCATATAAACAACCGTATGTTCATCAGAATCATCTTTCTACAACATAAATCTAAAACATAAACCTGATCTTGACACCCTCCCCCACTAAAAATATCTTCATTTTGCCTTCAGAGTCCAACAATATAACAAAGAAATACCCAAATCTTCACAAGATAACTCTAGCCTACTTCTACAGCACACCTCTACCTATCCAATCTCTCAGTCTCTCCTCTCTTCCATCTCCCACCTATCCAGACTCCTTACCTCCCTCACAACATGTCATAGCTTCTGGGTCTGTACTGCTACTCCCTGGAGAAGCAGTGGAATGAAAACAGTACAAGATTATTTTTGCAGGGAGAGAAGTGGGGGATTGCAATGTAATTTTTCCCACCTTCTGGCCACACTGAGACACTACTATACTTCCATATAGTAAGTGTTGGCAAAGCTATAGAGCAATTGGAACCCTCAAGCACTGCTGGTGGCAATGTAAAAAGATAAAACCATTTTGGAGAAACAATTTGACGATTTCTCATAAAGTTAAATATATACTTTCTATATTATCCACCCAGCAAATCTACCTCATATTTTCTCAAGAGAAATGAAAACGTGTGTCCTTATGAAGACTTCTACATTAATGTGTATAGTACTTATATTCATAATCACTATAATTGGGGAGGAAACTATCAAATGTCAATCAACAAATAAATGAATAATTAAATTGTGGTACATCCATAAAATAGAATACTAATCAGTAATAATAAAGGAAACACTACTGATACAAAAACATGGATAAATCTCAGAAACATCAGGCTGAGAAAAAGAAGCCAGACACGAATTATATATATTATATGATCTCATTTATCTGCCACTCTAAGAAAGACAAATCTAGGGGCCTGGGGAAGGTCATGGGCTGTACACTGGGAAAGAACACAAAGGTACCATTTTGGGATGGTAAAAATATCCTATATCTTCACTGAGGTGATGATTATGTGGGTATATACATATGTCTGTGTTTATATGTACACACACTTACACATATATACACATATATGTACATACTTACATACATGGATATACCTATATATCACTTATATACTTAGATGTACATATATACTTAGAGATACATTTCTCTACAGGTGTGTGTATACAGTTGTCAATTAATATTGCATACAATACTAAAGTGAAAAATTGCATTAAAGAATTAATTATATAATTAGTTGCTTAATGTCTGTCCCACCTCTTTCTGATCAGGAGCTTTGAAAGCAGGGACTGTATGTGTCTCGTTCATTGACTACTGTATCTGATGCCTCCCACCAGGTCTCAAATATAGTAGGCACTCAATAAATACTTTGTGACTGAATGTCCAGTCCATTCTAATCCATATTTGAGTTCCTTCTATATTCAAAGCATAGTATTAAGCAATGAAGAAAATATTAGAATAGGTCAGATATGAAGAGCTAACAATACAATAAGATCAGTACACAAATAATGACTATTTAAGTATCACATGTGTTTTAAACTTGTGGGTGGAAAGTCTGAAAAAGAGAACTATTTTCTTTTAAATATTCCTCTGGTAGTCAGTGTGTCTTTCAACAGCCATAAGGTTAAGGGGAAATGAATATGCACAAAAATTAAGGCTTCCCTTGAAAGGCTTGAAATTACTGGAAACTAGAAGTTACCATTTAGCTATTTGCCCAATTTGGGTAAGATATCTTTTAAAGGAGTACTCAAACAGCTGTTTTCTTTGGTGCTCACAGAGATATAAAGCACTAAATATTTCGATTTCAAGCCACCTCTACATGTAACTCACATAGCTCACCCATTGTCTCCTGCAATATTTTAGGTAGGAGATCAGTCATTTTGGTCTTTTAAAACTAAGGCTATAAAATAGCTTTCAAGAAGGGAAAAATCATTGCCCACTCATGATTCAACAGCTGCAAAATTTAAGGTGAAAGAAGAATGTAGTACTGCTGGCCTTGCTTATAGGACTGCTTGCTGTGAATATGCCTTTAAAATACAATGAGCAGGTAACCAGCGACCTTTATAATACGATGGTGGACAAGTTAGCAGAAAGAATGAGACAGCTTACTAGACACAACCAAGAGCATATGGAGATGCAGAACGATGTGTAAGTGTCCCTTCATCTAGATTACTATTTGGAGATTTGAATTATCAGTTCCAAAGTGTTAATATTTTTAAGGCACTACACTGGTGGTAAAGTACACCCTTTTTACGCTTTTTTTCTTTTCAGAGAGAAAAGGTGAATATGCCATTATGAACACCATCAGGTTTTTTAAAAATACACGTGTGGGGTGACTTGAATATCAAAAAAAAGCTTCCACGTCGCGTCAGAAAGGCCAGGTCTAGGTATTAGGATGTAATGCCACGCTGTAGTGTTCTATGAAAGGTAGAATGATTCTACAGTGTTAAGACTAGCCAGACTATGAAAAATAAGAAATGGCAAAAGAAATAAGCTTGGAGAATTTTCCCACATGAGCAAAATGTTCTACTAGACACATCTAGATTTTAAACAGCCACCAGCTATAAAATTCACATTGCTCTTTATATTAAAGTGATTTGGCCTTTTAAAACAGTCCCATGTTAGACGATGGCTCTTGGAATACTATAAATACTTAATGGCTCAAACAGTCTCAAAAGCTACCCAATGCAATAATTTATTTAAATTATATTAAGGTTTTTTTTTTCTCCCCTCCTGATCTAGCTGGATAAAACGTTAGATCTTTCGTACACACATATTTAACGGTCAGGTCATATAATCTAATGAGGCAGAGCCACAGAACATAACAAACTTGACTTATATTCAGAGGAAAAAGACTTAATTCCTAGCTCTACGGCTGGCCATGAGATTTTAGCCCATTGCTTAACTTAATCCAGGCCTTGGTGTTCTCATTGGTAAACAAGAATGTTAACCGACTTATAACTCTTAGTCCACGATAAAGTGCTATATACGTGTAAGGGTTCATTACTGTCATCAGTTAGATTCACGTGGGCCTTTTATCATTATATTCTTATGGAGAGACAAATACAGAAAAGATAAAGTCTTTGAAAATTTCTCTTTTTAATGTCACCTGAAAGATGCCTGTACTTTGCAATTTTCGGACCAGCTATATTCTGAGATTTGTGTAGTCAACCACGACCACACCAAGCAGGATGGCATTTATCTTTATAATAATACAGAGTGCTCTGTTGTAAAGTAGGGTCACTGAAATGAGTAATAATCCCACCGGCGTCTAAGGTACAACCAGCAGGGTCCAGGTCAACAGGCAAGCAGCCGATAATTTGCCCAACAACACTGAATTTCATCTGCCCACAGCCTCTATCTACTGATTATACAATCAATACACCTCAGATGAGAAGAGCTAACAACTGACCAGGGCAGATCAATGCTAGCAAATAAGCGCTTCATGACAAAAAGTTTGATAATTACCATTCTGAAGCCGTGTAAATGTTGTTTCTATTGTAACAACATTCATGATGATACTGCTATGATTGCACTGTTATTATAGGTTTAATGTTAGGCAATCAAGCTACAGTGGTCTAGATATCAACAAACAGCATCAAAAGAAAACATCAAATTGTCCCTATTCTTTTGACACTGTAGCTGAGAAATTTTTCTATGTTAGTGGCCTTAAATGAACAATAATAAGTGACAATTTAGTGGAAAACACTATTTTCACATCTTACAAAAGTCATGCAATATAGATTGATACAAGTATGATTATTTCTAGGACCACTTGAACCAGGGATTAAAATAAACTCAGTCCTGTGACCACGGTTTTCTTTCTTTCCCTTTTTTTCCACATACATCATTTAAAGAGGATTTATGTAAATTTTCTCTGTACTCATAATTTTTTCGAGCATTAGTGCAGTCATAAGTATAGGGCACCTTGACTTGATTTAATTATCATCGTTTCTACTACAGCACTTTATTTTTTTTTATATTTTATTTTTAAGCCCTGATTGCTAGTTCATTCTCAATCATTAACATTTAGAAGAACTAGTCATTACTGGTTTTCAATAGCTGCTTGGGTTCCCATGAGCACTTAGACTCTTAAAACACAGAAACAGAAAACAGACATTTCAAAGGTAGAACAAATCATGACTCCTAGAGGTAGGGTTCAAGAAGCCCTTGGTGTGTGGGCCCCGACGCACACAAATTCTTAACTTTCCCATTTGCTTTTTTAAAAACCACAAGGAATTGGGTCTAAAAAAAACAACTAGGACATCTCATTTCTATAAGATGCTTGCTCATATAGAAAAGTGTGAACCAATTCCAAAATGAAAGGCTTTTCTAAAGAATGGCAGTCACTTTGGACGATAATCATTTCTACAGAGGTATGTCTGACTTTCGATTTGTGTGACACATATTTTTAATTGTCACTTCCATAAATCCATGCTCCAGCTGCACCCAGACAGCAGTAAAGTTACCTGTCTACTACTTGGTCTCCACATCCGTGAGCGGTCACATCTCTCACTGTCTGGGGTAAATCAGCCACCTTTCCATGTAGATAAGAGATACTGGGGAGGAGGGGAGCCATGCTAAAGAGTTTGTCAATAGCTCAGGAGAGAAAGGGAAAACCAAAAACCTTTTGTGGGCAGCAGTGCGAGCAAGATTTCTAGCGTGCTCGGGGGTTGCTGTTAAATGTCTTTTTCAGCAGTATTCTCTCTTTTTCTGTGCAGCTTCTACCTCGCAATAGAGTCAAAGAATATGATGTATATTAAAATGCTTTGTCTCTCAGATGGGGCTCATTTTTATTCAGGGACAATTTTGCTGACTGACAGGTAAGCGTTTGGTGCTGAAATTGGACCTTACAAGAGCTTTGCATTTCATTTGCTCCATTACACCAGTGCATGAATTACCGGCCTTCCACGTTGGCATCTTTCCATTACTTTCAAATATCTGACATGAGCAAAATGATTCATCTGACATTTCATGTAACAAATTTGTTCCAAAAAGAATAGAACATTATTATACTATTTTATATACCTGGGAACCACAACCTTCCACCCTAATCTGACCAGAAATTGTAAGTGTATAAATAGTAGCTGATATCAGTTTAAGAAAACACACTGCCAGTGACAGCTGTAAAATATCGCAGGCGGGAAATAGGTCTGCTGTTTCGTATTACCCACTGTCACTTCAACCTACTTCCTGAAATGTTAGCAAACTTTAGTCAAAGAAGCAGCTTTGTATTTTGATTTCATTTCCACCACTGAATCAACTTTGAGGCATTATTTATTCTGATGCACCAATACATCAACTTTTTCACTTTTAATCAGCTGCCTTAACATGTGTTCATTTTCCTTACAGAAATATCTTCCTTGAAACAGGACAGATAACTAGTAGAGTCAAGGGGTTAAGAGGCCTGTAACAAAGACTCACTCATAGTTGTAAGCTACTGTTTGCTGACTAGTACAGAATGGTCTCTTAATCCTTCTAGCTCTCACTTTCTCTTTGAATGCTTTTTTTTTAAAGCAACAATTATACAGACCATGACTCACAACCTTAAGCTATCTCCCCATTCGAAAACTAATATCACACCCAATTACCCAATTTGCTTTGTAGAACTAAAACGGTGTTTCAGCTCTTTGCTAAAGGCCAGTGCTATCCTAGAGAGCCTTGCTCTAAGTAGAAAATTAGGGAAGAAAGAATTCTCAGCTTTATGACTCAGCCAGGAGTTTTTCCCACCTCTTCACTTAAAAATACCTCAGTGACACATTACAATCTGCCATCTAAAGCTGAAGATCACAGATCTACACTCAAAGAAGGGTTTTTCTAGGTGACAGTATAACATTTCATAAAGTAGCAGCATAATTATGTGACAGCAAAATTTAAAATATCATGTTCACTGTTAGCATGAATACATCAAATTAATACAGTATTATTTCCATATGAAATTATTAGCCTCATTATTGTACAATGGTATTTTCTTTAATAAATGGTCTCTTTTATATTGTAAATGTTAATGTACTTTATATTATGCTATATCCTTCTTAACAATGTTAATTTACCTTCAAGTATTATTCATATGCTGAATTTATATAAAGCTATAATTAAAAAAAGAGAGACATTCAAAAAGTCTCATTACTTTTGTCATTATAACTCACCTGTATTAAAAAAGCATCTGGGAATTCATGGCATTTCCCTGGTACAACCAGCACCAAAGTGATTTGCCTACTCTGGGGAATCATTTAACTAGAATGCTTACAGAAGATACTGCATATATGAATAACATATATGTCTGAAGAAAGAGTATTAATAAATGGTCCAAGAAAGTAAATCTTTTAGAAATAAACTCCTTGAAATAGGTCCAGCATCAAACTCAAGCATTCTTTTCACAGAAACTGAATGAATGAATGTTCTTTGCCATATTTCTGTCTGGATTAGGATGAGTACTGAAGGTGTGGGGCTACTAAAGTGTCAGCGATTATCTTTTGAGTTGCATTTTTTAAATTGTGCAAATGAGGCTATTTGGGGGCACATCGTAAGCAGTCGCTAGCTTCAACAGTGCACTTACTATTATTCTTGACTCCCCTCTCGCACTAAACCTAACAAGTTACTCCTCAGACCTGGGTACCCCCACCAGCCACGTTCTCCTCACCTGCTCCTATGACTATTAAATGCATTCAGTGTAAGTCACAAATCACCTGGACTTTAAGCAGTGATCACACTCATACCAGACCCTCATGTAGTCCAGCACGCTTTCTATCTTTCAGTAAATATCCTTCACTATTCAAACTTGCCCCTGACCCTTCATTTTCCGCAGGCGACTGCTTCCCAAGTCACTGAAATATATTGAGGCCACTGAGCACTACTACATCTCATAACTTTTATCTTCCCTACTTCAGATTCCCTGGGTCTTCTTTTGCTTCTGCCTCTTCTCTCTTCTGTTTTTTATTTCGTCCATTTCATCTTCTCCACCCTCTGTGCCCTCTCTATGTTCAACACCTCCATGGGGATGCTCACATCTCCCAGATTTGGATATAGCAGGTCACCAGGAAGGGAGATGCCTAGTGAGTAGCTTAAGAGTCTGACATATACTTTATAAGGAGTCAAAAAAAAAAATTGCTGGAAAAGTAAACGAATGACTGAATATTGAATAAAGTTCTATAAAGGTTTCATGCTATGTGAACCCACAGGCAAAAAAAAAGCAACAAAAAGTATAAGGATATTTATAAAATAAATCTAATAAAAATGAAAACACAAAAGAACACCTAAATAAATGGAGAGACACGCCACATTCTTAGATGGAAGCAGTCAGTATTGTAATGATGTTATTACTTCATTATCAAATTAGAAGTTAACGCAACTTCAAACAAAATCACAATTTGTATTGACAATATACATACACTTTTTTTTTTTTCTGCACTGGTATATGGGGTCTTGATCCTGGAGAGACTGCTCCTTCTAGGGCAAGCTAATTCCTAGAGAAAGCAAATGACTCCCCTTGCAAGAGTGCCTTTGATATACAAACCAACCAATCCAGAGCCCACAACCCCAACCAACTCTTTCACCAAATTCTCACACATCAAATCAATATCTTCCCTGCTCTAAGCCACCCCAGGGTCAGGTACTAGAAAATTAGGGACCACCCTTATAGCCCAGAACCAACCAAAATTATTCAAACTACACGATACTAAGCTAACTCAACATACATACCCTGCCTCACCCATTCCTTCCCGTGAAAACTCCAATAAAGCCTCGAGGCCGTGCTCTCCCCTCTTCTCTTCTGCTTCCTATCTGACCCTGTTGCCTCCCCATGTGGCCCTGCATAGCATGCTCTGCCTCCTGTTCCTAGAGATCGGTGAGTATAAGCTTCTTCCTTCATGACAATCATTTCTGTATCTGCGTGTCTTACCATACATGATTAAAACAAATCCTAAGCACATTTTAATACTCAACTTGTATTTTTTAATTCAATAAACAGATTCAAATGTTCACCTGGAAGAATAAATAAAGACAGTCAAAAAATTTTAAATAGAAGACTAATTTTAAATAGAAGAATTTCTGCCTGATCAGAAATCAAAATATAACTATAAATATATATTAATTAAAGGAGAAATAGTCAAATCAGTGAAACAGAACACAGCATCCAGAAACAGACACACTTACATACATGGATTATAGTGTATGATAAAGATTATATTTCAAAAGAGTGAAACAAAGATGAACTATTTAATACATTTTGTTTGAACAAATGGAAGACCATATAGAAAAAATACATTTGGAATCTTAGCTCATATCATATGCAAAACTAATTTCCAGATGGAATCATATGCTTCAAAATGTTTAAAATGAAATTGACACATATTACAACATGGATGAACCTTGAAGATACTATGCTAAGAGGAATAAGCCAGTTACAAAGGGCAAATATTGGATGATTCCACTTATATGAGGTACCTCGGGTAGTCAAATTCATAGAGACACAAAGTAGAATAGTGGTTGCCAAGAACTGAAGGGAGGAGGGAATGGGGATTTATTGTTTAATGGAAATGGAGTTTTGGTTTGGGGAGATGAAAAAGTTCTGAGGATGGATGGTGGTGATGGTTGCACAACAATGTGACTTAATGCACTGAACCATACACTTAAAAATGGTTAAAATGGTAAACTTTATGTTATGTATATTTTATCACAATAAAAATATTTTTAAATAGTAGAGTATTTGGCAATAATTCATGAAGATAGTTCATAAATGAGTGACATGTCAGACACAATGTTCTAATGAAGTATTTCATATGTTAATGTCATCTCAAAATAAGCTCTGTAAGACCCATAATTTCTATTTCTTGTTATTTATTTATTTATATCCAAGATTATATCAAAGAATGCCTTCGAACAATATTATATGAATAATATTCATTATGAATGACTGTGCAAATAAATGAAACTCACTACATGTATGGATTTGTAAAGTAGTTGTTAAGTCCTAGAAACAAGAGAATACATAGGATTGCTACACACAGATATTATATTAATTTTTTAAAAAGATGCCTAGCTACTAACTGTGAAAAGAGCAGACTAGATTTAAACTAGAACAATGTTTTAGTTTCATTTCCATAGACCTAAGTCTGTGTGTGTTTATTTGAATGCATATTAAAATATTAGTAAAACGTGACATCAAGTATTATCCCACTGGGACAAATTCTTGCCTCCCTGAAGTTTTAAGGAATTCTCACCTCTTTTATCTCACCTTTACAAATTCTTTATTTTTCTATCTAAAAGAAACAAATAAAAATAAACCTCTAGTTAAAGTCTACATCTTTCTATATCACTATACAAATCTACCTTTTTATGCAGGTGTTACCTCTTAAATTCCATTACATTAGTAAAAAGGACTGGATTTAAAATATCAGCTCTAGTTCCCCCAAAGCAAAAGAAAGATTGCATTAAACATGGTTTCGTTTGTTGATCCTAAAATCCCTTTTAACCTTGCCACCATGCTCTGAATCTAAGCACTTATGAATTTCAGATTATCTAACCTTTAGCTCAAAACATTTTTTAACCTTTATTTTTGGTCTCAATAAGTGCCTGTCTAAAAGTACAACAGGACTTGAAACCAGTAGGCTGTCTTTTGAAGTTAAAATACGTAACAACATTCTGATACCCTACCAATCTCTGAAGATCTTCTTTTCAAAGCATGGTCCTCCAGTCCGTGTATTCATAAGCTAAATGGAATCACATTACACAGTAGTATAGATTGTTTTCAAAATAGCCTGGTGGTCTGTTTTTGTTGGTTTGCTTTTAATCTTTTAAAAAGTAGAATTAGTCACACCAAACTATTTAAAAATTAGGCAACTTTGATCAAGTCTGAAAAAACAGAAGCAGATAAGAATAGCTACCAGCGTTAGTAGCTTCCTTCATAGATTGCTCCTGTTGTGGTTGGTATCAATAACAATAAACAGTTATTTAGCTCTGACTGCACAGAAGGAACTGCCTTCCCCCATGTAAATGAATAGATATCTCCGTTATGGGGAGACTCAGATAATAGTATTTTGTTAAATTCCTGGAATGCAATTGTTTGAAAGAAGATGATAAATCTATTCCTCTAACAGATTTAGTATTGCCACAGGGATTTCATCGTAGTTCAGTCATAAATTAATTGCACAGTAGATTTATTCATCTATCATTCTCCCATAACAAGTCTGATCATGATTGCTTTGTATGTCTCCATTTGGCACACTGGGGTTTTCTTCGTTTAACAAGATTATTTATTAATCAGGCATTTATTGAAAAAGGTTTAAAGGAACTCAGTGGGTCTGAGACAGAGTGCATTAGATCTATCATTAGGATTATTTTTATTTCAGGTATTCCTTTAAGTGGGCCTCATTGTATTTGGGGGAAATATTACTCATAAGATGGGTATTTTCTCTTAAATACACTTATCCTGGCTTTATGAAATACCTGACATGGGGATAATCCACTTAAAAAGAAAAAAATTAACTATGTAGCATCTCTATGAATTTGGTATTTAGAGGGCAAAAACCACTTCTAAATTAATATCCAGTAAAGAATAATCCTAGTTAAGAAATAAAATCCTCCTTGATCCAAATGGCAACTTTGAAAAAAAGGAAACCAATAACTATAAAAACTCCCCACACAAATAAAATTTACCGGTTGTGATAAAATTCACATTATCAAACTGATATGCCATTTTGCCTTATACCAGGCAAAAACTGTCATTGCAACAGAGAGCATTTTATTTGCGGACTAAATGAGTAATGACTGCACTTGAAGCTAATGCACAGAGAAAACTGAGGAAAGAGGATTGGCAATGACCAGGGCTCAAGCTTCCCTTGGTAACTACACTCCTTGAATATTCTAACCCACATAGATCACACCAGCCACCACCTCCACAAAGAGGGAGACATGAAACACTGAGAGAAGAGATGGGGGAGAGATAAGAAGAGAGGCAGGAAAATTATGGAATTTGAGAATTGGAAGGGATTTTACAGAACTACTGATGGAGAGTTATAATAGTAATAGTATATAGATTGGGAATGTACAGTTATTAAACAAAATTCATTTTGAAAGTAGGAAAAATATCAAAGTGACTCAGAATCATCTGAAATGAATATATTCCATTGGATTACATATGCAAATTTTGTGAAATGCTCCAAAAACACCGCCATTACTATAATAAGCTGTAAGAAGCCTATGATATTTGCATCTTGATGTAGAGACCTTTACCATATAAGTAGAAATATTGCAAGTAACTGAACTTAAAACTTTTGAAAATGAAAAACATTTATTTTGAAGAAGTGAGATGATATTATCATCAGTTATTAACAGTTTTCCTACTGAGTTGTCTCTGGGTACAATAGTTCTATGAATAAAAATCACACCTTCCTGTGTTTTATTCATGAGGCCGAGTCTCTCAGAACACATACTTAGTTTGGGGCTCTGTCAAGAATTAATCTAAACAATCCAAAAATTGAGGTAAGATGGCCAGAGCGGTCAGCTGAAATTCTGAGACTGCCTTAAAGACAGGCATTTCAACCACTATCATCGCATCTAAGCCAAGACTTGACTACTCTGCTTGAAAAATATATCCTGAACGCTTCCACTTTTCTCCCTTCTGTCTCTTCCCTCACTGTCTCCCTTGTCCCTGTTCTCTGATCTGGGCGTCTGCAGTAGCCTCTCTCAGAATCCAGGCCCCGCTCCAGCCCTAGTCCTTTGTGCACTCTGTAACCAGGGGTTCTTTAAAAGTACCAGGCTGTGTATGTCATTCCCCCAGCTTTGCTTCAGTGTCTTCCCATTGCTTTTAGGATAAAGGCCAAAAATCCCTGCCATGGCCCATGAGGCTCTGCAAAGTCTGGCTCTTTCTCTTTCCTCCCCTGTTTTGCTCACCTGCTCCAGCCAAGCTGACCTTTTTAGACTTTTAGTTCCTTCAGTACCAAGCTCCTTGCAACCTCTGGGACTTTGCAAATGCTCTGCCAGCCTCTACAACACTTTGCCCCACATTTTCACCAATGCATCCTTTAGATTTAGGCTTAACTGTCATTTCCCCAGGAATGCATCCCTTGATCACCACAGCTCTCCCCTAGCAAAGTTGGATCTCCTTATAAATTCTAATAACAACTTTTATCATAATTGGAAGTAAACAACCTTTCTGAAGTATGCTTGTAATCTACTACACGAGGGCAGGAATGGAATTTTGTCTCATTAACCAGTGCCCCCAGTGCTAAGTAGGCACTCAATAAACACCTGCTGAATGAATAATTCTAGATCCACAGAGAGCAGTGAACACCAACTTTGGAACTAGCTTCTATGGCTGTGCTGTTGAAAAAACAGTTAATGCCTGGCTTGGCTCCCAAATTTTGGATTCTGACAAAAGTTGTGCTAGCAGGGTTGTGCCAAGACAACAGATATAACTTCAGAAGAAACCTGACCTGGGAAAGCCTCTCCTTTTATCTTCTTTCAATTCTCATCCCACTCATGTCTGTCTCCGTCTAATAGCAATCTTTTCCTTCCAGAAAACAAGCTGAGCCCTAAATTGAGCTTCCTCCAAAAAGGACCCCACTTCTATCAGTGCACTCGCTTAGACAATGTTACTCAAGACTCTGTGTGTGTGTGTGTTGTATCCTTTCTCTGACTTTATGAGAAAGGATTTACATGCGAGAGAAGGGAAGTGTTTTGAGACTCTCCTAAATGAACATAATTTTTCCATCACAGTTGATAGCTGTTGCACTGTGCAGTGCTTAGGGCAGAAATAGGAGTATTCCTGTTCAGCAAACGTCATGTCCACACAGAGGTCACCCACAGCTCTGTGGTCCTGTGGAGAGCATTTTAATATGCTGCTGACTGATGGTTGCATTGCAAGTGTCACATAAGCCTGACCGAAGGGCTGAATTAATGTTAATTAGGACAATCTAAGAGTTCTTTGGATAACCCAAGGCTGAGCCAGTACTGTTAAAAGAGCTGCAGGAAGGTTTCTATTCCTCCATTAAATCATCCCAATAATTCCATACTAAGAATTGTAGATTTGACACTCTTTACAAACCCACATAGGAATCTTCTGGTCAACTGGTAACTCTCATAGGCAGAATTTACTTCTGGAATCCTGGTTCCTTTGGAGGCTGTCCTTCTCTCTCAAGCTTCTGACTTGGCTATACAATGACCCTCCAATTCTGCTGCCACTAGGTGTTTAACCCTAGACTCTTATGTCCCTGAGAAATATTACAGATCAGGGCCCAACTCTTAAAAACACATTTACGTCAATCCTTGTTATAAGCATAGGAGGCAGTGACAACTGAGATGTTTAACAGGCATGCTTTCTGTTTGTCTTCAACTTTTTAAATTAAAAGCATCCACAACTCCTCACACTGTATCTACTCATCAGCGTCAAGTGG
Organism: Camelus ferus; assembly: GCF_009834535.1. Lineage (NCBI taxonomy): Eukaryota > Metazoa > Chordata > Mammalia > Artiodactyla > Camelidae > Camelus > Camelus ferus. Next base: position 31,750,545 of record NC_045710.1, on the reverse strand, counting down.
GGTTCTCAGATTGCCAGTCAAAAAGCCTAGATTTGTTTCAATTCTGCCACAACTTCTTAACCTCTTTTCCTATGGCTGATTTTTTAAAAAATTTTGTTAACATCATAATTCACTGCTGCGGAGAAGAAAGTTGCTTGATCCTTCCACCATCAGCTAGAAGCCCCTACAGTGGCCTTGTGGTTCATAGGCCTTTAGGACTGCCCCTGTGTGAGTCAAACAATAGCTCACATAGGATCCAGCAGCCAGACTGAAAAGAAATTCCAAATTCGGCCCCAATGGACTAATTGAACTTAGCAATTTGTTCTTTTTCATTAAAAAAAACACTTGTAGTATCTTTTTGTAATGCAACAATAAGCTACAACGTGGATTGCTGCAGAATTCTGGAACAAAGCCAGAGCAACAATAGCTCTTTTTCTTGAGGAATAAGACCCATATGTCAAAATTTATCTAGAAACTCAATTTGCCTTGCTGCTTCATCATGCTAGGAGAATAACTACAAAATTATATTACTGTTCATTATGTCCAGGGGGACCCCAATTTATTATGATTCGTGCCAGAGGAGTGCAGTAGCCTCAGCAATGGCTATTGCTGTGTGGAGATGTGCCAGGCTCGTAATGGTTATGAGTGGATCATAATACTATACTTGGTTTTTTGCAAATGTTTAATTGACATGAAATATTCAACAGCTGGTAGAGTAATTTGTAATCCTCATCATTTTGGCCCCATCTAATTTATCCAACAGATTTATGGACTTTATACACCCACTCATGCACTCACACACAAATACATGTTGTTGTATGACAACACAATATTGGATGGCAAACTAGCTCTATGTGAAAAGAGCTGAAATAGCACTGTCAACTTTTGAGAATTCAGCCTTCCAGTTTACTATTAGGGTCAAAAAAGTAACACCTGTGGCATGACTAGGACTTGATCATTTATTAATAAGACAACTGGGAGACCTTTCAAAACGTGGTTTTGGCTGAACATAGACTCACCTAAGAGTTTGTTGTTTTTTAAATTCCAAACCCAGACCACACTCTATCTCACTTAAATTGAATTCCCTGGGGTGAGATCCAGGCATCAATTTGTTTTTTTTTTTTAAAGCTTCCCAGGTGACTGCTATGTGCAGACAAACTTTAGATCTGCTTTAGCATCTGTTTATTCTTGAGGTTGTGGGGTTTTGTTGGTGGTGGTGGTTTTTTTGTAAATTAAGTACAGCTCAGGGTGTATATAATAACGAATTATACAATTCTCACATGTCAGTTCTATAAATGATCTAAAAAAATCACCTCATGTAAGTAGTTTCATTTTCAAGAAGGGAAGATAGAAACCCAGAGAAGTCAAGTGACTTTCCTAAGTTCTCTCAACAAGTTAGTGACAAAGTTTTACAGCTACATCTTTGTGCTCCAACACAGGATTCTTTCCAAGAAATAGTATTGCCTGACTATTCACATTTTTGGAAAAAAATTTTACTTCTTTTTCTGATCCAATTTATGGACTTAAAAAAGTATTTGAAAGCATAGCCATTAAGCTACCTCTCTCATGTACTAATTGAATGTAAATTAAAGTTAAGCTATTGGGAAGGGCCCTCTTGACCTGCACGAGGCTAGGAAATGCGAGAGATACAAAGATGAGAATCTACAATCCAGCATAAAAAATCAGGACAACACACACGACTCTGACAAGAGGCGGATTAAGTGAGGAAACAATGGATAGTGCTGGAACGGCTCTTTGCACCATGATTCCATTCTGCACAACCTGAACAGCACCCCGTGGGGTGGCTCAGTTCATGAGAGTCACTTACAAATAATGGTGGACACTTGCATTGAGGTAATAATACCACAAGGCCCAACCAAAAATTAGAGTATTATCAGCTTGACAAATAACAGGAACATAAGCCTTTACAGTCTGAAGAAAGCTCTAATCAACTAATGTGCTTTGAATGTCAATTGTATTAATAATGTGAAACTACTGCTTCTATACCTTCTGTTTAAATTACTGTCTTTACTCTGTTCCCCTATGACAGTGTCAGGAACACAAAGGGTAATATTCACAGAATGAAAAACAATGCAACTATTAAAATAATATTGCAGAAGAATTTTCAATCACATTGAAATGGCCACAGTATATTTTGAAGTTTAAAAAAGTTACAGTATAAAACAGTACTTATAGTGTAACTCTTTAAAAAATATTAATTTTTATACACGCTTGTGGAAAATATATCTCAAAAGAGTTATAGGATTATTTTTGTAATAAAAATATTTTAAAAGTTCAGTAGAGGCCAAGTTTTGTGAGGTTTAATTTAACCTCAGCCTTATTTTTCTCTTCATAAAATAGGAATAATATTAGTTACAGCCCAGGTTGTTTAGGTCAAATGGTATAATTTTGGGTAGATTTTCTAAAAATCTTTGCATATTGTGAAATGCATACCTTATTATTTTTATCCATATCCCACCACCAACACCAACACCCCCAGTACTGATGGATGCAAGTCCTCTTAAGCAGGCTAGAGAGGTGGGAATACTGTATTTTAAGAACATGGCTTTGGAGACATAGGAATCCTGGTTACTAGCTGTATGACCTTGGGCAACTTTCCCAACCTCTCTAGAGCCTCAGTTTCCTCATCTGAGAAATGGAGATAATAATAATACCTATCTCACAGGGCTACGGTAAGGATTAAATGAGTTAACACTTGCATTTGGCATATGAATGAAAGCTCATGAAGTATTAGCTATTATTGTTGTTAATAACTGTGCTGCTGTTATACTACTAACAATTATAATTGTACACAAAGCAAATGGATTAGAAGACAATAAAAGATAAACAGAAAAACAAAACTAGTTTATTGTGAAAGTGCTCTGGATCTGAAATTCTGATGTGGTACCCAGGGTGGAGTGGGAGGGGGTGAGGAGCCATTAGCCCTTCTCAGTAGTTCAACACATCAGAGGAATCCTGATTCAAAGTCCTCAGCTATGTGACAAGTTACAAAGCCCTTGGCAGAATATTCCAATAAACCTCCTACCAACTTGACCTTGTATTTTCATGTTGTTCACACTCATTACCATAAAAGCAACGCCACCACCACTGCTGCTTCACCACGACCATCATCTCTACCTTAACTATCCTAAATGGAGGCTTGATTTTTTTCTCCTATTTACATTCTCCAGCCCTGTCCAGGGATCACTTCTCTACTTCGTCACTGTCTGGTGATTTCCAAGAATTTCCCTAATCAATCCATGCCCTCCTTGCCTTGCACCAGATAATTCCACTTCCTTGAACATTTAGAAGCATCAGATCTACTTTACTCTGTCACAAGTGAGTGAGGAGGCCCAATGGGACCAGATTCTAAGGTTTGTCATTCATGTCTTAGTTGCATGGCTGAACTGATTGAGGTAAAATAGGAATATTAAGGCCTACAGGTATGACTTAGAAGAATTATACTGGGAGAGGTCACCTGGTCATCTCAAGAGAAACCACAGGGGAAAAAAAAAAAGGTCAAATGCAGATTGTGATGCCCTGACTGGGCCATGGGTGCCCAGATTAAACATTATTTCTCCATGTGTCTACAAGGGTGCTTCTGGGTGAGATTAGCATCTGAATGAATGGATTTGTAAATTGCCCTCGCCATTGTGGGTGGGCATCATCCAATCCTTTAAGGGTCTGAATAGAACAAAAAGAGGAGGAAAGGAGGATTTACTTCCTTCTGGCATGCCTGCTTTGCTCTGACATGGTCTTCTGCTCTTGGACTGAGCTTTACACCATTAGATCCCAGGTCCTCAGGCCTTCAGACCTGGACTGGAATTACACCACCAGCTGTGCTGGGTGTTCAGATGCAGATGGCAGGTGGGGGGGCTTCCAAGCCTCTATAATCATGTGAGCAAATTCCTCATAATAAATCTCCATCTATATACGTATCTATCTCCTATTGGTTCTGTTTCTCTGAAGAACCCTGACTTACATACCTATATACCAATTTATAGAGATGAACAATGATTAAATCATATGTTAAAAATATATCCATCTATATAAAAATCTAATACAAAATAGAGATTAAGAAAGGAAAACAGTAATGATAGTCTTATGAGAGTATATATACTATAAACCACCAGTCAGATAAAGAATTAAGATTTAGAATTAAATCTAGACACAAAATTGACATTTTGGTAAGATGTAGTAGTGATGAGGAGTTTCACTTCGCCAGACTTATGCTGTGGGAACCTATAAAACACAATGTCAGAAAGGCTAAACTACAGAATGCTGAAGTTTGCAAGAAGAAAGAAAAAATGATAAAGATTACAAAAGTTGTTTGGAACAAGAAGATAAACAAGAATGTTGCAGAACCAGTGTCCAGGGTGTGCACTCTAATAATAAAGGGTGATAGGAAGAAGGCAGTACTTATCAACTCCTTTTTTGGCTCTGATTAAACTTTCTCTCTGGGATGGGTAGAATAAGAATCAAAAAGAAGGACTCAAAGCCCCAACTAAGATGTAAGATAGTAAGAAAACAGCATGAAGTCACTTCAAATGAATTCATGTTCGCAACCTGAGACCAACTGCATCCCAGGTCACTAAAAGAATTTGAGAGCAAATGTGCAGAATCAATATTAGGAACTTTGAGACATCCCAAAGAACAGGGGAGGTGCCAGGAGAATGGAAATGTAATAGGCTATGTTCAGATTCTTTTAAAAGGTAAAGATCAGGTAACAGTATAGCCAAAGGGCATAACCAGTGTCCATACCTACCCCCTGCCCCAAACTGTAGCTATTAATAAATGAAAGTATGCCAAACTCAACTCACATCCTTTTTTAATTATTATTTAACAGATCAATCAGGCTGTCATTCAGAGAATGCCAGAGTATCTCTTGATTTCAGGAAGACATTTAACTAACCCTCAGGAAGATCCTTATGGACAAGATCAAGACCAACCAGCCCAATTAGTTGATGGATGTCAACTTGTCTTAGGAGAAACTTCCCAGAATGGTGTATTTAGATCTAGCCTATTCAAAAATTTTTATTGACAACTTGAAAAGAGACTTCACAGGCAAACTTACAGACTATTTTTCCAATAGCCCAAAGCATTTTTATTCTAATGAATAAAAATTAGAATTGACTTTGATCGGTATAAAAATGAGTTAGGAACCAATAAATTCAAATTCAAGTGAAATTCAGCAGGTAGACATATAAAGAAACTAATTTATCTTAAAACAACAAAAAATCAAACACCATGTACAAATTAGAGAAGATTCAGCTTGTTAGCAGTTCAAATGAAAAAGATGATTCTCAATATCCCTAAAGTGCTTTTTCATGAACCAACTATGTAATTCTAGTTCTACCAACTGTTTCAGGCACTGTGCTAGACCCTTTCACCTGCTCCCTAATTAGGCTTCAGTAAGTAGATAGAGGGTCCAGATGCACAGATGCAGTAGTCCATCATACTGGACTCTGTGCAAGACACATCTTTCAAAGGGATAACAGATTTGGTAGAGACAAGGGTGAAAAGTCAAAGACTACATGAAAAAAACAAGTTTTGTCCAAAATAGAAATTCTAAGTCTGAAGAAATAAAGACTCAGAAAAGTCATGAGAATTATCATCAAATACATGAAGGACTCTCATGAAAACAGGGCAGGTCTCTAGAGAGCAGGACAGAATGTATATTATAACAGAGAGGAACATTTAGGCTCATGATGGTGAACATTTCCTCGCACCTGCAACAGTTAAACCATGTGCACTTACTACTAGTGGAAATGCTCATTAATCTGTCAAGATGTTTACTGGAGGGGTTCCTGCACTGGGAGAAAGCTAGATGACTGTCCAGTCCCTTCCAACATGATCATGCCATGATTCTGTGAATATTGTGTCCTAATTAAAACAACACCATCACTAGGTTGTGCTCTAATCCAACAGCTCTCAAGTTGGATGGCTTTCATGTTTCTAAGCCTTTGAAGAATCATCTGTTGTAGACACTGAGAATTAACTAATAAGTCTCTCTGAACCTTTTCTACTGAAGATAGATTTCTGCCTTAGGAATATGCTTTGAGGCCACAACAGAAGACAAAAGCAGTCCCTACATCCTTCCATATGTATAAATTGGCCAATCCCAAAGTCTACACTTAGCAAGCACCAAGGATGCTGTGATAGTGCAAAAGAGCTCTTAAAGATACCTGACAACCATTCTAAGTGAAGTAAGCCAGAAAGAGAAAGAAAAATACCATATGAGATCGCTCATATGTGGAATCTAAAAAACAAAAACAAAAACAAACAAACAAACAAAAATAAAGCGTAAATACAGGACAGAAATAGACTCACAGACAGAGAATACAGACTTGTGGTTACCAGGGGGGTGGAGGGTGGGTGGGGTAGACTGGGATTTCAAAATTGTAGAATAGATAAACAAGATTACACTGTATAGCACAGGGAAATATACACAAAATGTTATGATAACTCACAGAGAAAAAAATGTGACAATGAGTGTGTATATGTCCATGAATGACTGAAAAATTGTGCTGAACACTGGAATTCGACATAACATTGTAAAATGATTATAAATCAATAAAAAATGTTAAAAAAAAAAAAAAAGATACCTGACAACACTACTGCAGTTCATCATCTCAAGGAGAAAGTCATCCCATGAGCTTTCCTTTAATGCTAGTCAGGTCCTGCTAAAGGGCATTTTAAATTAAATTGGCTTACATGTCGGGAGTAGGGGCAACCTAAGTTGATATAAAGCAGAGAGCTAATGTAATTCTTAAACTTCCTCCTATCCCTTAATATATTATTATTCTCCCTTAATAGTTTATCCTATACTAAATAAAAGAGACATTTGTCTATTCCTTACATTTTAAAAACAGCAACATGGAACAGAAAAATCTTGAAAACAAAAGTGCCTTGAAAAAAATCGTCTCTCCACATAAAGTGACTGTCTGCTGGTAACAAGCAAATGGACGATGACTCAGATATATGGTACCAACCATTCTTTTAATTATTTGAATACTTTTTCTTTCACAAACCTTTCCTAAAGAGATTATTACTATTGTTATTGTTTCTATTTTACACATGGATGAAGGAAGAGAGGGAAGGATAGAGAGAGGGAAGGCTGAAATAAATTAAGTGACTTATTTAAGGTATTCCAGCAAGTCAGCTCAAGATAAGGAGCAACACCACCAGACCATCCACTAATATTCCCCTTCTTCAAAAAAGGATGGCCAAACAAAGGACTGGCCTCATAGAACCACAAAATTAAGTGCTTTATTAAACATAGTTCAGTTTTGCTTCCTATTTGTTTCACGTTAGTCTTATTTCCTCAAGTGAGGGAATGCGCTGGGATTTAAACACAGGACCCTCCCCAATCCCCCAAAACAGAAAGAAAACAGAAAACATTCCCAACACTTCCTTTCAATGCTGTCATCCAACCGAGCTATGAATACAATTGAAGTAATGCCAAAAAAAAAAAAAAAGCCGTCATTACCATTACCATTTCCGCTGGACAGTTCTGTGACAAATAACACTTGCAAACCACATTATCATTAATTATGATGAATCCGAAGTATAGGTAAATCAATAAAGAAGGCATTTTCTCAGTGAAAAGAGACAAAGCAAACCACATAAGCAAGAGTTTTAAAAAAGATAAATTTTTGCATGCTGTTGCATTCATGGGGGTGAGGCAGGTGGATATTTTCTGTATACTTTCTCCCTGAAATAATATTACATCCTCCTAATTTGCATCTATTTTTTAATATCTTTTCACTTCGCAATGAAGATGCCACTTAGGACTCAAGACAGCTATAACCCTACACTCCCCTTTCTGCTGTCCTGTGTCTTGATTTTCCTTTACAGACAAGCCAGACTTCCACTCCTCCCATTCGGTCCTCAACCCACTGCAATCTGGCTGCCACTCCTTATTACCCATGGAAGCCTCTCCGGCCAAAATCAATAATGACCTCTTTGTTGCTAAATTCAATGGACACTTTTCTGTCCTCATCCTACCCAACATCTCTGCAGGATTTGACATGGTTGACCACTCTCTCTCTCGAAAGTTTCTCCCCTCTTTGTTTCTATGACAACACCTTCTCCCAGTTATGCTCCTCTCTGAGCATGACTTTTCAGTCTATTTCCCATGTTTTTATGCTACTATCCACCCTTCAAATTAGTGATCAGCAGGAATGTATCCTAAGCTCTATTCTGCTCTTTCTTTATTCCTCTTCTTAATGTAACTCACATGCATTTGAAGAAGACTCCCAAATCCATTTCTCTAGCTAAGACCTCTCTCTTAATCCCCAGACCTCCTGAATAACAAAGGGCATATTGGGGCAGCCCTTCCAACTGGCCCACAGACTCCACATGCTCAATATACCTACATTGAAATTCACTCTCCCATTCCACCCTTACCCTAATTTGTTCTTATCTTCTATAGTCCCTGCTTTAGCATTATCTGTCAAACAAGTCAGACACCTGGGAGTCACACCTGATTTCCCCTCATCTCTTTTCCCACACAGTCACCAAATCCTGACAACTCTTTCATAAGAGTTCTCTAATCAATTCCCTTCTTCTCCATCCCCATTACCAATACCCTTAGTTTAAGGTCTCAATGATATTATTTGAACTATGTCAACAGCCTCTGATGATCTCCCTGTCTCTGGACTAACCCCTTTCCCAATCTATCTTCCATGCAAATACTGTAAAAATGTGAATCTGAAAATATGAATCATTGCCATGCTTTTATATAAGACAATATATAATATAGTGTAATATAGTTCATGTTTATCTCCCCAGTTTCTTCTTTCATTGCTGCCACCTTTCCACTCTTTTTGGCAGTTCCAAGACCACGCTTGCCAAGTCATTTTACATATGCAGTTTCCTCTGCTCCAACTTACTCATCTCCCTTATTCCCACCTCAACCAAAACTCCATTCATCTGGTTAATTTCTACTCATTTGTTCTGATTTACTTATTTAACAGACAATAATACTGCACTTGCTATGTACCTGGCATTGTTCCAAGGGCTTTATAAATATTAACTCATTGTTACTCTCATTTTACAGATGAAAAAATGAAGCACAAAAAGGACAAATAATTTGTCTAGGGCCACAAAGCCAACGGCGGCAAAGTCAGGATTCAACCCCAGCTGTTCCGGGTCCAGTTTACTTAACCACCAGGAAGACTTCTGTGTTCCCCCGATGTAAAGTGCATACCTCTACCAGAATGCTTGACTATTGGATTTTCCTACTCTAATGTCCCTCTCCTCCATGAAATATTCTTGAAGGTAGAAACTATATTCTATTCATCTTTGAATGTCTAATAGTTATTCTAGTAACTGCTACTGAGTATACAGACACTTATTCAAATAATACGATACAATAAAGATATTTATTCAATGAATGAATGAGGTAGCAAAAAAGGTCACAATGGATAAGCAAACATTTTTAAAACTTAAACAAGTATCCATTTCGTAAGAGTCTCCATACTTCTTTATTTGCAAGTCACTTAATATTGATGCCTAGAACCTCTTTTTTTGTTGAAGTATAGTTGGTTTATAATGTTGTGTTAGTTTCTGATATACAGCATAGTGATTCAGTTATATATGTATGTGTATATATATATATTCATATTTCTTTTCATATTCTTTTTTATTATAGGCTATAACAAGGTATTGAATATAGTTCCCTGTGCTATACAGTAGGATCTTGTTTATCTATTTTATATCTAGTACTTAGTATCTGCAATTCCCAAACTCCCAATTTATCCCTCTACCCCACTTTCCCCCCTGATAACCATAAGTTTGTTTTCTATGTCTGCGGGTCTATTTCTGTTTTACAAATAAGTTCATCTGTGTCACTTTTTTTTTATTCTACATATAAGTGATATCATATGGTATTTTTCTTTCTCTTTCTGGCTTACTTCACTTAGAATGACAATCTCCAGGTCCATCCATGTTGCTGCAAATGGCATTATTTCATTCTTTTTTATGGCTGACTAATATTCCATTGTGTATATATAGACAATTTTTTTTTTCAACTTCTTTATTCAATCATCTATTGATGGACATTTAGGTAGAACCCCTTTTTTAGATTTTATGTTTCACAGTACCAGAATACCCAACTAAACAATAAAGGTAGTCAATACACTATTTTTTTTTGGTAATACACTATTAAATGAAAGCTACTTCATATGTAAATCAATGATGTTAGAAAACCCCTCACACCATACACAAAAATAAACTCAAAATGGTTTAAAGACTTAAACATAAGGCATAAACCTCTTAGAAGAGAACTTAGGCAAAACATTCTCTGATATAAATTGTAGTAATGTTCTCCTAGGTCAGTCTACCAAGGCAATAGAAATAAAGCCAAAAATAAACAAATGTGACCTAATCAAACTTATTAGCTTTTGCACAGTAAACTATAAACAAAACGAAAAGACAACCTACAGAAAGAGAGAAAATGTTTGCAAATGATGAGACCAACAAGACTTTAATTTCCAGAATATACAAACAGCTTACACAACTCAGTAACAAAAAACCAAATAACCCAACCAAAAAATGGGCAGAAGACCTAAATAGATTTTCACCAATGAAGACATACAGATGGCCAGTAGGCACATGAAAAGAGATACTCAATATTGGCAATTGTTAGAGAAATGCAAATCAAAACTTCAATGAAGTATCACCTCACACGGGTCAGAATGGACATCATTAAAAAGTCCATAAATGATAAATGCTGGAGAAATGTGGGGAAAAGGGACCCCTACAACACTGTTGGTGGGAATGTAGTTTGGTGCAGCCACTATGGAAAACAGTATAGAGATTCCTTAAAAAACTAAAAATAGAGTTACCACATGATCCAGCAATCCTACTCCTGGCATATATCCAGAGGAAACTCTAATTCAAAAAGATACCTGCACTCCAATATTCATAGCAATACTATTTATAGTAGCCAACACATGGAAGCAACCTAAATGTCCATTGATAGATGATTGAATAAAGAAGTTGTGGTATATGTACAATGGAATACTACTCAGCCATAAAAAAGAATGAAATAATGCCATTTGCAGCAACATGGATGGACCTGAAGATTGTCATTCTAAGTGAAGTAAGCCAGAAAGAGAAAGAAAAATATCATATGATATCACTTACATGTGGAATAAAAAAAAAAGACACATAAACTTATTTAAAAAACAGAAACAGACTCACAGACATAGGAAATAAACTTCTGGTAAACAGGGGTGGTGGGAGGAGGGATAAATTGGGAGTTTGGGATACTAACTACTAATTATAAAATAGATAAACAACAAGACCATACTGTATAGCATAGGATACCTATATTCAGTATCTTGTAATAACCTATATTGAAAATGAATATGAGAAGTATATAGATGTATAACCAAATCACTATGCTGTACACCAGAAACTAACACTGCATTGTAAATCAACTATACTCCAACTGAAAAAAAAAAAATGAAGGCTACTTTGAAAGACAGATGTCTTAAATTTTAAATTCATTAAAATATCTTCATTTGGTAAATTATTCTTTTTATTTTTATGTAAAAACACAGTTAGAAACTCTGAGCTGTGAGAATAATTGCTATCATTTATTAGAATAGAGAGAAAAAGGATACAACTGTTGAGTATCTTACCATTCAACTCTGGTAGGCCAGAGGAAATACTATTCTCAGAGCACATTTCTAACAGTAACAAAAAAATTGTGTCTTAGCCTGAACAAAAGGATGCTATGCCTTTTTAATGGATAAAGTGATATATGACAGAGGTTAGAAGTCAACTTGTCTTTTCTTGGAAGTTTTTATAGATAGTTACCCCAGAATCACAACACTTGTATGGGAGAACAGAGTATCAAATGAGGAAGGGTCATGTGCTGTCTACACATGACCTTCTAGGTCAATAGTCAACAGTCAACAGAGTGCCAGTAGTGTATTTGTCAATTATAGGTAGTTGAATAGGGTCTGCTACTTGCTGAAGATTTTACAGATTTTGAACAAGAGACTTTGATGTGCCATGAAACTTTAAATCATAGCACATGTCTGGTACTTCATTTCTGTGATGAGAGAGTATTCTGACCTTGAATGTTTTTGCTAAGCATCATCTTACCTCATGCCTAGTAGAATTTGGCATGTGGATGTTGCCCAACAAATGTCTGACATGAAGAGTTAATAAATTTTATTGAATCCAAAAGAGAATTTTATTTTTCAGGCTAAATATCTGAAAACCTCTGTCCTGTCAGCCAGAATAAGAACCACAAACCTATCTCATAAGCCCAGTGTAACAATATAGCTTATGTCCTGGTTCATGTCATTGTTCTGGCACAGTTATTAACAGTACCCTCTTTCATTCCCCAAAGCATCCTTGTTAGCATGATAAATTACATGGTCATCCTAAATTTGCCCTGTCTGTTCCACGCACAGAAATGGATGTAAGACATCAGGCAGTCCACACACTATCCAGGGGAATAATGAAGAACAGAAAATCATTCTCAATTACATACACGCAAACAAAGCTGAAGATTTATGACAGGTATAACAACAATTTCAGCTCAATATTAACACTAATATTACAAACACTGCCAACACAGTAATATTCCTTATACTACATAAGGAAAATGTAGACTGAAAAAAAGAAGTCTTTTCTTACTTTCTTTCCAACTTTCCTATTCTCTTCCTTAAAATATTTATCTTTCTTCTAAAATCATTACAGATTTGTCTATGACTATCAGGGAGAAATGTCCTGCTTAAACTACATAAACTTATTCTGTCCCTAAGGCTGAATAATGGGAGGCAAAGCAGCCCAATGCTTAAGCGTCAGGCTCGTGGTCAAACAGATCGGTTTTCATATGTCAGCTCTATCACCATATACTATGTGACTCTGGACAAATTACTTAGCTTCTCAGTTTCCTCATTTGTAGAATGGCAATAACATCAGGAGGACAGTTGTGAGAATTAAATACGGTGATGTATATAAATTGTTTATCATGGTTCCTGATACTATATAAGTGCTCAAAATGGAAAATATGATGGTGAGTGGTTGTTTCAGAACTCATACCCGATTCTGAACACTGCTATAGCATTCTATGTAGAAGGACCCCAACTGTATAAAATCCCAGGAGTTTAGAGCTGTTATGGACTGTAAAGTTCATCAAGTAAAATCTCCCATTTCTAGAGAAGGTAGGTGACGTGGCTCAATTTGCATGGCTTGCTAATGAGAAAGCCAGAAGTAAAATGAGGTTTTTAAAAGTTTCCTTTCTGAATTTTATTAAAAATATTCATAAGTAGTAATGAGTGTAGGCAAAATATCAGCGTGTATCACTGTGAGCATATATCCATAACATGTTAGAAGCACACATCACACTTTGCCCTGAGTAAGTTAAACTGGTTTTGATACAAACAACAACATCCCCTTAAGGAAAGCTCTTCATAGCTATACAGAGGTAGATCATTCATAGGCCTCAGTTTTCTCTTATGTAAAGTAGGCATAATATCATAATATCCTAACAGGGCTGTTAGGAAGATCAAACGAAGTAACGTGCAAAAGCACTTAGCATGTTGTCTTACTGTGACGTCCCAAAGTTGACTATGCTGATAATGATCTCTATTCTTCCACACAAATTCATCCATAGTGACATAAAATTTCGACAAATCTTTTTCCATTGCTGTCATTTAAAAGCATTCTTTGGTTTAGAGCCCAGTTAGAATGTTCTGAAGAAAGCATGGCCTCGATGCTAATGGACTGGCGGTATTCCAGCGTCTTTTTGTTGGGAAATCTCTCTTGCAACTAAATGTTCAATACAGACCACAGGTGACCCTGATACAACTACTCAAGAAGGCGAATTTGACATCTTTTTTTCTTACGCTTAAAATCCAGGGAGCTTCAAGGCCCATCAGTAAGGGCCAGAGGAATACAAAGGGCAACATGCACCACTCCCTTCAGAACTTCCAACCTTTCCAACATTATGCATAAGCCATCTGCTTAGAGTCACTAGGACAATGGGAATTTAAGGTCTTCGTGCTCAGGTTTCTGGAGTAAAGTTATGAATTCAATTAATGTGACATGTAAGGCATGCCAACCCATTGGATGACACTGTGTGGAGCCCTGCCTCCAGTTCTTTGTCCTAGCAATGTCAGCGAAAGAATGAAGATCTTGCAGATGCGAGATTTTGCCCAATTACATAGTACTGTGTAATCTTGTGATTAGATTACTGCCAGGTACTCCACCTTGAACTCAGGAATACCTGGAATTATGCAGCTGAGTGGAACAGATGGAATGGTAGAACAGATAGCTTTTTACAAAACACTGAAGAAACTGCTTTAAAAACTATTAACTTTCAGGTCTTGCAAGTTGACATATATTGCGTACAGGAATTCAAGTAGATGGACATTCGCTGATGGGTAGTTTAAAACTTTAACCCCATGCCCCATTGTTGGCAGTCCCTGTGAAGATGTACAGAGAATATATACACATAACATCTGCCGTTTCCTTTATACCTTGCAATGGTCCTCGTGTGCATCTTTAATCAAAGTACGAGACAATATAATCATTGCCTTAATCCCAAATTACAAAACAAGTGGAAAAGAGGGAACCAGAGAATACAACTCACCCAGACACTGAAAGTTTTTAGAGAACTTTTTTGGTTTGGAAGACAGTGAATAGATGCTCAACAGATAATTGGTAACTGACTTCTTCCCATATTCACCACATGGAGGCAGAAAAAAAAGATAGAAGGAGTTTTACTTCAAAAGCAAATAAACAAACAAACTCATAGAAGAAGAGATCAGATTTGTTGGAGGAAGGGAGTTGGATGAAGGAAGTCAAAAGACAGAAACTTCCAGTTATAAGAGAAATAAGTATTAGGGATGTAATGTACAACATGGTATATAATTAACACTGCTGTATGCTAGACATGGAAGTTGTTAAGGGAGTAAATCCTAAGAGTTCTCACAAGAAAAAAATATCTTTTATTTTGTATCTATATGACACGACGAATGTTCACCAAATTTATAGTGGTAATAATTTCATGATGTATGTAAGTCAAATCATTATGCTGTACACCTTAAACTTACACAGTGCTGCATGCCAATTATATCTCAAAAAAACTAGAAGGAAAAAAAAAAGATGAGGAGCCTATAAGCTCCCTGTTCATTGTCTTCCAAAAGGCCTACCTTAATGTTAACTTTATAGTAAACATTCAAAAATTGATTTAAATCATTTACCATCTCCACGTATGAAATTTTCGTACATGCATTTTATATGTAAGTGCATTCTTAAATGGTTGTCAGTCTTAAAAGTATATATGCTGATTTTTTTGTGTGCTGATATTATCTCCTCAGCAAGGCATTTCTGTGAATATGATCCACACCCCCACACTCCTTTTCCTGGCAGCTCCCTTCCCCATTCCCTGCCCACCTTTTAACATTACTTCCAAGTCAGGCAGATCAGAATGAATCTCTCATATTTTAAAAATCCTAGAATCTAAAGCTAATAAGAACTATGCACTGATTAGGGAAAGGATGGAATAAAGATGCTCTCCACAAAGCTCCATGGCT
Source organism: Camelus ferus (assembly GCF_009834535.1). Classification (NCBI taxonomy): domain Eukaryota; kingdom Metazoa; phylum Chordata; class Mammalia; order Artiodactyla; family Camelidae; genus Camelus; species Camelus ferus. The sequence goes on along the minus strand of NC_045710.1, from coordinate 31,735,000 downwards.
TTTAACATGCAGAGCTGGGTCTGGGACAAAAATGTATGGCCTAAGTTCAAGAAGTTCAAGAAGATCCACTCTGTCTCTCTAAGATGACAGCCCAAAATGGGGTGGAGTTGGTGGACATCACATAGGACATAGGCTAAGTGGAGATTGAGGCTTTCAGGGTTCTTAAGTTAAGCCAATAAACAAAAGGATAATAATCCTCTGGCCAGAAATGTTTTTAAAATACATGAGTAGTTCAAGAGGTTGTGGCAGGTGGCTTGACAGGAGAAAGCTGAGTCTTCCTGCTGTGAGAGAAGGATTCTTCCCTTCCCTTGGGGCGAATTATGTTTACCACTCAATGTACATTTTCAGTGTTTGGGGGATTACATAACTGTAATCACAGTACTCTTGCAGAGAATTCCCCTCGGGGGTGCCTGAGTGATTAGTCACCAAACAGAGTCCAAAGAAGTGGACAGAGCTGGTAAACTAAAGTAAGAAAGCCTTAGTCATACACTTGTTTCAGAAGATCACAGTCATCTCTTTCTGCAAGTGAACTAAGAATGTTTTCCTCCAACAGAAAGAAGAACTTAATAGACGAACCTGAAATGGACATAGGAGGTGAAAACAGAAAAAGGAGATCATGTTTTCTTCTGACAAAGGAGGAAATTAATGTGAAATGGGCAAGAGCCAAAGAGAGAAGATGTATTAGTTTTCTAATATTGCTTAGCCAATTATCACAAATTTAGCAGCTTACAACAGCACTCATTGATTAGTTCATAGCTCGTTGAGTCAGAAATCCAGTGTGGTGTGGATGGGTTCTGTGCTCAGGGTATCACAGCATAAATCTAGGTACTGACCACATTTTCCCGTCTGAAGATGCTGGGAAAATCCACATCCAAGCTCATTCTTACTGTTGATCAAATTCAGCTCCTAGTGATTGTAGGACAGAGTTCTCCTACTCCTTGCTGGTTGTCACCCAGGGGCCGCTCTCAGTTCCAGAGGCCACCCACCCTCCTTGCCCTGTGGTTCTTTCCATCTTCACGTCAGCAAACCCTTCCTGTGCTTCCCATCTCTGACTTCCTGTCTCTGACCTCTAGACCCAGATTTAAAGAGTCAGATCCACCCAGATAATCTCCTTGCCTTAAGGTTGACTGATCTGGGGCCTTAATTATGACTGCAAAATCCTTCCACAACAATACATAGAGTAGTGTTTGACTGAATACATGGGAGAAGGTGTGTGCACTCCAAGGGCCAGGAATCATGAGGATATGTTAGAATTCTGCCTACCACTGGAGACACCTGCTATCAGTGCTCATGGTTTCATGTGAGCCCATGGTTCCCTGGTTGGGTAAAACAGGGGAAGAACCTGTACAAACCAAAGCCCTTGGAGAGAAAAGGGTCTTAGACAAAGGGCAGAGCTTTCAAGGCTCTGGATTCACAGAGAACTCTAGATTGGGAATAGAAGTGGCATGTCTTTGTCTAACACTCATTCTATGATTATCCAACAGAGTCGGGAATGAGGCAGGAGGAGACCTGCAGCTGGCTGTCCACATAAACTATGCCAACACACAGAAAGCTCACTGTAGGGTCCTAAGAAAATATCTGCTGAATGAAAAAACTCAGTTTAGTTGGGGACAAATATTAATTAATGTTGGAATCACAAATCTAAACCCAGCATATTTCTATGCTTTTGTCTTTCTTCCATTTCCTGAAATCTATAGAAAAATATCCTGAGCTAAGGCTCTTCCCTACTTCTCCATTAGGATCATTAGAGTGACCAGTGTGCCTCTGACTGCCTAGCATGCCAGTGGCGGGGACAGTGCTGCAGGAGGGATGGTCAGGGATGGCCATGGTGAAGATTCTTTTCCACCTGAGCTTCAGTTCCATACTGTCCCCACACTGCATTATAGCTAACCAAATTAGGTCTTTATTGATAAGGAAAGAGAGAAGGAGAAGTAATATCATTTGAGCATCTCCTGTGTTTAGACACTTTATATAAGCTCTTACTTAATTCTCATCATAACTTTATGAAATGGGTATTATTTCTAATGAGGAAATTAAGGTACAGAGGTGGGATCTGAAACTCTGGGTCTTTCTGATTCTAAGCCCCAACCACGTACCAATCTTGTTCCACGTGTTAACTGTTACCTTGTAATGATTTCATTCAGTCTTTTAAGTTTTAGGTTAATCTTTCACCTACTCTAGATTTCACCTATCCTGCTCTTCTTACTTGAACCCTGAATTCCCAACTTGATCAGTCCCCACTGAGGCACTATCCTCCCAAATCACCAGTCTAGACAGCTTCTATTCTTCTTTTTCTCAAGCTAATTTCCAAGTGGCTGCCCAAAGGCCCAATGAGATTACTGATACTGGAGTGGAAGATTTTGTACCTGGATAATGTTCTCTTATTTCTAGCGGTTCACATTTTCTTTGGGGACCAGAGAGAGGCTTATGAGCTTGAGTCTCTTCTGCGCAATCAGGTTCTCTCTTCTCCACTCACAAGGCCCCTCAACACCAGACACAGTTTGCAGAGCCGGGCAAGCTAACTTAAGGGATTTATCCTTATTTACCCTTAGGGATTTACAGCCTATATTTTAAAGTGAAAAATCCCATGAAAAAGGCAAGTTTACAGAGGGAGAAATGAAACCAACACCAAGTGATGTGTCATTTTGTGGTACGGTCAGTCTCTCAGTGTGCACTGCACTGTATCAGCATTAGGGAAAATTAAGTGAGAAAAACATTACAACAGCCCAGGGACACTTCTACCTAAATTTTGTGATTACATTTTAAGTGCTCTCTGTCACAGATATCATAAACTGATTAAATCATTTCATGCCTGACCCCTACTGACTATGCTAAGTGAAAAGAGAGGGCTATTAATAACTACCCATTTCTGACAGCTGCCCAGGGGCAATGCTGCCTTTTGCAGCAGTGAAATGACTCCCCAGCTCACTTACTGAATGCTGAATATTGATTCATATTATGAGTGTTGTCAAACACAGAGTGCAGTGCTGCAGATCCGTAGTGGCAGGTCATCAGGAATAGCATTAGCAAATGTCAGGTCAGGAATCAAAGGCCTGCTGGACTCTTTAGGGATGAGATTTATCGATTCCATAAAACGTGAAACAGATCAAGTACTTGTGATGATGGAAATGGTCGTGGCAGAATGAGGCTGAGCCTGCTCTGATGTAGACCTCAGGACAGATGCAACACACAAGTGACCACGGAAGAAAATGCTAAAAGTTGGAATGCCCGGGACAAGGACAACAGCAGCTCTGGGCTAAGGAGATTTTAGGGCTAAAAGTCAGATCTCAGATGTGAAATTGGTCAAAGGTGTATGTGGGTTGTGTGTGTAAGTGCGTGTGTGCGTGCGTGTGTGCGTGTCCTAGCAGTCTACGGTATTTCCACCAGGCAAATCTAAAAGAATGTGATTAGATGCCGATGAACGTTACAAATATAATTCTCTTTATAAAAGGTGCAATTTGTTATTTTACTGATGTCTCCTTTCGAAGATACTTAAAATATATCTAGCTTCTGGATTTCCATCATTACAATTAACTTTTGAATCAAAGGCTCTCATATTGTTACTCCATTCTCGTATTATTCCACTAGGTGTCCATTAAAACTATGTCCTCATAATTCCCTTCCCTCCCATGGTGCCTTCATCTTGATAAAGTTTCTTTTTTTTTAAAGCCCTGGACTAGAAGTCAGAATACTAGATTCTTTTAATCTTTATTCTGCCATGTAATGTGTGACCTTAGGCAAGTCACAACCTCCCTATATCTCAAGTTCCTCACCTGCAAAAAAACAAAAACAAACAAACAAGCAAAACCAAAAAAGAAAACAAACAAAAACTATATATGTACTAGTTCTGCAAAAAGGTCCTGTGGAGGGGAATCAATAACAGATTGCAAATTCCACGATGGAGAACAGTTCATGACTATCACTCATCTTGATATTCTCAATACCTAGTAAAGTGACCAGCTCAGAATAGTAACTTACCTTTTAATTTAGCTAAATAAAACATGGATATACTCTGAGACTGTAAAGGTTTACTAAATCGTATGCTGCTTTTATTACTATGTGTTTATTTGCTTAGTATGTAGTATGTGGTCTAGCATCACTGGAAATGGTTTGGAACTTGCCTTGCTAACGGAGGTTTGCAGAAGCCATACTTTGCTTTCACCTCTCCTAAAGCCCAGGCCACAAAGCCTTCTTTAATTTTGCCCCTTACTGTGATGGAGCCCTGAGCTCTACCTAGCAGCTGCTAAGTTCTAATTCTGTTTATTATATTTGACTAGGTAAATGTAAGTTGGTTGTTATCTACAGCTCAAAAGAGTTTCTGCTCTGTACGGAAAATGCACTCTTTTTGGACCACTGTAGTGTCTTCACTGATTAGCTTTTATCTACAAAATGCACTTCAGAAAAGTAAACTATTCTTTAAAAAAACATAATAACCTAGTCATCATTGGTTTAAATCAGCTCATCCTGCCTTTTAACTAATTTTTAAGAGAAATTTACTTATATATATATATTTTTTCTTTTCTTCAGTTTTACTTAAAGACTAAATTTTCCCCTGATAAGAAAAGAAAGAAAAAAAAAATGGTATTAGGATCTCATGGCCTGCCCATCAAAGGATCACTGTAGTCTTGTTTTAAATGGGTTGATGAGAGAAAATGAACAGGTGCTACAGGTTACTCAGCTGTTCTAAAATTAAAGATTGACATTTTTCCTCTCGTTCTATTAGCAGACCTTTAGTGACATGTTAGCACTGGATAATGGTTGCAGCAGTTTAAGCCTCACGCTGTGATTTTTAACAGAAAGCCTAGCTACAGCCGCAAACAATGACATCTCCCCATAGCCAGTAACCTAATAAGGAAGCATTCGCAGCCTTAGGCAGTTTGACTGAACAGTAAGACAAATCTGACTTCCAATGTACTGACTCCAATTTAAAGACAATGGCCTGGCTTAATTAACACGGTATTCATTTGTAACTCAATCAATTTAGAATTTTTGTCCTTTAACCATTGACTCTGCCAGCTTAAAAAGAAAAAGAAGGCTCAAGCTGCTGAAAATCCCTCTCGATTTGCATTAACAGTCATTTCTGAACCAGCAATGGAATAAATTGAAATTATTGCTAAGTTTCCCAATGGCCAGGTAATCATAAAACCATATTTTAAATAAGAAGAAAATTTCATTGACTATTTTAGGAATAAACATGAGATATATTTAGCATAATACCAAAATTGAAATTATTTGCTCATACCCCTTTTTTGGGGGGCACTAGATTTAAAATATTAAGCCTTGTCCCAAACATATCTGTTTCAAATTATTATCTCCAACAGTAGCCTAGTAGATTTTGTCTGGAGTATTTATGGGATTTCATAAACTTCATTCGGCCTTTCTTGGTCCCTTGCCTTTGATGTGACCAACATATACCACCCTCTGAACAGAAATTAAAATAAATGCTAACTTGGTCAGATTATTCATCTACATTGATTTTCATTTTAAAACACATCAGCCAACAACAACAAAAAAAGATTAGATAAGATTCTAGACTAAAATAGTATTATAAAAACTCATAAGTGAGGATACCATTTTAAGAGAAATAAAACACATGATTATTGCATTAGATCAACTATATTGTATAAATATATGGTCAGATTAGAATTTGATGCCTTCTAAAAATAGTCTTTCCTGAAAATCTTTGCATCCTGCAAAAGTGTGCACTAAAAAATAACGGAACTTATGAGGAAAGTGGTTCAGATCACTCAAAACTTTTAACCAGAGAATAAATAAACATACTAACAATCCTAATAAAAATACTAGCATAGTTCACCTCTGGTGATATTTACAGTTAATACATAGTCAATTCTTTACAGCCTTAAACCTTGAGGCTTGTAGACTGGATAATAAAGCAAGAACCTTCAATAGGCTGCATACAAGAGACCCACTTTAGGGAGAAGGGCACATATAGATTGAGAGTGAAAGGATGGAAAAGGATATTCCATGCAAATGGAAAAGCCAAAAAGCAGGTGTAGCAGTACTGATTTCAGACAAAATAGACTTTAAAACAAGGGCCATAAAGAAAGATAAAGAAGGACATTTTATAATGCTTAAAGGCATAATACAAGATGAGGATATTACAATCATTAATATATATGCACCCAACATAGGAGCACTTAAGTACATAAAACAACTACTAACAGAGATAAAGGGGGTATCGATGGCAATACAATCATTGTCAGAGATTTTAACACCGCATTAACATCACTAGACAGATCTTCCAGACAGAAAATAAATAAGGCAACAGAGAAATTAAATGATATAATAGAAAAATTAGACATGGTGGATATTTTCAGAGCATCACACCCCCCAAAAATAGGATATACATTCTTTTCAAGTGCACATGGAACATTTTCTAGGATTGATCATGTACTTGGGCACAAAAGAAGCCTCAACAATTTTAAGAAGATAGAAATTATCTCAAGCATCTTTACTGACCACAATGCCATGAAACTAGAAATCAACAACAGAGAAACAAAGGAGAAAAAAAGGAAAGCATGGAGATTAAACAACATGCTATTAAAAAACCAATGGGTCAATGAGGAAATCAAAGTTGAAATTAAAAAATACCTTGAGACAAATGAAAATGAAACCACAACCACTCAAAATTTATGAGACATAGCAAAGGCAGTGCTAAGAGGAAAGTTTATAGTGATTGTTCAAAAAATAAGAACAATCACAAAAAAACAATCTAACCCACCTGCTAAAAGAATTAGAAAAAGAAGAGCAAAAAACACCCAAAAGTCAGCAGAAGGAAGGAAATAATAAAGATCAGGGAGGAAATAAAATAGAGATTAAAAAGACAATAGAAAAAAATCAATCAAACCAAAAGCTTATTTTTTGAAAGAGTAAATAAAATCGACAAACCTCTGGCCAAACTCACAAAGAAGAAAAAAGAGAGAGCACAAATAAACAAAATAAGAAAGGAAAATGGAGAAATTACAACAAATAACATAGAAACACAGAATATCATACAAGAATGTTATGAAAACTATATGGAACCAAAATGGATACCCTAGAGGAGATGGACAAGTTTCTGGAAACATACAGTCCACCAAGACTGAATCAAGAAGAAACTGAGCACTTGAACAAACCGATCACTAGAAATGAAATTGAATTAGCAATAAAAAACATCCCTACAAATAAAAGTCCAGGACCGGACAGCTTCACCGGGAAATTCAACCAAACATACAAAGAAGAACCATACCAGTCCTTCTCAAACTCTTCCAGAAGATTGAAAAGAAGGGAATACTCCCAAACTCATTCTATGAAGCCACCATCACACTGATACCAAAACCAGGCAAAGACACCACCAAAAAAGAGAATTACAGACCAATATTACTGATGAAAATAGATGAAAAAATCCTTACCAAAATACTAGCAAATAGAATCCAACAGCACATAAAAAAGATTATACATCATGATCAAGTGGGGTTCATCCCAGGATGGTTGAACAAGGATGGTTCAACATATGCAAATCAATCAATGTAATACATCACATCAACAAGAGAAAGGACAAAAACCACATGATCACCTCAATAGATGCAGAAAAAGGTTTTGAGAAAATTCAACACCCATTTATGATAAAAACTCTCACCAAAGTGGGTATAGAGGGAACATACCTCAACATAATAAAAGCTATATATGACAAACCTACAGCCAGCATAGTACTCAATGGTGAAAAACTCAAAAGCTTCCCACTAAAGACTGGGACAAGACAAGGCTGCCCACTATCACCACTCCTATTCAACATAGTCTTGGAAGTCCTAGCCACAGCAATCAGGCAAGCAAGAGAAATAAAAGGGATCCAAATTGGAAAAGAAGAGGTAGAAGTGTCACTATATGCCGACGACATGTTACTATATATAGAAAACCCTAAAAGGTCCACACAAAAACTACTAGAGCTGATCGAAGAATTCAGCAAGGTAGCAGGTTACAAGACTAACGTTAAAAAATCAGTTGCATTTCTTTACACTAATGACGAATCAACAGAAAAAGAAAGTAAAGAAACAATCCCCTTTAAAATAGCACCCAAAGTAATAAAATACCTAGGAATAAATCTAACCAAGGAGGTGAAAGACTTATACACGGAAAACTATAAAACACTGATTAAGGAAATTAAAGAAGACTTAAAAAAATGGAAAGATATCCCATGCTCCTGGATTGGAAGAATCAATATTGTTAAAATGGTCCTATTGCACAAGGCAATCTACAGATTTAATGCAATCCCTATCAAATTACCCAGGACATATTTCACAGAACTAGAACAAATCATAATAAAATTTATATGGAACCATCAAAGACCTAGAATTGCCAAAGCATTATTGAAGAGAAAGAAAGAGGCTGGAGGAATAACTCTCCCAGACTTCAGACAATACTATAGAGCTACAGTCATCAAGGCAGCATGGTATTGGTACAAAAACAGACAATATAGACCAATGGAACAGAATAGAGAGCCCAGAAATGAACCCACAAACTTTTGGTCAACTAATCTTCGACAAAGGAGGCAAGAATATACAATGGAATAAAGACAGTCTCTTCAGCAAATGGTGTAGGGAAAACTGGACAGCAGCATGTAAAGCAATGAAGCTAGAACACTCCCTTACACCATACACAAAAATAAACTCAAAATGGATCAAAGACTTAAACATAAGACAAGATACAATAAACCTCCTAGAGGAAAATACAGGCAAAACATTATCTGACATACATCTCAAAAATGTTCTCCTAGAAGAAATAAAAGCAAGAATAAACAAATGGGGCCTAATAAAACTTACAAGCTTCTGCACAGCAAAGGAAACCATAAGTAAAACAAAAAGACAACCTACGGAATGGGAGAAAATTTTTGCAAATGAAACTGACAAAGGCTTGATCTCCAGAATATATAAGCAGCTTATACGACTTAATAAGAAGCAACCAAACAACCCAATCCAAAAATGGGCAAAAGACCTAAACAAGCAATTGTCCAAGGAAGAAATACAAGTGATCAATAGGCACATGAAAAAATGCTCAATATCACTAATTATCAGAGAAATGCAAACCAAAACTACAATGAGGTACACCTCACACCAGTCAGAATGGCCATCATTCAAAAATCCACAAATGACAAATGCTGGAGAGGCTGTGGAGAAAGCGGAACCCTCCTACACTGCTGGTGGGAATGCAATTTGGTGCAGCCACTATGGAAAACAGTGTGGAGATTCCTCAAAAGACTAGGAATAGACTGACCATATGACCCAGGAATCCCACTCCTAGGCTTGTATCCAGAAGGAACCCTACTTCAGGATGACACCTGCAGCCCAATGTTCATAGCAGCACTATTTACAATAGCCAAAACATGGAAACAGCCTAAATGTCCATCAACAGGTGACTGGATAAAGAGGAGGTGGTGTATTTATACAATGGAATACTACTCAGCCATAAAAACCGACAACATAACACCATTTGCAGCAACATGGACGCTCCTGGAGAATGTCATTCTAAGTGAAGTAAGCCAGAAAGAGAAAGAAAAATACCATATGAGATCGCTTATATGTGGAATCTAAAAAGCAAAAACAAAAACAAACAAACAAAAACAAAGCGTAAATACAGGACAGAAATAGACTCATAGACAGAGAATACAGACTTGTGGTTGCCAGGGGGGTGCAGGGTGGGAAGGGATAGACTGGGACTTCAAAATTGTAGAATAGATAAATAAGATTATACTGTATAGCACAGGGAAATATACACAAAATGTTATGATAACTCACAGAGAAAAAAATGTGACAATGAGTGTGTATATGTCCATGAATGACTGAAAAATTGTGCTGAACACTGGAATTTGACACAACATTGTAAAATGATTATAAATCAATTAAAAATGTTAAAAAAAAAACCAAACAGATGACTAGATAAAGAAGATGTGGTATATTTATACAATGGAATACTACTCAGCCATAAAAATGGCAACATAACGCCATTTGCAGCAACATGGATATTCCTAGCAAATGTCATTCTAAGTGAAGTAAACCAGAAAGAGAAAGGAAAATACCATATGAGATCGCTCATAAGTGGAATCTAAAACACACACACACACACACACACACACACACACACACACACACACAAATACTAAACAGAAACAGACTCATAGACATAGAATACAAACTTGTGGTTCCAGGGGGACAGAGGGTGGGAAGGGACTGACTGGGATTTCAAAATGTAGAAAAGATAAACAAGATTGTACTGTGTAGCACAGGGAAATATATACAGGATCTTGTGGTGGCTCACAGCAAAAGAGAATGTGACAATGAATGTATGTATGTTCATGTATAACTGAAAAACTGTGCTCTACACTAGAATTTGACACAACATTGTAAAATGACTATAAGTCAATAAAAAAATATTAAAAAAACAAAAACAAAAAACCTTGAGGCTTGTGCTTCCTCCTTCTAAATATAGGTCCTGGGGGGCATTTGATTCTAAAGAGATCATATTTAAAAATTAAAAGTATGAATAATCCAGAGCATAGTATTCTTCATTAATTCACTGTTTTAATACAGAGGAAATGTCTTTGCAGCCTCTTCAGCACTCACAGCTACACCACATGGCTTATTCCAGTGGAAGGAATAGAGGTTCTTAAAGCCACTAAATGAGCCTGTATTTGCACTAAAGAAAGGTACTTCTGTAGATTTTCAGCTTTTCTCATGGGGTCTTCTCATAAAGTGCTCAGGCTTTCTCTTTAATTGGGAGAAAACTTGTCCCTAATGGCTTCAAAACATTAATCAAAAAATGGGAAAGTCACCCATAAAACAACACAACTTCCATGTGTTATTCCTACTTCATTCCCCTATTTACCAACTAATAAGAGATAATTTGCATCAAAGAAACTGTGTGGTAAGAAAACCATGTTCTCTATGATAATAAAAAAGGAAGCATGGCTTCTAAAAGCTAATGAGGGTGGGGAATGAAGGATGAAGAGAAATGGAGTTCAAGCTCTCTAACCTGGTACCAGGGTCTCCCACCATCTGACCATTAATCTGGGCTTCCAGTTTTATCCTCCTCCCCTGCTTCCCCCAGCTCTCCAGATAAAGCCATTGACCTTTTATTTGGTCCTTGCCTTATGAATTTGTTGGGGTTCAGGGTGGGCCACCCCAAATTATGCTTCAATGGCATATTATTTGTTTTGAATTAAAGCTACTTAAGAAATGGCCAATGCAAAAGGGACACTCTAACCCTCCTCTCTGTCTCCCTGAAAGCAGGAAATAAGTCTCTCATGTGAAATGTGTCCATTGCATCTGGAGGCAGAAGGACACCCTTATTGCCAGAGACAGGGAATTTGGGCTAGAAGTCTGCATAAACAAAACTGATTACTTCTTTAACTCACCATCCCAAGCTCAAACTTTGTTTAGATTCTTCACTGATTAAGTACCCAAAGCTGAAGTTTCTTTGTCCAGTCAATTGCTCATAAATTTTTTTTTTTTTTGTCTAAGGTTAAAAGCTGCCTGATTTGGCCACCTCTTAGGTTCTGTTTTTATGAGATCTCCATATGCTTGAATTAAAATTTATCAATTTTTTTTCCTATTATTCTGTCTTATGCCAGTTTTATTATTAGTCCAGCAACAAGAACTCAAGAAGGGTAGAGGGGGAAATTTCCCTATGCCTACACATTCCATAACTGTCATCCTGAGACTATGGCCTCTTTGAATACGGTGCCTACTTCTAGGCCAGGCAGTGGTCCTGTCTCTTCCATAAGCCTTCCTCCTTCCTACTCCCTCCTCTGACCCTCTGTTTTGCAACTAACTCATTTAGTTCTTTCTATATAATCCCTTGACCTGCCAGCCAAGTTTATATATGTGCATAATGAGAGAGAGGAGAGAGAGAAAATCTTGTCTCTTAAGTTAGACTCTCAGCAAGTTGAGTGAAGGTCTTCATTGTCATCTTCCTCTTTTTTTTTGTTTTTGTAACCTGCAAGTACCTCGCACTGTTCACATATGGCAAAAGCTCAATAACTATTTGTTCTAGATTTTTTAGCTGATTTTTGAGGGGCTTATATAGGACTAGGTAATGATCACTTTACACTTGATAAGTATACTCCAAAAGACTTGAAAGAAGTTATGCATGGAACAGTATCTAAAAATAATTTATGCACACAAACTTAGCTTTGAGCTGATTATATTCACAGAGATAAGGATGTGACTACCTTCAGAGGCTGTTCTGAAATAACAGTCTTAGCAAGAATACATATGTGTGCTTAGTAAAAATTCAGTAAGGTAGGATATAAAATTATATACAGAAATTAATAGCCTTTAAATACACATATAATAGCCAGTTCAAGGATATAATGGTAAATAAAATCCCCTTCTAGTAGCAACAAAGAAGATAAAATATGAATAAACTTTACAAGAAATGTGCAAAATTTATATGAGGAAAATTCTGGGAAAAACCCAAGAGTAAACCTGAACAAATGGAAAGCCATTTCCCCTATCCTTGGACAGAATGACTCAGCATCATAAAGATGCCTGTTTTCCCTAGCTAAGTTATAAATTCATTTGCAATCTCAATAAAATACTGACAATTTTGTAATGGAACTAGATAAGTTGGTACTAAAGTTTGTATAGAACAAGAACCTGCAAAATTTGTCAGGAAAACCCTCGGGGAAAAAAGCTATGAGATGGAACTAGCTATATCAGATGCTAAAACATAAGGTAAAGCCTCTATAACAAAAACATTGTGATACCAGCACATGTGTAGACAGGCCAGTGGAACAGAATAAAAGGTCCAGAAATAGATCAAGAAGATATAAAAATTAGCATATAAAAAAGGTGACATGCCAAATCACTGAGATAAAGGTGGACTTTTTAGTAAAGAGTGCTGGAATAATTGGGGAGTCACTTGGAAAAAAAATAAAATTAGAAACATATTTTACATCATACACAAGAGTAAAATTCAAATGGATAAGAGATTTAAATGTAAAAAATTAAACTATGTACGTAGTATAAGAAAAAATGGGTAAATTCCTCTATAACCTGAGTGCAGGGAAAGACTATGACTCAAAATCTAGCTGTAATACAAGAAAAAATTTGTAAATTTGACTGCATGAAAGTTAAGAAAAATAAAACTTTTGCATGGCAAAAGAAAAAAGAAGCTCACAAACACTATAAACAAAGTCAACTGTGGAAACATCTGTAACACGTATCAAAGATAAACAGTGAAAAATTGAGGAGAGAAAAAGAACTAAAATCACATTAGATAGGTAGTGATAGATGATAGATAGATAGATAGATAGACAGACAGACAGACAGATAGATAATCTCTTAAACACAGGAAAAGATGTTCAACTTAACTCATAATAAAATAAATAGAAATTAAAACTACACTGAGATAGAATTTCTTACCTATCGGATTAGCAACAAAAAGCTTGACCAAACATTCTGGTGGCAAGGCTGAGGGGAAAGAGGTACTCCCACAAAATGCTGTTAGAAATGGAGGCTGGACCAACCCTTACGAGAAGGGAATTTGGCAATACGTAATAAAGCTACATTTGCATTTACCTTTTCATTTTGCAGCCCTACTTCTCAGCATTCACCCTAAAGAAACATCTGAGTGATGCAAAAATACATATGCATAAGGTTATTTATTGCAGCATTTTTTTAAGTTCAAAATATTTGAAGCAATCTAGATGTCTATACACAATAGAGTGGTTAAATAGACCATAATATATCAACACAATGGAGTGATAAATAACTATAAAAAAGAATGAGGAAGATCTCTATGAACTAATACAATGATTTCCAGGCTATATATATATATATTTTTTTAATTTATTTATTTGTTTTTGTTTATTTATTTATTTATTTTTAATGGAGGTACTGGGGATTGAACCCAGGACCTCGTGCATACTAAGTATGCACTCTACTACTGAGCACAGTGGAAAACCTAGAAGACATCACCTTGTACAGTGATCAGAGGCAACATCACTAGTAATGGGACAAACCAATATGATGCACTGATAAGGACATCATCACCTCTGTGATATGTCTGCCAAAAGGCATAACCTGAATTAGATCCTAAGGAAACAGTAGCAAACCCAGATTGAAGGACATTCAACAAAATAACTAGCCTTTTTTCACTCTTCAAAAATATCAAGGTCACATGAGACAAAGAGAGGCTGAGGAACTGTTCTGGATTAAAGGAGACTTTTCAGATTAAGGAGACTCTTTAGAGATATGACAAGTAAATGAAATGAATGATCATGAACTGGATACTGGTCTGGAGAAGATAACTATAAAGAAAATCATTGAGAACTGATTAAATTGAATATGGATTATGGGTTAGATAATAATTTTGTTTCAATGTTAAATTTCCTGATTTTGATACTGTGCTTATGCAGGAGAATATTCTTGTTCTTAGAAAATTCGCAAGGAAGTACTTAATGGTAAAGGGATACCACATCTGCAATTTACTCACAAGTTAGATGGATGGATGGTTAGATAAATAGATATTAGATATAGAGATAGAAAGATAAGATATATAGAGAGAGGTACTGTATGTACACAAAGATTTTATGTATATATATGTGTATATACAGAAAAAGAATGTTAAAGTGAATGGAGTAGAATATTAATAATTGGTATTTCCAAGTAAAGGATTTAGGAGTTCATGTAAAGGGTGTGAATGAAGGAAAAAACCAATCTAGCCCCAGAGAAAGAAAGCCATTGGAACACACTGACTATATTGGTCTTCTTGGTATAAAATAAAAAATAAAAGGAAAGAAAAGGAAGCAAACAAGAACACAAGAAGCCAGATGGAGCACCGACAGAATCAATCGCCCATATGAAGAGTCCCTCTGAAAACAAGTTATTAGTAAGAGAAGAAAATATTCATAGAAACTCTAAGATGACAGAATAATGAGTAATCATAGGTCCTGCTTTGCCCAGAATATCCCGATTTATGCCTGTCGTCCTGGCATGTTATTAACCCCAAAAGTGCTCAAGTTTGGATGATAAAATATATGATCAGTCCACAGAGAATGAGCTATGTCTTTCATTTTTGTAATGGTTTTTATTTTATTTCTTCTTTTCTAAGCTTTTTGCAACTCATGTTTCATTTTCTTCATTTGAATCATTATACCCTCTGATTTCTTATTTCTCTAGTCCTGGTCTTATTTTATAGAAGCAATTACTTTCATTAAGTTTTTTTGTTTTTGTTCCTTCCCTCCCTTCCTCTCCCTACCTTCCCCTTTCTTTCTCCCTCCATTCCTTGCTCTTTCCTTCCTTCTTTCTTTTATTTATGTATTTATATCTTAAATTCATGACTAATTATTGTTTCTGCCTCTACTCCAACACTTCTCCAGTAAGTGTTTGTTGCCACTTGTTTTTTTCTGTTTCTTTCCTTCAGTTTCCTTGTTTTCTGTACTGATCATGCTGACTTTTATTTTTTTTAATTACTCATCTTTGAGCCAGATGAATTTTTCCAAGGCCAGCTATTCGTAGGAGGTTCAAGCTGGGAAGAGCCAGAGCCACAGTCCAGGCAATTAGGCTATTCAGATTTCTTTCTTTTTTTTGGGGGGGGGGTGGTGATTAGGTTTTTATTTATTTATCTTTAATGGTGGTACTAGGGGTTGAACCCAGGACCTTGTGCATTCTAGACACACACTCTACCACCAAGCTATACCCTCCCTCAGATTTCTAATAGAACGTAAGATTGAATAAATTCTGAGCCTTTCCTTTCCCCAAGCCAAATGAAGTTAGCACTCCAGGGCTGCTCAAGTTATAGTCTCTTTCCTCAACTCCACCCGCCTGAAAGCATGCTTCCTATAACATGCTTCACCCTATCTGCTCCTTAAGACTTCATGCCAAAAATTTTTATAAAGTCTCCTACTATCAGCCTATTCATCCATTCCCATTATTCTGAAAATGAGATTATTGGATTTTCCCCTCAGAGTAAAGATGGTGGTTACTTCCATCTTTACTCAGCCAATTAAAAATGTATTTCTAACACACAAATATGATCTGTCACCTGCTAAAAAAAAATCTTCAATGGCATGCAATTACTTTTCGGATAAAAGTCAAATTCTTTAACATGACCTTACAAACTCCTCATAAACAGTTTCAGCTTCAACACTTTGCTTTTCTGCTTTTCCAACAAATGTGCCTTAACAGTGATGCCTTCCCTGGCTCCCACAGAAAAATAAATTTGTCCCCTTTTGTGTCCCCATTGGAAAGTATGCATCCTATTGTATCTATTACGCACTATTTATTTGCATGCCAGGTGTCTCCAATATACTTTAAGCTCCACAAGAGCAAGTAAATTGTCATACTCATTTCATGTACCAAGTACAGAACCTGGTATGTAGAAGGAACTCAATACATGTTTGTGATACAAGTCTAAGTGTATTCCAAGTTCATCAGCACACAAGCAGATATTCCAGCTTTTGGATTTCTGGATTTCTTCCAACCCATGGTTCCTATTGTATTAACTATTTCCCTTTTGTACATCAACAGATCATCAGGTTCACTTCCTTTTGAATTCATATGCCCATGTATTTGTCAACATAATCTATATGTGGTAATATTAATAATCATGATTTCTTGGACATTTGTATATTATAACTTTGATCAACAAAATATCTTATTATTTCAACATATTGACACTTCAAAAGCAAGTAGTTAGCTTCTCTCTATGCTGTAGGTACTATTTTTCAGTCACTAATTGATAAAGATTAAAAAATGACACTGGATCAGCAGGAAGCCATATTTAGAAAATGCATGTACATACATACATAGTACACATAGGACTGTAGGAAAGCACAACAAAAATCAGAATCAAGAGTTTTACTTCTCAATTACTATGACATAACATTTGTTTTAAGTTAGTTGAATAGTCTCTAAAAAAGATCCTTTCCTGCCTTTTATTTTCTAATGCTTAAACTCTTATAGAAGATGCTTTAGAATGACATAGCACTTTAACACTGTGCTAAGATCTCCCAAAATGCATAAATTATGTTCTTTTAAAATGTATTCAAAAATATTTGGCTTCCTTTTCTTAAAGGGAATCTGTATATAACTGAGAAAATACAAGTATATTCTCATGATATTCAAAGGTTTATCAGAACTGCCATGACATAGACAAATTTCAAATAGATTACTATACACCAAAGAGACCTGTGGTATCACCATTTACTTTACATAAGTAGACATATGTATATTAATAAACAATAACCACAAAATAGGAAGTCTTAAGGAAAAAGAGATATACGACTAGAACCAAAACACTGGCTCCTGTGACTGATAATGCTATGTCTTTTGATAAACTATGAATATAATGTCAGTTGTCTTTCTCATTCAAATGAAATTTCTTTTTCCACATCAGCACAGCAGTTGTGGGCTATCGGCCAGGACATTTAAAGAACCTTAAAACAGCTGGATTTTACCCAAAAAAATCCTTTATAACATGATTGTGCAGTCTCAGATTATACCATGGAATATTAAACAAGGCAATTTTAAAGAGAAATACCATATAAAATAGTGTGTAAATAGAGTCATATATTTCTAGGATTTGAACTCCAAATAACCCTGCTGTATTGGACCCACTATTTAAAAGGAGACCAGTTAAAATTGGGCTGAATTCTTAACCTTACAAACAGAGTGGGGCCACAACTATTAAAATCCTTGGAATAATCTTTAAAAGAATAGGTTTATTAACTACCTAACAGTATAATCCAGAGAAGGAAGAATCGATCCTCAGTTTATCTTGTGACTAGAAAATAAGATTTTCATAAGTCATATATTTAAAAAGATCAGTCTCTGTTCTTTATACTAATATATACACCAGGCCCCCAGCAAGTTCATATGCACTATGGGGAACGTCCTCGTCATCATCTCTTGCTCTGTTTAAGGCCATCACAATATTAAACTGTTAATAATAATTTTTAAAAAGAATCTAGACCTGGAAATTATTGTAGTATTATCAGAGGTTAACAAATAGTGGACATTTTCAGCACTTCCTATACAATAAAATTTCAGAATGACTTTTTAAAATAAGAATTTAAATGAATTCTTAAAATACATCAGATACCCTCCCCTTTTCTTTCCTCTCATATATAAGATAAGAACATTGGTACTGGGGGAACATCACCCATGACCATCAAAAACACTAAATCATTCATCAAGTGAAATGTGTTTTGTTTTAGTAATAGTAATATTGCATGTGCTTTGGCCCTTTAAGAACCTTAAAAGTATTCAGTTGGAGAAAATGCATTGACTGAACATTGACAAAGTACAGTGCTGTTAGAATCATTCACATCAAACACATCATCAGGGATTTTCTAGATAAAATGCCCACAATATAGCTAATCTTTTTGGTTAAACAATGCTTTTAAAAGTGCCTTAAAAGCTAAAATGAGTATCTAAAAATTCTTTCAAATGCTATAAGGCCATTAGTTAGACTAACACATTTGTCAACAATTTAATTAAATATTTTTAAGTCATCTCAAAGTCACATAGTGGTAGATTTTTTTGTTTTCAAAGCATCACACTTGTTATTGATATGCTATATAACAGATAATACATTCTGAATTTTTCTTTGTTTATTAACAAGCCCTTGTAATTAACTTGCTTTTAAATCATAAGTATGATACTATTTTAATTTCCCTCACATTCTCTACCCTATCATTTGAAATCACATTAAGCTGACTCTTAGAAGGCCACCTGGTGTAATACTATGACATTGAAGTGAGCTGTTCTGGTATGCAGGAAACACTGACAGTCTTCTATGCTAAAATCCATTTCTCTAACTGATGACAGAACTAGGGGAAATTAATTTTTGCTATTCATAAATACCTGACAGGTTTAATGTAAATGTTTTGAAAAAGACCTCAGCATATGCTGCACATACATTATATATGCAGCACTGCACTGGAATATTGTATTTGAAACCCATTCAATTTCTAGATCACTACTGCTGAAACTGTTGAAATTTCTCAAATTACTCACAGATTGCAATTTTCTCCATATACATGTAAATAACAACAGAAGTCCCCATGAAACCTTTCAGTCACTGGAAAAATCAGCAATTTGACACTTAGGACAAATTTCTTTGATAGAAATACTATGAAAATGCAGGTAAACCTGACAAATCACTGAGCGTTAGCCTAGCTCCCCTCCTGTGGTCAGAGCCGAAGAGCTTACTCGCAGAAGGAGGCTGTGCTCATGTGTTCAAGATCCAGAAAAGCTGCTACAGAACGGCTCTCACCTTAGACACAATCCTAGACCAAAGCAGATGGCTCGGATCTCTTTTATAAAAGTGAACATGTAATCGTTCCTTAGGATACCATACACAGTCCCAGAGATACACACAAACACATTCATTTAAGTATATGTGCATAAGAAAGGCCCTATGCAGGTTCAGTCCACTTTATGTATAGGATGTATTCCTGGAAAATCATGTGTAACTGCACAGGGAAGCTTTTTTTAAATTAAATTCTATGGGGGAAAACCATTTGTAATGGAATCACCCTTAAATGATCCAATTTTTAAATTTTATGTTCATTTTCGAGTTTGAATAGTAACTGCCATGGAAACACATCAAATAGGTTAAAAATCTATGAGTTCATATTGATACTTAAAAAAAAAAAAAAACAAATATAACCTGGTAGGTCTCCTTTGGAGCATGCTAGAGAGCTGACTCACTATTCTGAAAACTGGTAGATAAAGAGAAAGAAATCAAGCATTTAATCTGCCTTTCCTATAAGAATTGTACTACAGTTTACCAATAGGAGAAAGTTTCTGTTTTTCTAAGTATTTCAGCTAATAGATGAAGAAAGGTACAAGAATTAGAATATAACCACTTTGCAAATTGGTAAGTAAATAATGGCCACTAAATCACAAAACAAAGACAATCAGATACTTGGTTGAAATGAAAATTTGGAATACCACCAATGAAATCTTCCTGCCAAAAAAATGAACCTGAGTCAGATCAAGTTTCTTAAGCTAACCACCAGTTTACAGCAGAAAAATGTATTAGACAATACCGCAGGGATGCAATGAGCAATTTCTGAATGTGAAAAACAACAAGAATGACCAGTTTTTCTAACAAATGAGGAGCAAGGGAGTACGGGGAAAGAAGACAGAGGAAACTATAGATTCAAACCATAGATTAAAATGCAATGGGTACGTTGTTTGGATCCTGATTCAGACAAACTGACAGTTTTTTTAAAAGTTGATATATTCAGGGAAATTTGAACAATGATTAGCTGTTCGATGATTTTAAGGAATTACTGGTAATTTTTAAGGTATAATAATGTCATTGTGTTAAATTTTTTCTGAAAGTCTGTATCTTTTAAAATACATACTGAAATATGTATGAGTGAAATGAATGAAGATTGTGAATCACTTAGAAATAATTCAGTTGGGGGGAGGGTTGCAATAAGCAGAAGGATAGATGAAAAATATTTCTAGTACTACTACTATTGCTGTAACTACTAATATTTGCTAAATATCTTAACCTCACTTATTCTCACATAAAATAAAAGGTTTAAAATGAATATTTAATGAAAATAATACAAAGGGATGCTTAACAAGCTAAACTGGTTATTTTATTATGATACTTTGCATTCATGCAGAGGCCCTTAAATACCTTCAAGTAAAAAGAAAAGATTTTAGGAGGCATAATGTTTACTGTTTAGAAGAAAAACAGAAAAAGAAAATTATTCATTCATTTAACCATTCCACAAACATTCGCTTAATTCCAACACGGTGCCAGAGCTGGTAGATTAATGATGAATTTTGCCCACCAGGAGCTCCCAGTCTACTATCATATTCAGGTCAGTAAGCAAAGAATTCCAACAGAATGAGCTAAATGTGAACAGAGGGATGCACAAAGCATTCCTAGAGTATAAAGTAAAGCTTGGCTAACTGCAAAAATAAGCAATTCTTCAGTACCTTGGAGTATCACCGATGAGGTAAAGGACAGAATTCTCAAGCCCTAGTGTCTAGTTCATTTATTTACCAAATATGTACAGGTACTGAGGATACAGAAGTAAACAAGATAGACCTAATGTTCCCCAAGGAGCTTCCGGTCTAGTGAGGCAAGCAGACAATGTAAATAATTACATTAATGTCTAAAGTGTTAGAGGAGGGCAATTAATGGATGTTACCGGGAGTGTGTGGCAGAAGAAACTTGAGGCAGTTAAGTTTGCATTGACATTTCAAGTTATTGTGCATTTTTGTGACACCAGCTATTTGAGTTATTGAAAAATGCTATTTTAAAATTCCTGTTCAACTTCACATGAGTCATCCTGACTCACCTAATTCATTTCCAAATTTAACATTTTCTCTCTCTCTCTCCTTTTTTTTTTTTTTTTTTTTTGCAAAGGCATTGTCCACTTAGTGGCTTATCAGCTTAAAGTTTTAAATATTAGGCTGATTACTGATTATTTACCTGCAATCTAGATGGGCCCCAGTTTACTCTTCACAATATAAATTGGTATGGGCTGAAATAATATGAAGCAAGTAAAGCATAACTCTAAACGATATTTGAGTATTGATAACCCCACACTCCTCCATTAGTATGCATGACTGGCAAATGACTCAGTTAAGAGTTCACAAAATGTGTACCATAAACCTGTGCTTTTCTATACTCATAGGATACTCACAGATTCTTCTGGCCAATACACCTCTCCCAATTCCATTTACATTTTAAGTGATTTGCACTGACAGTATAAGAGGATCTGTGTGAGGTTAGCAGTTACCTTCTCTCATTTTTATCAGAAATACCATATACTGGTTACCCTTGGGGAACTGGGGAGTCCAAATAGCTTCTCATACTTCATCTCCCTGGAAGTGAAAACAACAGACTGTATGTTGTTTTATAAGAATTTCCTTCAGCTTTACTCCTTACCGATACAGTGCACTCACAGGATGAAAATGCTCTCCAACATTTCTCTCCCCAGCATTTTATCCTATTTATTTCTCCATTGTGCTCTTGTCCTCTTTTCAGATTTTACAGCATGAGATATGTTATAGATTTCAGATTGTCTTTAGAGCTAACAGCCACCAAATAACAACAGCAAAAAATGAAAACAGATACTAAGGAATGTCCAGTATATACTACTTGCTGATGAAGAAAACGATGAGGGAGAAGGAAGGCAGAAGAGAACTAGAGGAAGGAAGAGGAGGAAAAGAAAGACAAAGGAAGGGGAAAGAAAAGAGAAGAAAGGAAGAAGATGAGGAAGATAAGTAGAAGATCATTAGCAAAAGGAAGGCAATAATAATAATAATAATAACAACAACAACAACAACAACAACAACAACAATAATACCACCTCAGGATAGAAACACTCTCATCTTTAATAAAATACATAATATCTTGAAACCTTCCATTTGGCCCTGGAAGGAGAAATTCCTGGATGAGGAAGAGGTGGATGTGGGGGTAGCGGGGTGAGAGAGAAGTTACTGGACCACAGAGCCAGACTATATTACCTCCTGAATTTTACCATCCTGGTGGTGATTGTAAAACATGAACCCAAAATTCTTTGACACTGTTGCCATCAAGAGGTGAGTTCTATGTCTCCTTCCCCTGAATTTGCACAGGCTTATGATTGCTTCAACCAACAGAATTCAGTGGAAGCACTACTGTGACCTCAGAGGTAGGGTGAGCAGAGTCATACAACCTGTGCCTGATCCTTGCTCTTGAAATACTTGCTCTCTGGAGGCTCCCTTGTAGGACCCTCCCTCCAAGAACCCAGCACACTGCTGAAGAAGCCCAAGCCACATAGGCCATAGAGAAGTACTCCAACTAGCAGTACCAATTAAGTCAGCCTTTAAGTCATCCCAGTTCAGGAACTAGACATGTGAGCAAAGAAAACATCTTAGAAGTGGACCCTCCAGCCCTCAGTATCCTCATCTATGAAGCTGGGGTAACAGTACCTACCATGTGAGGCTGTTGTGCAAAACTAAAGAGATAAATTTAAGATGTTTTGAACAGTAGCAACCTTGGGGGTGAACATTCCACAAATGTAGATACATATGATTTACCACAAAAAATATTCACCTCTATTATCTCACTTTCAATTTGGTCCTCAAACAACCCTGTGGAGATAGGTTGTACTGATACTATTATTCCCAAGGTATATCCTGAGGAAACAAGTTTACAGAGATTAGGTGAATAATGAGGGGTCCTTCAGCTAATAACTAATAGTCAGTCTTTGAATCCACATTCCATGACTCTAAGACCAGGGCTCTTTCCAATGAATCATGTTGCATTTGAAATAAGAGGAGCCAGGACCATGACCACTGCTTGACAGATGAAGAAACTGCTTCCCCCAAAGTCTAAATAACTTACCCATGATGATACAACGGTATCATGGGACAATGATACTGGACAATATAATGGTAGAGTGCTGATGAATGGAATTATTGCAGAGTGATTTTAAATGCTTTGGTTTCCTTGTGGACAAAGTAAAAACAATATAATAGAAACTACCTCACTGGGTCGTTAGAATCAAATGAGACAATGTTATGTTGTGTTCTAAGCACAATGCCTGGCACACAGTAAAAGTATTTAGTAAATATACATTTCCTATGCTTTATGTCAAAAAAATTTTTTAATCCAAACCGTGCTGACTCAGCTCTTTCATTTCTTAAGTTTTTGTGGCAGAAAAAATTCACTCAAGACTTGTGGTTAATTATCTCTGGTAAATTATTCTTGGCACTTTTCTATACATGTACTAAGGTGGAGAGAGAAAAGCACTTAAAAATGAATATAAAGTATTTTCATTTATTAGATGGTATTTCAGTTCAGAGGAGGAGAAAATCATGATGAAAATTATACAGGCTCAAAATTACAAACTGGAAACCAGCTGTTTTGAAAAAAGAAACATTTAAGTAATACACATAATACTCTCTATGAACACACATCTCTGCTTCAAAACATGTTCCAAAGGAAGAGTTTGTCTCAGCTTATTTATAAACACACATACAGGGGGAAAAAGTTCAATTTCCATCAGTGGAAGGAAGCAATCTATCTCACCATGGGTCTGGAACAGCTTTAACAAGTCTGAGATACACAATAGCAGCAATTTCAACTTTCCTAGCTCTCTATTATGCTGAAGCATCTCATGGTGTTTTTTGATAGTATTAACAGTTTATCCATCTTAGAGGTTTAATAGTTAAAAAAACAGTTCCATACCACTTTCATCATATTTGGCCCTAAACAGCTCAGAAAAGTGGTGGTACGGGTTTTACTTCTTCAGCACCATTATAAAATAAGAGCAGATGACAAGGAAAGAAGTTATCACGTGGGAGGTGTGTCCTGGACTATCTTCCCCCCAAAAGCTGCTGCCTATCTTCCCCTTTCAGTTTTCAACCTGCAGTGTTTCAGCGTTGTCTCTTCGGGATGACATGTTCTAAGATGTTTCTCCCACTCACACTTGTTACGAACACGCACTCGCTCGATTTCATGGAGGCACATCTACCCAGTTAAACTCCATCTATCAGAAATATACATCGTAATCAGACAGTGAAGGACACTTGTATTCTGAAGAAACCCAGGTATCATTTACCTTGATGTCCTACAGGTTTGAGTGGGAGAGAAGTAGCCTTCCCACACTTCTTTGGTTTAAAAAAAAAAAAAATCCAAAAAACTCTTTGCAGAGGGAAATCGTCTAAGGCAGGGGGTTTGAGGTTTGTATAGGGGCAATTAGAGTAAATAATTTAATTGTATTGACTAATTTTTCTAAAGTCTATTTCTATTTGCGAGAATACATAGTAGATTCATACTTTCTATTGTCATGCTGGATTAGTCCTACTTTCACAGCGGCTGTTTTAGTAAGTGACCTTTAGCAAACATTATGTGTTTTATTTTCAAAAGCAGCACTGCAGACATTACATTCATATACAACATATCTTGAAGGTATGCAGAAACCAAGAAAGTCAGTAACATATAAGGAACAGTGCAAATAGTTATCCCACATGACAGGTGTGACTACACATAATGGCCCCTTAATGATCCTTTATGACTGGAGTGGCCAAAGAGGCAAGACTTGGGTATTGGTTTAACAACAACAAAGCACTCTATTTACTCAAAAAGAAAAGAAAAAGTGTTTTTTTTTCATGTTCCTACGTTGCTTCTCCTCTAAAATTGAATAGTGGAGGAAGATCTACAGCGCTTCCTAATTTTCCAAACCCTAGCCCCACCCCCTGAGCCCCACCAAACACTGACTAGCACCAGAGCCAAGATGGGTAGGTCATTTATTAAGGGAAAAGGAAAATGGCATGGTTTCCTAAGAAAAGAAAAAGAAAAAAAATTCCAGTGTATGGAGATGGCGTATTGAAAAATCACAGTGTAAAACATCATTCACTTTCGGAAACAAATTAATTAAACTGTTAAATGTCAAACAAGACCCCTTATTATTCATGTCAGCGAAATTTCAACTCAGTAATAGGTGTGATAGAGATGTCACCTAATTGTTGATGATCTTTCTAGCTAAATTGTTCTCACACAGTAGCATCAGGGCCTTGAGAGATGAAATATTTATGGCTGTCAAAATCTTTCTCTTGGGGTTATCCATTTGGCCTGTAACTTAGGATACTGCCGTTTTCCACTTTGTTCCCCATTACACCTTTCAATACTTTCTGACTACCTGGAGATTGCAAAAAAGGCTGGACCATGCTCTCTATAGGCTGCAAGTTAAAATGAGGAGCAGTATTCCCTGTTGAGACAGTGTGCAGAGGTATTATAGAGTTCTGTGCAAAAAGAAAACCGTCTTTGGGGCATTTTTCCTTCCAGGATTAAATCCCATATTTCTAAAAGTATACCACTGGAAAATTATAAGAGTCTTGAACAATTTAACAGTGGGAAAGTATTGCTGTAATTTCTCTAACTTTATATTTCATTAATTCTTAAGTTGCTCAGAAAGTAAATTAATGAAAGTTGGAGATTTCCCTCCAGATGCAATTCATCTTCTCTGACACATTTTTACATTGTCTTTACTCCAAAATATTTTTTCTTTCATTTTATTTTTGGTTCATTTAGTAACTGCTTTTAGTTATTCAAAGAATGTGCTTATAGTTTCTTTTGAAGAATTTTATTAATCAGAAACTCGATTAATAAATGCTTACACACATTTATGATATAATAATTATTTAATTCTCCTAATAATGATTCACAGTCCTTCAAGATCCCCAAAAGCTTTCTTAATTTTAAAGATTAAGCTATGTTCAAGATTTTTATTGTTAAGGATGTTTATTTTTAATAGTACATAATAATACTTTTCTTTAAAGTCATTATATAGTTAAAATTAAGCACATAGAATTTTTCCAAGCATTCAAGGGTAATGAGTTAACAGTATGTCTCTTCAACTGTGCCCAATACAGTTATTTTGATATTTAGAGAGGCATTCTTATCAAACAAAATTTTTTAACCTTTGAGAAAAAAGTAGTTTCTCTTGGTTATGTGTACTAGGCATTAAACCCAAATTTCTCTCCCACCCTGTCCTCTGTCCCCTGAACCACACTTCTGGCTAAGACTCACACCCAGATCAAAAGAAACCAACAAAAATTCAACTAGAAATGCATGCTAAAAATAATTCAATAGCATGGCTCCCCTCTGACCAAACTGTGGCATTTACTTCATTAAGTGTTTCTAAAAAACTCCCAGTGGGAAAGGTACTTAATTTATTTACTGCATGAGTCTAACGAGAATTGTGAAAGAAATTTTAAGTAAACCGGTATGGTTTGGAAGATTACTAGAACATTTGGTGCTCTATATGAGGTTCTTTTTTCACTCATCAGCCTCCCTGATGCATTTCACCATAAGCAGTGAGGCATTTTTGTTTGTCTTTGAGCATGTATTTCCTGATAGAACCTTGAGAATAATGAGAAGTTCTCAAGAAAAAAAAAATAGCAAAGAAAATTGCTCATCTGTGACTCTTGTTCTTTAGAATCCCATTCTAATAAATGGAAGTCACTGCTCTGTATTCTCCCCACTTCATTCGTCACAGCACATCACAGTTCTATGCTCTTAGAACACACATAGGTAAAGAGCCCAAAAATCCATGTAGCAAGAGGCTAAATGTGGGATCTTTAGTTCACAGCTTTCCCAGGGCAGTTGGACAAAGAGCAAAAAGCCCCTAACTTGTCTTTTCACCCAAGTTTTCCTCTGTTCTTCCCAGCTACCTACTACACATTTCAACATGCCATGCTGTCATTTTTAAACTCAGAATTTCTAAAACCAAAATGTCCATCCTTCCTCCCAAACCAATTCCCCCTTCCAAATTCCCTGACTCATTTATTGGTGCCATGATTGCCCCAATTTCTCAAGTTATATCTTTGAATCATATGACAGAGTAGATCTCTTGATTTCAGACATTCCCTAGAAGTGGGTAAGACCTCTGTAACTGACAAGTGAATAAACTGCCTGTTCTGCTGGTCATTTACTGCCTCTAAAGCCCTGTCTTCTAGAATATACTACAGACATTGCAGATATTCCACCACAGTCTGAAGGGCTACTTTAGTCTGGCTCTAAGCATTTTGACCCAGTGTCACAAGTCTCTTTATATCCAAATCCAAAATTCCTCCTAACCTCTCCCCAGTCCCTGAAAAGCCCCCACTGGTGACCAGAGCCACTTTCCCAAAAAACTTTTCTGACATGAAAGCCAGCATCTGAAGAACTAATCTTGCAATAGATCAAATCTCCTCTAATGGAAATGGGAACCATAAGTGAGGCCCCATTCACTTCTAAGTACAACCTTTATAGATGACATCATGATGTAGATGATGTTATGACTATGAAGATGATGTTAATCCTAGGATCCTCTCCTTTTTCCTAGCCACTCCCTTCTCCCACTCCTTAGAGTTATATAGAGGTACAGGCCTTGTACCCAATACTTTTTCCTCCCTTGTGAATATACTAAACCATCTCTTGTCCCATCTTGTAAATCATAGCAACTATACCATATTACCTAATATTCCTCCAATACATACTTAATTATCTTAAAATAGTCAGGAAGGATTAGGAAGAAATCTAGGCATGAGTTTCACTGATAAAGCAATAACTCTTGTGTATAATTGAGTTTGTACTTAATCTGTTGGAAGGTTCTCCTACAATCATTCAAAACTATCTATTGAACACCTACCATGAGTCTGGTCCTAGTCTACGAGCTAAAAACAGAGCAATGAATAAGACAAAAAAGATCCCTGCTCTCATGGCATTTACAATCTTATTGGTTCCTCCTTTGCCTTTCTTATCATCTTGGCATCTTTTGCTCTGGAATGAGACACCCATGATTAATCTGCACAGCACTCCCTCTTTTGACTTTCTACCCAGTACAAACTACCAGCTTTCATAAACCAATGCTCACTTGCTCTTAGAACAAGGTCCAGGCTTGCTTATTCCTTAGAGAAGAGAGATCTTGGATATAGTTGGACATTCTGGGCCATTCATGGCATGCCACCCTAAAAATGCCTCATTTCACCAATTTTATCCCTCTATCAAACGCTATCTAGCCAGCCACCAAGGTCTGGCCAAAGGTATTTTGGTGCATCACCTGGCAAAAACATTAAGTAAATTTGATGTTACTCCTAAAAGCATCTGCCCTTCTTGGATACAGGTCCTAACCCTGTACAGCTAATTCAGTTTCTTCATCTCCTCTTGTGGTGCTTTTCCTGCTGGCCTCTACATAACCATGCACCCTTTGATTTCTCTAAGTGCTAAGGGATTCTCTTTTTAACATTTTCTCTTCTGTCTTGGGAGCTGGGGGAAATGTCTGCCCCAGCTTTTACAAGCTCTGTTCTATACTGTCAGATTAAATTGAGCACTGCAGGCTGTATTTAGAGGAAGGCACAGTTGGAACTGGCCCATGGTCCCAAGAAGAGTTCTACTTGCATACACACCATGCACTTGAAACCAAACTTACTTTAAGCCTCATAGTCCAAATATGGGAGGGAGCTTATAATATTAAAGCAACCATAAAGCAGGATAACCAAAATCTAAAAACAATTAGGAATAGAAGGGATGTAGTGTACAACATGACAAATATATGAAAGTTGTTAAGAGAATAAATCCTAAGACATCTTATCACAAGAAAAAAAATTTTTCTATATCTTTAATTTTGTATCTCTATGAGATGATGGATATCACTAAACTTGCGATAATCACATCATCATGTATGCAAGTCAAATCATTATGTTGTACACCTTAAACATACACAGTACTGTATTTCAATTATATCTCAATAAAACTGGAAGAAAACATTTTTAAAAAAGCAATCAGGAGTAGAAATACAAATGTATCAGACAGCTATCTAGTTGCTATAGCTGAATAGTAAATTTAGCTCTAACATTTCTAGCTTGTTCATTAATTCAACAACAATTACTGAGTCACTACTATGTATGGGTCATATTCCTATGCTATGACTGCCTTTCCTCTGGCTCCCATCTAATTCTTTGTGAAAAACAGGGGTAGGGGTGCAGGTGGGGATCGGGCAGTGGGACAAGCTGGCTGACTATAGTGGGCTACCAAGAAGAGCTGCCTGAAGGCATTTCTCCCAATGCATGGCTTGGAAATTACGATCAACAGTCAGTACCAACTATGAAAATAAACACAGATAGGAAGTCATCAAAGCTCTCATCAGAATGTTTTTAATTCCATGAAAATGCATGACTTGTGACTAGCATTAACACCAAGTGTAACTAAACAGGTTTCTTCTGAACTGGCTCCACACACAGCTAGGGGATAGCATAGATCATATCATTGCAAGTTTCTCAGGAAATCCTGGGACAACCTGCTTTGCCTCCAAAGGAAGTTTGTTTACATTTACCTTGTTTTAAGAAAAAACTCAAAAATATAAATTAAATTAAAATTCAATTTTCAGCAAGTATAATAAAACAATCTTAAGTTAGCAATACATTATGCCTTTCAAAATTTTGTACAGATATAGATTTAGATATAGATATGTTTTATGTTGTCTTTAACGAGGTGGCCTTCCAATATAGAAAAACTACTAGTTTTATTTTACTGTAGTTCATACACACCATATCCCAGGAATTGAGATAGTGCAAAAAAGATAGGGGACTCTTGAAAGGCTAACAATAATAAAAGGGTAAAAAAAATGTTCTTTAAATTTCAGTAATGCAGGTCAGAAGAAGAGGTATACTGTCAAAATAAGATAGATGAAAGTATGATTTTCTGCCATGTTTAAAATTAATCCATAAAAGCTAGATGATAATAATAATAATAATAATAACAATAATAATAATAATAATAGCTGGCACTCACTGAATGCTGACAGCATGCCAGGTGCCATGCTAAGTGCTTTATGTGTGTTTTCTTATTTCATCCCTACAGCAAATCTATTATTTATTTGCCTCAGTTTATAAACAAAATGAGACATACTGTCCAAATAAAAATGTTGGTTAAAGGGAGGAGTTAATAACTTTATGCTCTGTTTTTAACCACAACACCACTGCTTCGTCAAAGAGAAAAAAAATAGGTAAAAAGGAAGAAATTTTGTTTGATGTACAAAATTATACAGAAGTGGCCAAGCATCGGTGATTTTTTCCTGCAAGCTGGTGGCAGCCTGGAGTCTGAGCTCCTTGGGAAGCCACAGCACCAGGAACCACGGTGCCACAGCTGACTTAATTAAGGAGGCGATGTTAAGAGCAACTTGGCTGGGCGTATCTTCCTCCGCCCACCAGCAGAGAAAGTTCTCAGAATGTTGTCATTCATATCTCGCTGTTCAAAAGTCTGAAATTATAAGGAGATACAAGAGGCAAAACCTAAGTATGCAAATCATGGAGCGACGTGAGAAGATTAGTTCTACAGAAACAAGAAAAAGAGGAGCAAGGCCGTGGAAATGGAGGGAGGGGAAGTGAGGGCACACACTTCTTTGGGTGTAAGGAAAGGAGTCACAGTACTTCACCTCTAGATGGACATCCACAATGGTCCCTTGTAGGCATGGATGTTTGTTCCCACCTCCCCCTTCTCTCTGCAGATGAGATCCTTTCATCAGGGTGAAGTTCAGAACTTTCAACCTGACACTCAATCTTGAAGGGTGAGGAAAGCAGAGAGCCAGGCTTTCCTGCAGTGGAAGCAGGTCCACTGTGCATAAAGCTCAGAGTTCTTAAACTCTGTAGTGGGGAACTCCCTTCCTGTGACCAGTTTTCCTCCAGGTTTTCTGCCCTGTGTACCTATAGGTTCACTCCCTTGCTGTGACTGGCCATATGCAAACCAGTTCAACCAATGGTCCTTATCCTAAGCAGGATTAACACCTAGATGTCCACTCTGCTATTCTCCACCATGGGGCCATAGGTTTACTATGCAAATCAGACATACTAATGCTGAATAAGATACTGTGATTCTCATTAGAATCTAGAATAACAGTTTATACACTAATATGCTCTATACCTGTGCTTCTCAAAGCATGGTCTGCCTGAGCCAGTCTGAAATTGTTTTGGTCCAAAACAAGGTAATTAGAGAAAAAGTATAGAAACTTTTGACATTACCACAACATTTTTATTGCATTCTATGAAAGTATCTGTCCACAAGTATTGAACATTTAAAAAGAAATCCACACACAATGGTCCTTCACTTCAGATAGTTTGAGAAACACTGTTCTGGAACAGTGCTACTCAAAGTTTGGTTTCCATGTAACCGAGCAGGGCCCTATGAGGACTGCCTGGGACAAATCCCTCCTCCGTATTCTTTGTGTTAGCTCTTCTCTGAAGTACCCAGATAATAGTATCTGATGCCCATTTCCTGAGTTGTTTTACAGATGCTAAAAACCCCACAGAATAGAAGAAATTGACTACTTGATGACCATGAGCACACAGCTCCCAGACCTACTGGTGCCTAAGGACTGATAATGTTAACCCTGATGACACGGCCCTGTTACCTCACCATCAACCAATCACAGAATTGTGCACTGGCTGATCAGAAATCCCTCTCCCTAACCTTGCCTTTAAAAATGCTTTGCTGAAACTCACTGGAGAGTTTGGATTTTTTGAGCATTAGCTGTCTGGGACTCCTTTTATGGCAGCTTAAAATAAACAGCTTAAAAAGCTTTTCTTCACCACAACCTGCTGTCAGTAGATTGGCTTCACTATGCATGAGTGAGTAGACCTAAGTTTTGGTTTGGTAGTATACAAACTGGCAAAGAACTGTCTGTTACCAGTCAGTGACTAAATTCCTTGTATCAGAATTAAAATTAACTATATCATTAGGCACACTGTTTAGCTGAACAGATAATTTTTAATAGCATGACTTTCTTGATGAAGGAAGTAGCAAGTTGATTTAATTCTGTACAAAGTCCTAATTTCATTGCAGACTCATACTTCGAGTAGCACTGTTCTACACTTCACCAATAAAATGGGGATAATAAAAATACCTGTCTCAAAGGGATATTAAACATTTAACCTAATATAATATTTTAGAGTGCTTATAAAAAGCACTAAATAAATATGAATTATTATTATTATTATTATTATAACAGAATTTCTAAAATGATGAAATCAGGGCAAAAAGTATAAGAAAAAAATGAAATAAAGGCAGGGAGTTACAAAAAAGGCACACCACATAATACAGGATACCAATAGAGCCTACCAATTTGGTTCAGTGTTTTTTGTAGTCAATACAAAGAAGAAAATGTTATGTGTTACATGATTCACAATGTCCATAAAATTTTTATTTTAAGTGCTCCAAAAAAGTACAACTAGTCCTTGTTCTGAATGAAGGTCACTAAAGATTTAAGGTCTGAATTTCAAAATTGAAATTAAAACTACTTTGCCTTTTGCCTTCAATTTGTAATGACAAAAAGAATTTACTGAAGCAAGCTAGAAGTTTTAACAGACTTGTTATAGAAGAAAATTTAGCCATTAATCTGTCATTTCAGTCAAAGCTAAGCTCATTAATAACTTCTATTCAGCTGCAAACTGCCTTCATTTTTCTATTCCTTTCTGATGATAAGGACCCACATATTCAAATTTCAAAAAAAAAGACCAAATTTTTCGAATTCCAAAATGAACAGGTAAATAATATTGAAGCTAATGCTTTTCTTGTAGGCACTACCTTTCTAAATGCCTTGTGAGCTTTTAAAATTAAAACATTTTAAAGAGTATGTTTGCCATTCTGTCACATAGTCATTTTTATAAACATTTCAAATTTGAAGATTTTTTGATCAGCATAAATTTGCAAGATAAAAATGATACCTTGATTATTTAAAGTAATATTAGCTAACACATTTTGAAATATGACAAAAAGCAAGAATGGTTTAAACAGAGTTAATTTTGGAGGAAAATTAGTCAGAAAAGTAGACTCATTACAGAAATCCAATTTGGTATATAAGATGGGTATCCTGAATTATTTATACTACAAGAACTACCTCATGTTATTACTCATTATTAACACTAAAATTTTGGATTTGTGGGTATCTGTATTGATGAAGTCCCCCTCCGATGAGAAATCAGGCTTACTTCAAACCAGATCATAATCAAGATTTTAACATAATTAAACCCCAACAAATAAAGAATAAATTACACAGATATTGAATAAAACCAACCACTACTATCCCCAAATGTCAAAAATCAAGTATAATCAGAAACAAATAAGAAAAATAATGTACTATATTTAAGTAAAAATCTCTGAAAACTGTTTCATATACCAGGAAGAGAATCACTGACTCATATTACAAAATCCTTAAGGAATGAAAAAACTCTTGAATAGAAATAAATATATTCTGCAGAAGGGATGAAGTTTACAAGTAGTCCTCACCTCTTTTTCCTTGATAACTTTCCTTATTCAATTATCTCCCTTTTATACTTATACCATTTAGTCATTTAATCATTTTCTGGCCCCTTCTTTCCTTGGAACAAACACAGATTAAAACTCCTTGTTTCTCCTCAATTTATCTGAGACAGCTGACATTTTAAACTACAACTGTATTTTAAAACTTAAAGGAGCAACTGGACCTCCATCAGCCAAAAAAAATGAATCATAACCAAAATTTCACACCATATATAAAAATTAACTCAAAATGGAATATGGACTTAATGTAAAACATAAAGTTACAAAATTTAGGCAAAAACATAGGAGAAAAAATTTCAGGATCTAGGGCTACGAAAATAGTTCTTAGACTTGAAGCAAAAAGCACAATCCACAAAGAAAAATAGGTAAGTTGGACTTCATCAAAATTAAATTACTTTGCTCTACAAAAGTTGTATTAAAAGGATGGAAAGATTAAAGGAAAATATTTATAAACTACATATCCAACAAAGAAGTAGTATGTAGAGTATACAAAGAATTCTTAAAACTCAACAGTAAAACAAAACAAAAACAAAAAAAACACAATTCAATTAGAAAATAGGCAAAAGACATAAACAGATATTTCACCAAAGAGAATATATAGATTGCAGATAGGCACATGAAAAGATCTTCAACATTATTAGCCATTAAGAAAATGCAAATTAAAACTATAATGAGATATCACTATACACTTGTTAAAATGGCCAAAATAAGAAATAATTACAATATCAAGTGCTGGCAAGGATGCAGCAAAACAATCACTCATACATTGGTAATGAATAATGGTACAGTCACTCTGGGAAAAGTTTGGCAATTTAAAACTAAAATGCAATTACTGTATAACCCAGCAATTGCACTATTATTTATCCTAGAGAAATAAAAACATATTTAAAAAAACTACATGAATGTTCACAGCAGTCTTATTCATAAAAGCCCCAAACTGGAAACAATCAAGCCAACAAGTAAACGGCTAAACAAACTGTGGTACATTCATACTGTGGAAGACGAGTCAGCAATAAAAAGGAACTAACTATTGATACACACAATAATGTGAGTAAATCTTAAGAGAATTATTCTGAGTACAAAAAGCCAATACCAAAAGGTTATATACCACATGATTCCACTTATACAACATTCTTGAAATAACAAAATTATAGACATAGAGAAAGGATTAGTGGTTGCCAGAGATTAGGATGTGAGGAGATAGGAGTGGTTATACAAGGCAACATGAGGGATCCTTGTGGTGATGGAACTGTTCTGTATCTTGCCTGTGGTGGTAGATACACATACCTATATGTGATAAAATTGCACAGAACTGAATACATATGCACACAAAAATGAATACACGTAAAATTGGGAAAAGTTGAATACGATTGGTAGAGTGAATCAATCTCCTGGTTGTAATATTGTACTATTATTTTGGAAGGGTTGCCACTGGGGGAAACTAGGTAAAGGGTACATGGGATCTCTCCATGTTATTTCTTACTACTGCATATGAATCTACTTTTAATTTAAAATTTTAAATAAAAGAAAGGAAAAAGGAAACAAATTTTTAAATTTTTAAACAGTTAAACTAATATAATAATTATTTCTGATCTTAATAATTCCAATAAAAGCAGAAAAAACCTTACTAGGTTATTTTAGGAGAGGGCTATCCTTCTAAAACAATCACCATGGATTAGCCAATATAGCACGTTAAAAATGGCTTCAAATTCTTTGATAATGGTCCCATTGAGAAGTAAGGTCTATTCTCCTCCTTTTGAACCTGGGTGGGCCAATAGAATATGATGGAAATGACACTGCCAGTTTCTGGGCAACTTCTACTTCCTATCTCTTGAAACACTCATTATTGGAAGCCAACTGCCATGGAAGAAATGTGACCATCCACCCAGAAACCATCGTGTTATAAGAAAAAAAAAAGGTCAAGCCATGTGGAGAGACTGGATGATGACAACACATGTGGAGACAGAGTGGCCAAAGAGCTCTGAGGCACTGACGTGTGGGTGAAGAGCCATCTTCACTGACCAGATGAGCCTTTCCAAAATTCTTAACCCACAAAATCATGAGCAAAATAAAATGGTTGCTTTAATCCACTGAGTTTTGGAGCAGTTTATTATGTAAGCAATCAATAACCAAAACAGCTGACAAAGCCCACAGGCACTTTGCCTAGACGTCTTCCCTCAAGTAGGCTGGCCTCCAGATAACTGGGACCATCTTTTTCTCTGACACCTATACGCTGTCTACCAAAACACACTGCTTTCTCAAGGTCAGACACCTCCTCCTCCAGTTTCTGATTGTAATGTCTCCTCTTCCCTGGAGTCCTCTTTCACTTGGCTCCAGGTTCTAGCCTGAGGGGTGAGTCTATCCATCAGTCAAAAGCAGTGTTGACCTACACCCTTGAATCCCAGCAAGATATCTAGTCTAGTATCTTTCAACTTCTTTTTGTCCATGACCCACAGTAAGAAATGTGTTTTTTATAAAAACAAATACATTAACATACACACACACACCTGTAATCGAAAGAAAAGTTTCAAAAAACATTGCTTGCCCTTACTGTATGTGATAGATTCCAATATATTCTATTTCATCACAGTCTATTCTATTTCATTATAGTCTCAACTAGAACCCAGTTTTTTGGTTACTAGGCTTGTTTTTTTTTCCTCCTTAAGTTAGGGCATTATAACTATTATACTATGAAAAAATAAAATTCCACACATCTTATGGATAATTTTCCTGAACATTATGTATTTTTAAAACTGTTGTATAATGGGAGAAGGATAGACGTTGGCAATCTAAATTTTGTCCCTTAAATAACACAAAACTGACCCATGAGTTGCTTTCCATTGTCTTAGCAGAAAAGAACATGTTCCCATTTTAACAGTAAGATCATCCTTGTGTTCACTTTCTACTATTCACAAAGCTCCTTCTGACTGGTAAGAAGCCTCACAGGAAAATCAGAGGTGCTCACTAGAAAAAAAAAAAAAAAAAAAAACTGAATGCCAAAGGCATCCCTACCTAGAATATTCTCACATTTCTTAAAATTCATTCAATTCTTTCCTCAGGTGGATCTTTCCACTGTACTGATACTGCTGTCGGCCCACTGCTTCTTGAAATTCATGACTTTCTGGTAAGACAAAGACTGTTACTGCTCCTGGAGTCCTCTGCACTTCCCAGCCTCCCTTCCATTTAGGTTGGGCCCATGTGACGAGGTCTGGTCCAAGTAGTTCAGACCAAGGCAGCAAAGAACTAGTGCCCCTCCTTCATTTCATTCTTCTCCTGCCAATGTCACCATGGCAAATTTGAAGCCCACAAGTTCCACAAGATGCAGTTAAAAAATGGAGGAGATAGAATATTTCTCTTTTGTTATTTTACATTCTCTGGTACATACACACATAACATACCATCAACAGTTCTATATCATCCAATGAAAAGTACCCAGTAGTAATAGTGTCTCAATGCTTTCTCGAAAGAAAGATACCACACATGGCTACAAACAAAGAGAAATAAATCACTGACTAAAGAATTAACCAGGCTTAGTTGGAAAAAAAAAAAAAAGAAACAAAACTACCCTTGCAGGAAAAAAAAGAACACTGTTATACACATATATAAAGATTAAGATTTGTCATAAATATGTAAATATTCACATCAAATATATTAATATATAATTAAGCAAATTGAAAATTAGTACTAACTACAAGTCCCCAGAAAATAAAATGTTTTTTTGAAGAGCTGAGAAAATGCTAACAAAATATTCTCGACATCTTTAATCTTCAATCAACTTGAGAAAATGGTGAAACACTATATTTTTGATGGAAAGTGTCATCAACTATTATACGACAAAACAAATTAATGGATTTATATGCATAGAATTTAATATATGTAATAACCTGGATCAAGCTTTTATGGTCTAATCAAGAGAGAATGTGTAATCTTAGAAAAAATGATTTTTTCTTACAATAATCCAGAAAAGTAATCTCATAAGATAGATGATTAGAACAAATATCTTTGAAAATTTAACAAATATTATGGAATTGAAAAATAAAGCCCAAAAAATGCTTTCAAAAAATAACATCTGACAGTTCAGACTTCAACATACTTTAAATAAGACATAAGCTCAAAAGAGTTTTTTAAAAGTAGGATAATTCAAAATGTATTATGGATTTAACTGTATGTTTATATTATCAGTCTCAGATGGAAGAACTTCAGTAGAT
Source organism: Camelus ferus (assembly GCF_009834535.1). Classification (NCBI taxonomy): domain Eukaryota; kingdom Metazoa; phylum Chordata; class Mammalia; order Artiodactyla; family Camelidae; genus Camelus; species Camelus ferus. Next base: position 31,696,973 of record NC_045710.1, on the reverse strand, counting down.
ACTGCAAAACCCACACATGAGAACCAGATTAATGATGTTGAAGACACATGTAGGGACAGCAACCACTTTGAACCTATATTGTGTGGCTTTGAGCTTATGTTTTTGTCAACAGTGTTGCAGGCTATTGTCCTGTTCATATATTTTAATATTTTCATCAAGTGAATCTTATTTGTATTTACTTCCTGAAGCTGTGAAGGAAGCTATGAAGCTAAACCGAAGAGTGAAATTCTGAAAGTCTAGAACAGATAATAAAAATGTACATGAAATCCAACTCAAGTATTATTCTAATACATAGTACAAGTTTTCATATTCAATTCAACCCAAGGTGTAAAACCAATGTCATCTCTATGCATGAAACATGGAAAGACTAATCCTGAGTAAGAACTATAACCTTCCAAAAGTATCACAAAACAGATTTTATCCAGTACTATACTGCCAAAAGCCTTTCATGTGAGACTCTTGCACATGGTTCCACAGCACAAAAATCACAAACAGTCACATGTCAGAACCTCACATTCACTCAACTAGAAGATCTGGGACACATGAGTAATAAATTAGAAGACTTTCATCAGTGTTCATCACCAGGCTTGTCAGAGGACAAGAACAGTGAATTCCCATTTTGTTGTAAGGGCATTAGATAATGTATCTCTCTGATTCACAATAAGTATTTAAAGGACATACAATAAAATTAGAAAAGACAAATCCCATTTTGTAAGGATTTTACTGATTTCTTTGTGTCTTTCACCCCAGAGGAGAACAATTATGAAATATGATATGAATACACTAGACCTTGAGCCTGACTATTTAAAAGTTTCAATTAATTTTAAATGATCAAACAACTTCACTGTTGAAAGACAAGAAATCACAGGTCTTTTATATGATCCTATAAAGTAATAGGCAGAAAGAGGTCACTCTCCAAGGTCAGCATATGTACCACCAGATACACCCACATAAATGGCTACGGAGTCCTGAAGACAGTCCTTGTTAGCATAATTACTCAAATAGAACTTGCAAGTTTCTCCTTATTTCTGCCCACTTGAGTATAAATGGCTGATTATACATATTGTATTTTCTTATAGACATCAAATAATTCAATTTTTTAAAAAGACTGAGTTATAATCGCGTAACTGTAACTAGTCTTAAGTAACAAGATCTCTTACAATGCAAGAGATTTTGCAAATATGTAGTTTACCTATATTTTTACCCCCCCCCCAAAAAAAACCATAGTGCCTTCACTATATCAACCCAAATGGGTGATTTCTGATTATATACTGGAGAGAAATTCTCCCACTCCGCATAATCACCACCAAATTCAAGGATAATTTGGTTATTTCCAACAATCAAATGAGACCAATCTCATATGGGAATATTGGCCAATAATTAAGGAGATATCAGTTGCCTTAGCAACAGATTCCTTCCCAAATAAGCACTGTTTTCATTCAGCAGCCTTTAGCCAAAAGAGGAATTAAATCACTGAAATCAACAATTCCTTTGTTTAGCAAACAGAACCGCTTTCCAGGTCTCAAGAAAACAGACCCCTCACAGTTGGTCCAGCATTGCCCAAGGTAGCAGTCATTTAGTTGAATGAGCCAACCTCTTGAATTACAGGATTTTATCATCAAAACCACTGCTAACAGAACTGCTAGCTTTTGCCAAAGAAACATGACAAAAGAGAATCTCCTAAGTGATATTAATGAATATATTTAGCTTTGTAGATCTTAACCTTACGGAGAGAACGTATATGCGTGTGTTTCTGTCTGTATATACTGATGTAGTTCCAGATGTCTACTTTAGCAAAGGATTAATCAATCCACTCCATTAGCTAATAGTTTCTTATACTTCAGTTTCTAGGTGTAAGAGCCTATCCTCGTATTAGACAATTTAAAGAATGTTTTACATGGGTCATCACCAAAACTGAAAAGAATGAGTAACTACATTTCTAAATGTTGATATAACCCCAGCCAACTTTGCAACCTGCAGTCATGTCACTATATTGAAGCTGTGAAGCTGACTAGGGAGGTTAAGCATTGCTCATTTTCTGATAAATAGTAATAATAATTATTACTAAATTGTTATATAATGCTGATTATTATTACTGATAACAAAAATAAAGGCTCACTATGACTGATCTCTCTTAATAGAAACACATGCTTGAACTCCCAAGGGTTCCCCAGGTTGAATGATCATATCCTAACTACACTCCATGACCACTGATGCCTTTATTTCAAGCTTTCCCCATAATGAATCACCTCACCTTTCCAATCTTCCTCCACCACAACATGCCACTCTACAGACCTACTCTCTTCCCCACACAGGCCGCCGCTCCTTCACCACTGGCCTGGGCTCTTGATTTCTCTTCTTCACCCTGCTCCCCACAGCCAGCAAGGTCTGAGCTGATGTGTCAGAATCCAGTTCTGAGCCCCAGTCTTTGCCTTTCTAGCCCTTCCCTGACTACCTATAGCCCTTCATATTCTCTGTCTCTGTCTCTGCCCCTAATCTTTTTGCTTGTTTCCTTAATATTTTTTAATTATAAGAATAATAAGAATTATAAGGATAATACATGCTCCTCAAAGTAAATTCAAATAATTTGGAGGTGTGTAAAATTTAAAAGAAAGAAAGAAAAGACCCTCTGGTTAGAGGCTTGATTCCCAAAGGTAGTCACTGTTAATAATTTCAGTATGCAGCTTTCAGGTATATTTTTTTCAGATACATGTTTGTTGTTTTGGTTTGTCTGGTTTTTGTTCTTGTTTTCTTCACAAGAATAGTTCTTTGTTACTCTTTCTCTTACCTTTTGTCTTGCCTACATGGAGAAAACTGAGTTTAAAAATGAAATAAAAAAGAATGAATTCCCTGAATCCATCCCATCCCACACACTGAGCTGTACACACATCCACTTTTTATTCCTTTTCCCAAGTATTTTGTTCCCAGTACTATACCATTTACTTTTATGACTATGAGAAATAGAGACTAATTATTTCCAGTCAAATAGAAATGTCTAGTTATCTGTCAACATCCCCAGTATTAATTAATGTGAATGAAATACTCATCAGCTAATAAAATTTAAAACCATAATTTTTGAAGATGTATAAAACCAACTTTTTAATTTACTTTGGAGTCTTTGAGACTGTCTTTGGTTTTAATTCACATTTTGTCTCACTTTTAACAAAGGAATCATAACAAGTACTGCATCTATGAATAATAAATGGGGATGTTCTCCCTTTTCCAATTAAAAAACCCAAATATGAAAATGGCTAAGGTTCTTTGGCTACCAGATAATTCCAGCCAAAGGCTGACACTTAACTTTTAAATCCACTATTGCACTAATAATGCAACAAATGATGCCAACAAATAGCACTGCCAAGAGCACTGACAGTTCTCACTTACAAGTAAATGAGCATATCAGAGTCCCCAGATGCTACACGTTAGACCTAAATGCCTAGTACAACTAAGCATTTACATTACCATACGTTACCATTACTTAGTTAAATGTCATTTCCCAAGTTCCAAAATGGGACAACTACTTTTCTGACTTTACAAATTCATCTATGATGAAGAGAGATAATTCCCTCAGGAAGGTAGAAGACCACCAGATATTAATTAACTCTACCTAAAAGGCTTGGTTATCTCAGGTGCAGAACTGAAAAGCAAGGATATTCATCTCTCATCATCAGTTAATATTTATTGTGTGCCTGCAGGGCATATGGCATCATACGAATCACCTACAAGGGTGGGCTCTAAGGGCTATATTAGGCAAAAGTGGAAAATGCTGTTGTTACTCTACAAAATATACATGAAATTGGACCATATTTTCTACTGAGCTCTCCTTACATATACATAATAAAGTAGGGTGCCAGTGTTTCTTTGAATCAGCAGGGAGTGTTTGCCTTTAACCCTCACTCACCAGACAACAGCTGTTCTTCTCTTCAAGTATTGACAATACTGTGCAATGGTGTCTGAAAAATATGACTGCTGCGTATGCTTTATTGTTATAGGACAGTAAAGGATCAATTCACTTAAAGGGCTTTGATTTATTCTAGAGGAAAAGTATAATAATGTTGGTTAAATTAATAGTCAAATCTTCAGATCAGTCGATATAAAGGATAGTGTAAAGTTGTACTGAGGACTTTAACAACAGAAATCTGAAAAACTTCAAATGCTTTGACAATTTAAAAATTATACACTTGGTTATGGTGCAGCACAACCATGGCCTTATTCTGAATACAAGAGGGAAAAGAATTTTGCTGATGAGGTGTAGGATTATTTATTGCTCTTTACTTTGAGCTACTAGATATCAGATTTCATAAGAAAATATGAGATTCTGCCAAAAACATGCATTTATACGCGGAAAAAGTCTAATTTAATCATTAATAAAAATAAAACTGGATCTATTCAACAGCAGCCGAATATAATGAGAGTCAAACTTTTGGCTGGTGCTGTTCACTGGTGGCTTTCTTTGTGATCTCATACTAACGAGGAATAAGAAATGTGCACATCATTGCTTGAACTAAAGAATGGGGCCTGACCAGTTATTTCAGCCTGGGTCCAAATCTGCCTTGCTCACATTAGCTGGTCAGCAACTGAGAGTGAGTATGAATTGCTTCAGACTGATATCCTTCACCATGAATAAAGGACAGTATCAAAATTAACACTGCAGAGGTTTTAAAAAATTCAAAAGCAGTCAAGTTACCAGAAAATCAAGTGACAACACTTTTTGGTTTAGTCTCTCTTTTTCCAAACTTTTTTTTAATTTAATTTTTTTAATTTTTTAGGTGGCAGTTTCTTTTTACTTATTTATTTATTGGGGGGAGGAATTAGGCTTATTTATTTACTTAATGGTGGTCTGTCCATCATCTCGCTACACCTGACATCATTCAACAGGTATTTCCTGAGCAACCACTGTGTGACATGGGTGAGAGTACTAAATCAAACAGTCCCTGCCTTCAAGGAGCTCTCCACCCAGTGATGTTGTGCTAGTCATGAGTGCGTGTCTCCAACAATGAGAGGCAGACCCAGAGCATGGCTCACAAGAGCTTCACAGAGGGGCACCCAACCTAGCAGGGGCAGCAGGTGAGAGAGGTCAGAGAAGGCTTCCTGAGGATGTTTTCAATTTGTCTAATTAGCCAATTATAAATTTTACCTAATCCATATTTACCATAAAGGAGCCGCCTCTTTCCTATCCTAATAAGTATGTTGTAAGTAACACTAATTCATATTCTTTGAAAGAAACCACATTCTCTTGGTATAATTTAAAGTGCAAAAGGAAAAGGGCTTTAAAAATATTTTTTTTTTTTTGCAAGAAGTGATCCTTTCTAACCTCCCAGTGCACTACTGTCTCAGAACCACTGTGAAGCTCCAGAAGAGCTTTTCTATTATTCCTCCACATCTTGCCCTGTGATGCTCTTCAATCCTGTAAATATAGCAGACAGACAAGGACAGTAAACTGGCAAACTGGCCACTCAGGTAACAAAACATCTCACACCCATTCCAGACAGAGAGCTTGCCATAGAATCTGCTGCAGAACCCTAGAAAAAAATCAGATCCCTCTAAGAAACTTTTCACATTGTAGGAAAATACAGAAAGGGCTGTAAATATATATGTGTATCTAGTGGTACACCCATCATTGTAACAGCCGTGCTGCTTTTTAATTTGAGAAAAATAGTAACCCATCTTTTGTTGATGGCTACTAAACTGAATTTATAAGAGGTATAAAAGAGAAAACGATGGAACATACATCTTATCACCTGTTTTTAATAATCCCTTTCCCCAGATAATTTTATTCTACCCAAGGATACTAAATCTGAGGCAGTACTTCTTATGCACCTCACCCCTCTGGCTCCCGGAGATTACCACACCATCCTGCAGTGATTCTGCACCATCTTGGCTGTCATATCAGAACTTAAACTGCTACACTTAGAGAGAACTTGAGTCCCTGTGGCTCAGAAAATAAAATGGCTTGCCCAAGGTCACACAGCTAATTAGAAGCAAAACAGGTGTTAGTATCCATGTCTGCTAATCCCTTCACTACTCTGAATTCTCAACCAAAAAAACCATCTCAAGTTCCCAAAAGGAAGAGCAAGATGCAATAAACTCTATTTTGCTCTGAATTTCTCTAACATCTGATTCACTTCATTATATTAAAAACAATCTAACACTTAAAATTGCATCTTAACATTGAAGAAGTTTCCAGGTTTATGTCCTAGTCTTTTGTGTTATTAACATTTCACATTCTATATTTGTTATCCCTTGGCAATACACACATTTTTAAAATTTGGACCAAATTCTAGAAAATGAGTGTGTCTAAATTTTTTTAAATCAACAGCAAGAGCAGGGGAGGAAATGAGGTGGTATCTCTCCCTGATCCACCTAAACATAAAGGAAATATATTAAAATACCCCTCACAGAATTTCAAGAGGACACAATTCAAAGAATAAGAATAAATGCAAGTCACCGAGAGTTGACATTTCCGTGACCTAAGCTTGTTGCACACTGTACCTCCTGCTCATGTCTACTGACATCCAGGAGTAAACCCTAAGGGAGTTGTTTTGAGTGAGGGTTTCTGTATGTCTCTTTGAATAGGAATACAAAATGACAGAAAAATAACTCAAAATTGCTATAAAATGAATGGTATTTCCAAATGCGCAAGCAAACAACATGCACTTTAATGTAACACATTTCTTCTTATTTGGCAGTAAGTTAAAACATACGTTGTTTGAAGTTTATATAAAAATGGATGAAAAGGTGTTATTTGTGTTAAAAATGAAACCAAATTACTAAGTGGTTTGAAATCCATGGCTTTTATTATCCAAATGTAGCCAGTTAAAAGTAATGTCACTTGAAGAGTAAAAATAAATTAGGGTTAACAGTTACTGGTTTGCTTGGGGTTTTTTGTTTTGTTTTGTTTTGTTTTGATGAAGGAAATAAACAAAGTAAAAACCTTCAAAAATATGCACTTAGTCATTACAATTTCACAATTTTCTTTAACACAATTCCAAAAAACAAACAACAAAGAAATTTAGTTACCCCTTAAAGTCAAGTACAAATATTTTTTCCTGAAGGCTTTTTCTTTTATGAATTACCAAAGAAAGAGCTGTCAAAAGCTTAGTCTCACTTCAAAAAGGAAAAGTCAGTGGCAGCTGGTAAAAATCAGGTGGTCAAAATGTCCTCACCAACTTGCCCAGGGAAAATTTTCATCAAGAAGAACAACAAAAAAGCAAAAATCATTATTATCAAAAAAATTATTTTTATCATCAATAATGTCATATCAGAACTTGTCTGTCATATTAGAACTTAAACTTTTACAGTTAGAATATCAATAGCTTGATTAGTGCTTTGCAACACAAAAAATAAGAGTATGTACTCTTGAGTTGTTCAGATGGAAAAGACAGAGAAGGAGCAAGTTTTCAAACAGGACTGGAAGAGTAGAAATTCAGAACTAAAACTTAAAAGCGAAAAGAAGTTTTGTTGCTTGGTTTTTAAATACACAGTATACCCAAGGGTATTTGTTTCTTAGGCCTAAGGTTCTGGCATAGACGACTTTCTTCTAAAGTCCTTTTCTAGAACTTCTTTAGGACTCAAAGTAATTTTTATTTCTGTTGATCATTGTTTAATATAGCAAATAATAAGATAGAGTATGTCCCCAAAAGATCTGATAACTTAGCCTTAATAACTACAAAGAAGCATGTTCTGCTACAAATCCCTAAAGGAGGTACAAGTGCCTTAAGGAAAAGCCTATATTTTTATGTATTCTTTAAAGAACTGTATCTCATTTTCCCACTGGGGAAATATTCAATAAAAAATATTTTGTCATGAATTGCATCATCATCATCATCACTGATCAGATCTGAAGATGGACCAAGCAGTAAAAGAAGAGCCAACCTACAAATCAACACCATCACTGATGTTGGGTCCAAGGAAGATGTGTCAAGAGATGTCATCACAATAGTCAATCACTGTTTTTGCCCTCATTTATGTTGGCCAAATATACTTCCAGGTGCAAAACAGCTTAGTTACATTGCTTACTATAAGCAGCATTTTTTTTTTAACTTCTGAAATATTTTTCACATTTTTATTCTTAGCTAGAAATAAGAGGAGTTGAAAAACTTAGAACACTTTAGAAACTTAACAGTTTAATATGGTCCATGTTGGATAGAAGTACTGACATCAAAAAAAAAAAAGGAAAAAGAAAAAATTTTTAAATAATTTAAATTAATAGAAGTTGATAACAACCTTAAGAAGAAATAAACTCTTAAATTATCCATAGACTAAGCTTCATTTGCAAATATGATCAACTTCTGTTAAAATTTCAAATGAATGTTAGAAATTAGTGACTATCCTTCATTCTCACATGCTAGCATTCTGTAGACAAATGAGAACCCAAAAGCTTTATGACAATTTCATTAACCTTCACATAGTCTCTAAGGTTTATGTGTAATACCTCCCTTTTTTCCCTCTGTCCTTCAAAATCCAAAGAGCAATAAAATCCTAATTAAGATCTAGAATGATAACAGTCTCACATCGGTAGTACTCAAACTACTAGTGAGCGCATCACATTTCAAAAAGTTGGTCAGCGGGCATCTGGATTTAAGATGAATCAATTATATGTCAATTATATCTCAATAAAGCTGGAGGGGGAAAGATGAATCAATAGTATTAACAGAACTAAGTCTGGCTATTTAATTTATTTAAAAAGAAAGAAGGAAAACGTTTTCTGAATTTCATGCTTTCCAAGATTTTATGTAAATTTGTTAATAGTTTCAGATAATGTTTATTCTCAACTTACCCTTAAGGCAATTAGTTACCAATCAGACAGGGGGTGCAATGAGCGAGAGAACAGCAGCAAGAAAAGTGTGTGGTTCAGGCTTCACAGTCACAAAAATCATCAAACAGAGGTCATATATATTAGTCACAAGACACAGACTGACCAGAGTGAAAGAAAAACCACCATTACCGTGTACTATGAATTAATATTTTTATAAATTATGCAATCACCCTATGAACAGCTCAATTAAATTGATTTTTGTACTAGAAAAATTGCTTTATTAACTTAGGACATTTAAAATATTCCACAATTTTTGTAACCTTCTTTAGGCATTTTCTTCATTTTTAAAATACATTGGAAGCCAATGGTGCACTAAGGGGTGGGTCATGGTAGAAGTGTTCTACCCCAGTAAAGAGAAATGTTTTTATCACTGGCATTTAAAAAAAAATGTTGGCACATGGTGATAATTAACAGCAGATCAACTTTCAATTTTACTATTTTTAAAAATTCTCTTAATACCCCTTATGGCCCTCGACTGGACTTCCCCTACCACCCCCTCCAGTCTTTGGCATGCCCTGCTGGATATCTCAAAAAATGGAAACAGCTAAGACCTTGTCACAATCTCTGGCATACTCTCCATTTACTTATCATTCTTAACTGACTTCTTCACTGTTTCCATTTCTTCCTTTTCTTCCTTCTGTTCGTTTAATTTTAAGCATTTTACAAAGAAGACAGTAAAGCTGAATTTAGATCTTACTGAATTATTAGGCTGGAATGGGGAGAAATAAAACTAAAATACTGCTCATTTAGTAAAATACTGCTTTCAGAATGTGAGTTATAATACTCATGTGCTCAAAATCCAAAACACTTCAAAATGAAAGTAGAGCTTTTAGTTGCTAGAAAAAAGAGAAAGTGAGCTGTTGGAAATTAAATAATTAAATACTTTTGGAACAGTCTGATTCAAGAGCACTTAACTGTTGCAAAATAATCTGTATGTTTTTTCTTTTCATACAACATGTATGTGTGGAAAAGGATTCTTAATTTCTATGCATCAAAACAAAATACAATAATATAACTGGTTGTTGCACCTGGTACCCAAATCCAACTATGATACATTGTTCCTGTATTAAATGGATAAGATGACATAAAAAAAAAAACCTTGTTCTCATTGAAAGCCTTTTAAAACTTCATTTTAAATTGAATTTTTCTTGTTCTCTATAAAATAATCCAATTTTTCTTATATGTTACCATTATTTCTTCCATTCTGTTATAAAATTTTCAAAGCATAAGAATCACAGTTATTACTTCTCATAGTAATTCATTTGTAAAGTTTGTTTATTATTCTGTCAATGTTAATTCAAGTATTATAATTCTCTATATATCTCATGAGTTCATTTTGGAGTTCTGTCATGACATCATAATATAAAAAGTGTTCCATGATCAAATAGATCTGGAAACCACTAGAGGTAGAGGAAGAACAAAAAATTCCAAAACTCAATAGTACAACAAAACAAGAAAACACTGCCTAGTGAAATCAGTCCAAATTTAGAAAAATAAAAACTGAAATGTTAATAAATATTTTAAATGGGCCTCATAAAACTAAGGCTTTTCTAATTTGTAATAAATATAATTGAACTTGAAAAATGTCCTGGAGAAGACTTTATTTCATAGTAACACAACTGAACATCACTCTACAAATAAGTTACTAAAATAATACAAATATTATTGAATTATATACTACTGGCAGACATACACATTTCATACCCCTAAGGATAGGCAAAATAAACGTATGAAAAACAATGTGTTTTTTGGAGACCTAATGTTGTTACTGCTGGTAGGAGACGTATATTCCATGCCATTCTTCCATATAGCTAAAATATTTTTCATATAATTATATGTGAAAAACCTCAATTTCAGAGCTTTCTTTACACACTACAGAAAATTTAATAAACCAACTGTGAATATGAGGCAAAAACTACCCAAAACCCAAATGCTCCATGATACAAAGAAAATACCAAAGAGCATTTGGAATCTGGACTAGAGGCCATGAATATGAAACTCTACCTGCTGAAGCAGAATTACTTCATTGAGGAAGAGGTGATATCAAAGACTTTAGAAAAGGTGACAGCTGAATCCACTGGAGAGCCACCGTATTGAGTGGCCTCATGGTCTTCTGTCTGTCCACTTGAATGCACAAAATGATGAAATGTGAGGACTCACATCCACTTCACATATCTCATAATTGCCTTCACACAACAAACAATACAAAAGGAAGAATTTCATTTGTCTTCACTCTAGTTATCTGGTTTTGGCACTGTCTTTAAATTAAACAGTTTATATTTGTGATATGACATGCATCTCTGTTCTTAGGACTCTAATGTCAAATTTTCACTTTTACAAAACACAGTTAATTTGACAGAAAGCACACCAATGGTAAAAATATGAAATTCAAGCCTACCTTCTCTATTTGATTATAATCATGACTATAGTTCATATTTCAACTTTGTACAATAAAGGAAATACCAAAAACCCAAAACATTTGGGACACTTACCTGTAATAACTTTGTTATAAAGTTCTTTTCTGGTTTTAAATGATTCAATGGCAATTTAAAAATAACACTAAGTTGTATATTATCAGGAAAAAATGATTTCACATATTATTGAGTAACAAGAGACTTTCAAGAAAAGAACACAATTACTTTGAGAAAAGTGCTGTGTTCTGGAACCAGGAATACCAGGCCTTTTCAAGTTTCTACTTTACTGTAAAACTTCACTACAACAACTACAATTAAAGGCAAGTACCTGAAAAAAGAGTCCCAAATTCTTCTTCCTAATTTTAAGTGCTATCAAGAATTATATATTTCCTAATAATCAAACTATCTACAAAATGGTTAAACACTGGCACTGCTCATGCTATGAATATCTGATTTACATTCATTCGCATAACTGTTTTATTCAGTACGAGGCGCCATGCCGGGCTAGCACTGGGATTTGAATTGTAAACAAGACAGTTACTCCCTCAAGAATCTCACAGTGTCTGGAGGGGGTTGGGGTACACATGCCAAGGATTGGTACTGTGGCGGCACAAAAGAGGAGCACCTGGCCCAAACTTATAGGTCAGGAAAGGCTTTAGGAAGCAGTGGCATCTGTGCTGAGCAACATGTGCTCAAACTCAATAGCTCTAAGTTCTATGACTAAAGCTCCTGGCCTGGACAACATTCAGGTCCACAGACACTACCCCACATAGGTAAAGAAGGGAGCCTGCAGCACCCTGTAGTCCTATGTATGGCATTCTACGAACGACATCAGTATACGCTATGAACTGGTGGCTGAGTGAACACTACTGATGATCTCATCTGTGAACCACCTCCCCCAAGTCAGAAAAAGGGCCTCCAGAGTTCCTGATCCACTTTCTGGCCTATTTTTCCTCTGCTCTCTATTTGAAAAGCTTAAACAAACAAACAAACTCCTGTCACCTCTCTTCTTTTTGTTGTTGTTGTTGTCATAATCTTATTCTGTATCAAATTGTCTTTAACATAAGTTACAACTGATTAAAATTGATAGAAATTTTTTTATCTATTTAAAGAAGAAAAGAACAGCCTCTTTATATACAATATTTTTTGTCTAGAGTCTAGCAAAATAGTACCTTTCATGTAGGAATTCTGCTTAACATAATAAGCAAAAACAAACAATGAAAAAATAAATAAACTAGAGCAAACCCAAATCTCCAAACCCCTTACCTACAAATATCAATATTGAATAAAGCATTAATAACACAAACATAGAATAACTTATTTTGGTTAGAAAGCAGAATGAATACTAAAATTAGTGGCAAAGAAAACCAAAAAAATAAAAACCGAACCCCAAGAAAATAACCAACAATCTTCAGGGGTAAATTCTCCTGCTCAGGGGTCTTCTTTTTTTTTTTTTTTTTTTTAATTAAACTTGTTTGTGGAAGTACAATCTACATAACAGAAAAACAAAGAAATAATAAAATTGTGGCTGAAAGAATGATCACAAAGTGAACACATCCACATAACCACCACACACTTTAAGAAATGAACGATTACCAGCACCCTTGAAGCCTCCCTTGGGCCATTTCTCTCCTCCCTAGATGTAACCATTATCTTGATCTCTAACACTATAGTTCTATCATCCTTTAAACTTTATATAAATGGAATTCCATTATTATATTGTGTTATTTTGAGTTGGGCACCTTTTGCTCAACCTTATGTTTATGAGATTCATCCAGATTTATATAAAAGTAGCTGATTAATTTTCTCCACTTTTACACTATTCCACTGTACAAATAAACCACAATTTATTTATTTATTCTAATGTTGATGAGCATTTGCATTATTTTCAGTGTTTAGCTACGTGAATAATACTGTGAACATTCTTGTATATGACAACAGTTGGTTTTGTCAGTTTCTTAAATTTTAGTCATTGTCTTGGGGGTGCACTGTTATCTCATTACAGTTTTAATTTGCTTTTCTGTGGTGACTATTTAGGTTTAGTGTCTTTTTCTTTGTCAGCCATTTGGACATCCTGTTTGTAAAGAACTTGATCATGTCTTCTGCATTTGTGAAATTAGATTCTTTCTTTTTCCGTTGACTTGTAAGAATCTATTATATATTCTTGAAACAAGTCGTTTATCAGTCATATACATTGCAAAGATCTCCTGTTCTGTAACTTGCCTTTTCCCTTTCTGAACAGTATCTTTCAGTAACAGAAGTTCCTAATTATAATATAAACCAATTTATCAATCTTTTCCAAATGGTTTTTTTTTATTCTGTTTAAGAAATCTTTGTCTACCTCAGTCATAAAGATATTCTTACATACTTTTTACATTAAGATACTCTCACTTTATTTTAGAACTTCTGTTTTATGCTTCACAGTTAGATTTATAATCCACTTGGAATTGATACTTGTATATGATGTGAGGTAAGGGATCAGGATTTTTTTTTTTCTATAAAGCTAAACTGTTGGCCCAGAATGTTTACTGAAAACACTGTCCATCTCCATTTTTCTGCAGTGCACCTATGCCATTTAATCAAGTTTCCATATATACTTGGGTCTATTTTTGGACTCCACAATGTTCTGTCAGACTCTCATCAATACTTACACCAATACCACACTCTTTAAATTACTGTACCTTTATAATAAGCCTTGATATTCGGTAGTGTAAATCTTCCAACTTTCTTCATTTTTTTCAAGATTACCTTGACTACTATTGGTCCTTTGTGTTTGAGTATAAATATTAGAATCATTTGTCAATTTCTGCTAACAGTACCTCATCTGTCTCCTGCCCAATATCCTCAGATCACTTTGGAACATAGTTCTTCTCATTAGGACTTTGTGTAATAAGGAGCACTAATTTCTACAAAGGAGGAATGGGGTACTAATATCAGGTGCTTCAGATTGAAGGCTTACAGCACTGCTTGAGGAGCAATCCCCTAATTCTTAGAAATTTCCTTCAGCCCTTTAAGGATTTTGTGAGGAAACATTTTTTAAAGAGACAACTATTCAGATTTCTCTAGAAATTTATTTTTATGATTGCCAGCATTATATACTACTAAAGTCTCAGAGGATATTCATACCACCCCTTAAAATTAAAGGGAATCACAGAATTGTTGGAATTTTAGAATGCAAAGGGTATTCTGGGGTTACTCTTTTTTTGATTAAAACCAGTTTTACTTGAAAGGAATACTACTTAGCTATAGAAAATAATAAAATAATGCCATTTGCAGCAACATGGATGGACCTGGAGATTGCCATTCTAAGTGAAATAAGCCAGAAAGAGAAAGAAAAATACCATATGATATCACTTATATGTGGACTCTTAGAAAAAAAAAAAAGACAAACAGACTTATTTATGAAACAGAAACAGACTCACAGACACAGAAAACAAACTTATGGTTACTGGGGGCAGGGAGGAGATGGGAAGTGATAATTTGGGAGTTCAAGATTTGCAGATACTAATAAATATAACATAGATAAACAACAAGTTCATACTCTATAGCACAGGGAACTATATTCAATATCTTGTAGTAACTTATGGTGAAAAAGAACATGAAAACGAATATATTTATATTCATGTATGACTGAAGCATTATGCTGTACACCAGAAATTGACACAACATTGTAAACTGACTATACTTCAATAAAAAATATACAAAGAAAAAAAGTAATTTCTCATATAATCATTTTTGTTTCGTATTATTATGAGAACTGCTACAGCATTATTTTCCCTTAGAACTTCAGCTACATAAATACTTTCATACGTTCATATGCCTCTGAATTCTCAACACTCAACTCACAAACTTTAGAAGCACAGTGGTCTATGATTAGAAGTCAAGAACTTAGGATTCCAGTTTAGGCTGTGCCATCAAGTATTTACAACTACTCCTTTAAAGGCTTTCTATACATACAAGGGCAATTATTGCCTGTTTCTGTATTACATTAATTGGGTGATGACTTTACGACTGTTACAGTCCATTAGACTCCAAAGGACTTCAGGACAGATACTGTTGGATCCCTACACCTTAAAAATTCTGAAGCTCAATGACTGCAGCTGAATTCGTGATTAATTAATTTTGATCTCATCATTGTTTTTACAGAAGGACATAAGAGAGACTAAGAAAAAAATTCTTAAATTGAACGTGTAGTTGGCTTTCAATGTTAAAGTAGGGAAGCTAAACTTTACACTGGGCTTTGTTATCCCCATACTGCCTTTTTAAGTGCGAGAGCAGATGGGGCAGGTGAGTCAGGCCTGAAGGGGAAAATGTCTTGCAGGAGTTTTCATTGTGTTTTCATACGATGCTAAGCGCGTATCTTGCCCACAGCATGCATGCTATGTATACTTGTTGATTTGACTTAAGAGCACTCGAAGCTATAGCATTGGCATCATAATTCTTTATGGTAGAGTTGGTGCCTTTTACGATGTTAACTTTAGGCAGAGCCTGATTTTATATGCCCAGGACTCAACGGGCCCTTTTTGTGGGTCATGACATCAGATGCATATGAAGACAATGTGCCATCCACGAAAGGAAAGAACAATTTCCCCAGATACTGGAATACTTGGCATGTTTATGATACTAATTGCCCTTTCCAATCATCACTCTCCCCACATAGAAAAAAAAAAATGCTCATTAATAATACGCAACATGGATTCTAAAGAGTTTTAGGCCTGTGAAAGAACAGGGCTCTCCTGGGATAAGACAATTTCTAGGATCCAAGAATTTGTTGAAAGCCACTGGGGGAAAAAGGTGCCTGAGGCCCTGTTATTTGAAATTATCCTACTCAGAAAGGAACTATGCTTATATAATAATATTTTAGCTCACTGTTTTTAAATAATAAATATCCTTACTTAAATTTACAGAATTAATATTTTAACACTTTCATTTATTGGGAACCTAAGCAACCAGAAAACTCAATCATTGTCCAATTCTTTTCCCTCATAAACAGGACTCTCAAATAGCAAAAGATGATCATGATGGTAATCGGTTAAACTAAAGATCCCAACGGGCCTCCTGAATAACTTTTTTTAGAAGCAATTACCTTTTAGTATGTGTCTAAAGTTATCTTATATTCTAAAGCTTACAAAACTGGTCACATGTGTAGTGTGTATGGATGGATAATTGGTTAAACAGAAAAACTCAATTAATGAGAAATTCTACTCATCAACCATTACATCAAGGGTTTATTGTATCTGCTGCTTTCTCCAATTCAGACCTATCAGTCACTGTGCTTCCTCTCTTGAAAGTCTTTCCCTATCAGTCTGTCATCTTAAGCCCAAAAATTCCCCTCAGAATATGCAAGTTAAACTTATTCTGTCCTTTGAAACATGTAAACAGTTTCTGTGAACATCTTTTAGGTAACGTTCCACAATATTAGAGTTTGCTATTACTGAATATGATGAAGTAAAATGCAAAATCATTTTTAAATAGGTCAGCAGAACTTTTAATTATAAGAAATTGAAAAGAAATACTAACACTTGGGTTTAAGTGAGTCTAAACCATTCAAGAATAACCAAATATCTCGTTTTCTTTTTCCATATTTATGATGCCTAAAATGTTTTTACTTTATTTTTTAAATCTACATACATTTCAATTACTGAAAACAATTCCAAGTAATCATAGTATCTGACTCATCAAAAGCTTTTTCATTCAGCAAAATAATTTTACTTACAAAAAGTAAAATCAACTTTAATATTAGGGAATATCTTGTTAAACAGCAATATAAATTCCTTGAAGGACATAAACCATGTTACTAAAATACTTCATAAAATTTACAAACTAGAGCTAGGTGATCACCTTTATGTTAACAATTACGTCAGAAACTAAGAAATTGAGATCAATTTTAACAAAAGTTTCTAAAAAAAGAATTGCAAAAAAAAAATTCATTTTGTAATATCTTGGTGTGTATCTGGCTGAAATATTTTTAAAGAGAGAATACAATGCTAACAGATAACCAAAAGAGCCTTGCTGTAAAGTGATGGATTTTGGCTATGCCGTTAGCTATTTTAAATATGCCAAAAACAACAGCAAGGACAAAAGAAATATATTTATACATAATTAAATTATCAATATGCCATCAAAAATAGATTTCATGTGAACATATAAATTAAGAGTATTCAAAAATAATTTGTACTCTTGCTCCTAGTAACTGCTTTAAAAAACAACATGGATTTGTTAAGCAGCAGACAATAGATAGACAATAAGAGCATGGAAGGTTCCTAGCAAACATTTTTCTTTTATAATTCTGTTTCCTTTCATACCCATCAAATGCAATGTGAAGATATATGTAACACTCAACATTCTTTATGAAAAACACCATTCTGAACATACAGGTGAATGAATGTTTTGATATGTGGAATGATAGATACAGGCATATATCTTTTAACTTGTATAATCCAAATGTTTCATACTTCATAAAGCTACAGTTCCTTTATCTATAAGAAATGTACACATGCACATCTGTATATGATATATATAATGTATATAAATATGTATGTTTTAATTTTAGTTTGATAATGTATTACTTCTTAGAAGTACGTTAATTCCAAAAACTAAGATTCAATAGCACTTAAAAGGTGTCTAATTAATAAAAACAAGTCAGCTTCAAAAGAGTGAGAGTTTAACTTCTTCCTTTCAAGATATATTAGATTCTCATATATTGAAGTTAATTTACTATTCTGTTATCTCAAATGATAAAGAGAACCTAGTCTTTCCTAAATTTAAAAGAAAGATAAGGAGTTCCCAGATTTTGGTATTAATTTAAATAAATTATGGTTTTAAAGTTACTGGATAATGTATTTGAACAATAAGGCAAAGGTTAATAAATTTCTGAATAAACATTTCAGGTAAACTTAACTGTTTTAACCTGAACCAAAACACTAGTTTCATTTAGGATTTTGCAACACTCTGAATTAAATAACTGACAAGGAAAAAAATTTTAAATAAATCACTTTGGACATTAAAATGAAATGAGTAACAAACTTTATACCTAGTGCAGAGTTAATCTTGGAGGTCTGTGTGTGTGTGTCACAGCTATACTGATAATGACTCTGCAGCTTCTCAGAGGCAAGAGGTGATTGAATCACTCTAAGAGTGCTTACTTACTTCCTCAGTTCTGAGTCCACTAGTGGGAAACCACGGTATTTATTAAAGACAGTTACAAAATCACTTTATAGGTGCTACAATTTGGTTCAAAGCCTCCTAGAAGTTGAATGGCAATGTTAAACCATTAACCACTCAGCTCCTGAACATGAGGAAAATCATGCTTGTATAGCAACCAGAATTTCCTTCCCAAGACTGCATCGGCAGTAAAAATCAATCATGGATTATTCTTGTAATTAATGGGGAAAAGGGAAAAGGAAAAAAATGTTTCTATCTTGTTTTTCTCTCTGATTACCTAGAGATTTATACTTCATAAAGTAACACCATAAAATTATGGCTGTGAACAACACTTGTTTGGGGACATGATTTAAAATATAAAATGGAACTTGAAAGAAAGAAAGGCCACTTAAACCTTAAAAGAGACACTAAAAACTAAAGGTAATTTTCTCATGTATCACATTTCAAAGAAGAGTCCTTACAGGATAAAGATCACATGAGTTCATGACAGCTTTATTCTTAGACCCGCAAATCAAGCCATTGTTGTGCTCTGAAACTACGGGAACTGGTGCCACCTATAGGATGTGAACGATAATGACAGTGCCTTACTCAGCAGTACCCTCTATTGGGGACGGAAAAGTGCTGAAATGTGTAAGCACTTTTCTTAACAGCAGGTGGCCTCACTTTTGCTACAGATTTACCTCAAAGACGTTGGTTTAAAAGCTTTTTCATGTTTTGTAAAATAAACTCCAACTTCTGCCTGAATCTAAAGTTGCTAGGTGATTGGAGATAGGAAAAAATACAGTCTTGAACTGGGCAAATTCACTTCCATAAACAGTTTCACAAAGTGTAGCCCCGTTGCTAATCTGATGTCACTTGGTGCCAAGCTGTACCAACAAGGCCACAAAAGAGAGAGGCATTCTGCTGTAACTCACTGCAAAGGGACAAGATTAAGGAAAGTGTTTATAGAGTGTAAAATGCAAGTTACCACAATTAGTCCCATTTTCCTAGAATTTATTATACTTTGTAATGAAATAACCACAAAGCTGACAGTTTCTTGTGGCATTCTTGGGTAATTTTAAGCAAATTTACACATTGTTTACTACTGAGAATTCAAAAACTCAAACCTTCATGTGCAATAACATATACAAAAAAGGCCAACACAATTTCTCTTGGAAAAGAAAATCAATTAATTTTCCTATGTTTTTATCATAATCATCAAATGACAAAACAAAGGCTTTTCTTTTGTTTTATGTTGTCCATACTAATTCATTAAAATAGCCAATGCCTTTACTATTGTTAAAGATTGGAGAACATTTTAAGTGTTCAAAAATAAAAGGTGTTATAACCAAGGGCAGAAGTAAAGAATTTTGTTTGACATATTCAAGAGCCAAAATAAAGTAGGCTTATAAAGCAAAGAAAATCTTCTAACAAAAAAACATTCAGACAGAGTCAAGTAGCACTCGCAGTATGAAAATAAATAAATATCACCCACTATATTGCTATCGACATGCCATCAACTGACAATTTTGAATTCAACAGCAAGATACTGCAAATACTAAACTCTAACCTTCCATCTGTAATTACAGCAAATGCCAAGAAAAAAATATAGACCTCAGGACAAAACACGGAAACAAAACAATACTATGAAAAACTAAAGAAAATTATTATAGAAATGTTGAATATTCCTGAAATTTTAGGTGAATATTGAAAAGTTTGGCCGACGCTCCAGATGTTTATCATGTTTCTGTAGAAAAAAAGCTTGTGATTTGTTAATGAGTATCATTCTGACCTTTGGTCACAAAACCACAGATTCCCACAAAACACAGATTCACATATTAATACACTGGCTCTTAATTTTACACTCATATAATTTATACATGCCATATAATTAATTAACTCTACGGTATATATAAATTCTTTAAGGCCACTGAAATAAATTGTCACTGCAGCTCACATACACCATGTTTGCCATTTAAGTCTCTACACAGAAGAATCATCCCCCTCTTTGTGTGACATAGCTTGCTAATGCCGTGAGTTCTCACGCTAACATCTTCCACCTGGGATGAGGCTAGCCCACACCTCCCCATCATAAACATGCTGATTGTCCTGAATTTAGACCTATCACCTTAATTTTTTCTTTATGTGTTTCTACATGTCTGGCCACCATCTTCTTAAAATGACTATTCTGTGCTACTGACAAAAGCCCTGGCTGTCTTTCAAACCCTTCATAGTTGAGAAGTGGCAGCTAGGTAAGCAGAGAATAGAAGAAACTGTAAGTGATCAATCAATGTACTAGTAAAACTGAATTCCAGATAACTGGGATTTACATCTATACTTTCAAGTTTTAATGTTTTTTTCCAGCTATCTACACAAGTTATTTTTGAATTATTTATTCAATCATTTGTTTCAACTTTAATTTTTTTTTAAATTTTCCCAGAGAGGGTAAGTATAGTTTTAGAATAGTTTTTATTTGTAACAGGGTTAAACAAATTTTTCTGATATATTTGAATGTAAACACAATCATTGTACTGAAACTAATATACCAGCTCTTACAAATATCCACTGGTTCTCAGGATGGATATATGTGTATACCCTGATCCTAGGCTTTTCCAAACTTTATAATGGCATTGTGGGTTGGTCTGCTATAAAATGATCTGCTTTATTAGGTCAAATCTCCAATTTCCTATTAACTCAATAATGAACTGTATTAAACTGGACTTTTATTGCGTGTTTTTAAAAAGACTGATTAGATATGCAGACGGGCAGAACTGTATGAGGTACTTACATTTTCAAAAAGTTTTTCAAATTTCATTTACACGTTATTTTTATTTTCCTAAATTCTCTGTATCCTTACTACAAATACTTTCTCAGAGTCTATGACCCAAAGCAATTGCTGATGTAACTGTGTAAAAACTTTATTACTTCAATAATGTCAGTTGGATAATAATAATAGCTATGATATAGTTTGTACCTACCATTTGTCATGTGCTAGGGGCTTTTTACTCAAAAGCATTGATCCTTAGACCAGTTCTATGAAATCTTGTTTCCATTTTACAGATGAAGAAACTGAAAGACAGGGAAATTACATGACTTGCCCAAGGCCACCAGGCCTATAGATTACAAATATTTTTTTAAAAATTATTTTGTTGGTGTTGGGGGGGTGATAATTAGGTTATTTATTTATTTATTTATTTAAATGGAGGTGCTGGGGATTGAACCCAGGACCTCCTGCATGCACTCTACCACTGAGCTATCCCCTCCCCCTAGATTACAAAGTAAGTGCTCCTTCCATAAGCAACTATGGATATAATTTAATTCAATTGAAAACAAAAATTATTTGAGTAACTGCTACATGAAACACATGATGCTAATGCAATTTTTTTACAAGACAGTTTATTTTACAAAGCTGGGTCACTCAAAATTCTTAAAAATGCATAAAACATCATAAAAACCTAAATGTAAAAAGATTTAAAATTTCATTTATATTCTTGATATACATTATCACACAGCAATCTCAGAGCAAAAAAAAGGGATTCATCAGCTTTGTAGCTGATGCTACAAAGTCATTATTTATTTCATTTTAAGAACATATTACAATATGCAAACCCATAAAGGGACCCCATATTGATAATGAGTGGGATCATTTGAATTTGCAATGTTCTTGATCTTGAAGGAATTAATAACCTCCTACCTCATTTTTTTCAACAACATACTTTTACCACTTTTGCAGTGTCTTCATTTTGAAAGCACTTGGAATAAACAGTTTAAAAACTGTAATTTTCTTTGTAGGTGCAGTATTAAATTGCAATATCAACTCAAGCACCAAAGAACAGTAGTGCTACCCTGAGGAAAAAGGCATTTTAGATGTCTTAAATATATTAAGAGGAAGGCTTTTTAAAAAATCAAGTAAAGGCATCTCATTCTTTTTTTTAAAGTGATTAATCCTGTTTTACACAAAAAAATCAAGTGCAATAATATTTCAGTCATACGTTACATAATAAGAAACAAAAGAAAAGGTTTTGAAGGATATCCTAAAGCTTTGGTTCTAAGGGACATAGGTAGGTGAGCAGATGGTTCTTGGCAAGTGCAGTCAGACTATTTCCCCTTCAGAAATTCCTAAATGATGATTCATTTTGATTTGAAGGGTACTGTTGATATGCCTACCATATGCCTCTAGTAAATCAAAATGAAAATGAGATCATGTATGAGGCTTTTTGAATGAAATTTTCCTTTAAAATAGTGGGTTATTCAACAAGCTTCTCCCCTTTGGGGGCCATCCTCACAACATACACTGGATATTGCTAGCTCTGCTTTGGGGACACCAGTTGATTCTTTCCAAAAATTCTACCCACTCCTACCTATGTTTACAAACTCCTACTTTAAAAATAAGGCCAGTCTTATATTCCTCTATTCAAGATAACAAGTTCCTATGATTTACTAAGACTTTCTTTTTATTTTTGTTAAGTTTTCATTTATCTCCTTTAAAAATTTAAATCAGATATTAATACAATTTATTAAATGTTCAATGGGATATAAAAGAACATGATGGATACTAAACTAATGTCACATGCTATACAGAAAGATTATATTTAGGCTCTCTCAACTATATATTTTTTGGTAAATACTAGAATCAAGTTTGTTCAAATAATAGTAATAATAATTTTCCTGAATCACACCTATCACTCAGGTCTTATTATTCTTGTGCCTAGGCAGTGTTGTTTATAAGTATTCAGTTTACATATTGAGGTATTAAGTAAGGCAAAATTACTAGCTTGAGGAGCTTATATTCTAGCAATATAAGAGAGCAAACGTGGGCTTTCCAATAGAAAGTGTTTCAGTGAATCTACAGCGGTGTCAATGCAATTGACAGAGATAATATAAATGCTATTTGGAATACAGAGGAATAGCACTTCGTCTAGGGGGGTGAGGAAGATCAGGAAAGACACCCAGCAGAGCTGTTTGCTGAATTTGAATCTGAAGCAGTCACTGCTTTAGAGATTTGAGATACAGCTGGGTTGACATATAGGAATTAAATAGTAACAAAAGATGTTGACCTGGTTATATAAATGTATATTTTTAAATTATTCTAGCACATGACTAGTTTTTTTTTTCTCTAAATGTTTGTTTTGTACTCTTAATTTCTATTAGGTTCAAGAGATATTTTATAATTCCGAAGACCTATGATGTTTATTGTGATGCTCATATATCATGTATGATGTGACGAAACTAATGGAGTTCCAAAACAATCATTCTTTTACCATGTGCTGCTAGTAGGCAGATAACCTGTGCTAGAGCTCATGTAATTGCTGCTTGATAGTATTCAATTTGGATGGTGCTTGACAGATAATCTCTAAATGGAACAATTGGTTTCAGTTTGCTGGTTGAAAGGCAGTTGAAAGGAAGGGCACAGATAAATGATGGGTACCCCATTAACAAAAAATCAGCCATAGAGGACTATGATTCTAGCAAGTTTACTACCTCTGTGGGTAGTTAGATTTTCTCATAAACTGTTTTAGCTTTTGTCATTTAGGTTTCTACCACATAGTTTACTTATCCCACATTAAAGTGTAAACTCCCCAGGGATAAAGGGTTGCTTTTATATTTTGTAACCTCAGAGTATCTATTTAAAAATTCGACACAGAGTAAAATCATGGGATGGAAATATTTCATTGTCCAAAATGTTATTTCCTATTAAATGGAATTTGTTGTATATAACTTAAATTTTCTCCAGATAATTTTTTTCTCTAAATCTATTTTTCTTTTTCCTTATATTTATTTTTTATTTTTATTTTTTATCGAAGTATAGTTGATGTACAATATGTAAGTTACAGGTGTACAGTATAGTGATTCTCAATTTTTAAAGCCTCTAATTTCACATTGTAAAATTTAATGTTTTACAGAATTATTTCTAAAATGTACTAAACATAGTGCTCTTTATAAAAAAACAAGTACTGTATTAACCCATCACTATGATCCTTCTCCAACAATAAAACTGTTTGTTTAGATCTAATTTGTTAGTGATTCAATGTTTAATTTTTAAAACAGATTAAAATCTATTAATAAGGTTTCAATTATATAAATTATTTGATTTCTTAATACGAGGGCTATACGTTTTCTTAAAGTGAAATGGAAAGCAAATGCCCACAAAAACATACTTTGGCCAATGAGAATCCATGTCCCTGGTTTTCTTTTTAGTAATGATTGATAGGAGGATGTACCACACTGCAGTTCAATTTCCCCAATAGAAATATTCCTTCTGCCCCCCTCCTCCAAATCCAAGAGGAACTGAAAGAAACATGATAGAGCTATCCATTCGGACACACTGTATTCAAAAAGTGAAGGCTAAATCAGCTGCTCCCCAACTTTCCTCTCCTCTAGTTCATTCTTCATGATGGTAACTGAAAAGGTCTGGTCACATTATCAATCTTAGCAGAAGTAGGAAGGAAACGTGCTCAGATTTAAAAGCAGCTAGGAAAAATACAACTTGATGATTATGGAAGGAGGTAATAAGTGTATATAAATAAATATCTTATTATTTGACTCCATCATTTATCTCATCAACACATAACTTGTTTTGTCTGGAGAATCGAAGTCTGTCAAAAGCCAAATTTCAAAAGGCTGTTTTCTGACCTGCATTATTTCAAAAAAGCAATCTCTTCTTTCTTATACCTGCCTGCCCCCTCTACCAATGGTGGCCTCTACATGAAGGAACCATGTCTTACTTTTCTGTATCCTCAGGGTCTGGCTTACATTATCACCTCTAAATATTTGTTAAAGTGAAAGAGAAGACATGGAATATTTGTGTTATAAATTATTTGGATAGTATATTTTAGTGCAAAGAGTGTTTTGAAGGCTGATACACAAGTTCAAACCCTGGACAAGTTATTAGATTGAGCCCCCTGACAATAGAAGTAATAGCTACCATTTATTAAATGTCTACTATGGTATATACTTTATATACATTATCTCATTTAATCTTCACAACAAGAAATAATAACCATTCAAATGAACTTCAAAAGTGAATTCCATGTACTGGTTAAAATAGGGTTGTTTATTTTATTATTCAGGGAAAAATCATAAAGAATTCCTTTGAAAATCTTCACAATTCCTTGAAGTAAGGTGCTATTTTTAATCTTCTTTTTACCTATGAGAAAGCCAAGACTGAGACAGCAGTGATCTGATCAGTCACACAGCTAGTCAGTAGTTAACGTTTACTCCATCTAATTACTCAACTCCGAAGTCCATGTTATTTCTAATATGTCAATTTATTTTCCTAATGCCTACAAAATGGGGATAATAGTATCTACTACACAGGGTTATTGTAAAGTTTACTTCTAAAAGAAATATGTAAAAACACAATGGCTACCCACAGAGTAAACATTTTATACAGATTAGCTTTCTTACTTCATCACCCAACTGATCCCCTTGTTTTGAGGGTCTATAATACCTAACAAATACTCAAATACCTACTCTTTCTCTATACACACACACACACACACACATATACACACACACATATATATATCTATACATGTACATAAAATAAATACATATTTATGCATATATATATATATATATATATATATATATCCCTTATTTAAATCCTGTCTTCCTTTGTGTTTCATTGATTTCTTTTCTGTGGGGTGACATGTTTCAATTCATTTCTCATTTTCTTGTGTGCATCTTTTATAGGTAATTTCTTTGTGGTTCCCATGGGGATTACATATACCATTTTTAATAACAATTTATTTTAGACAACTTAACTTTAATCACATACAAAAACCCTACTTCCCCTTTACATCTCCCTCCACTATATGTTATTGATGTCACAAATTAATCTTTTTATATTTTGTATCCATCCACAAGTTTTTATAGTTTATACTTTTATCCTTCAAATTCTATATTTAAAAGTGATTTACATACCTATTACAGTATAAAAGGATTCTCTATTTGTCTATATATTTACCTTTATCAAAGAGCTTTACATAGTCACATGCTTTTTTGTGGCTGTCTAATGTTCTTTCATTTCAACTTGAAGGCTCCTTTTAGAAATTTTTGCAAGGCAGGCCTAGTGGTAATGAACAACCTCAGCTTTGTTTATCTCTATCATTTTTGAGAAACAGTTTTGCCAGATATAGTATTCTTGGTTAACTTTTTTTCTTTCCACACTTCAAATACATTGTCCTACTCCTTTCTAACCTGTAAGGTTTCTGCTGAGAAATCTGTTGATAATCTTACGGGATCTCCCTTGTACATGACAAGTGGTTTTTTGTTTGTTTGTTTGTTTTGGTGCTGTTTTCAAGATTCTCTGTCTTTGATTTTTGACAGTTTAATTATGTGTCTCAGTGTTGGTCTCTTTGAGTTCATCTTAGTTGAGGTCTTTAAGCCTTCCTGAATTTAGGTGTCTAATTTCTTCTTCAGATTTGGAAAGTTTTCAGTCATTATTTATTAGATAAGCACTCTGCCCCAGTCTTCCTCCCTCACTCCCTCTCTCTTTCTCTCCCTCTCGCTCTCCTGAGACTCCCTTAATGAAGTTATTGGTGTATTTGATGGTGTTCCATAAGTCTCTTAAGCTTTCTTCACACTTCTTTATTATTGTTTATTTTTGGTCCTCTAACTTAACAATTTCAAATGACCGGTCTTCAAGTTCACTGTTCTTTCTTCTGTTTGATCAGATCTGCTCTTGATTCCCCTCTAGTGAAATTTTTAGTTCAGTTATTGTATTCTTCAGCTCTAGAATTCTGTTAGGTACTTTTTACAGTTTTTACTTCTTTGTTGGCATTCTCATTTTGTTCATGCATTGTTTTCCTGACTTCATTTAGTTATCTGTGTTCTCTTGTAGCACACTGGACTTCTTTAAGATATTTTGAATTCTTTGTCAGGTAATTCATAGAACTCCATTTCTTTACAGTTAATTTCTGGATATTTCATTGTTTCCTTTGATTTGGGCCACTTCGGTCATGTTTCCCTGTTTATTCCTGTGCTTTTTGTTGTGATTTATGCATTTGCAAAAACAATCACCTCTCTCAGTCTTTATGGACTGGCTTTCTACAGAAAATAGTATCATCAGTCAGCTCAGCTACAGAGTCTGGGGGCCTCTCAAACTTTTTGTGGAGATGTGTCTTCTCTGGGTTTGTGTGTGTAATTTCCCAGTTAGAGAAGTTTGCCATTTTCCTTTTTAGGAGTCTGTAGTCTCTTGCTTCCTCTGGAGTATGTCTATGATACTACAGGTTCTCTGGCATTGTAACAAGTCACTCACCTCTCTTTTGTACTCTGTGGCTGCCAGGCATCCAAGATATGCCAGTTCAATCAGTGCTTAGATTCAGGTGCGATATAAACTAGTTACTGAGGCAGTCCCCCAAAAGCTAGAACTTGGATGTACATTCCACTCTTCTCTTTCCCTCCAAAAAAGAGAAGCTAGAAGAGAAGTTGGGCTTTTCCTTCTGACCATGATCTATGTCAGCTTGAGGGAAGGGCTGACATGGTTGAAATGAAACAGCTTTTCTTACTCATTTCAATATAGCTATTCTTGGCTTTGAGTTTGCCTGTGGCACTGCAACCTCTTAACTGGTTTCTGGAGTTCTCATAAAGGCTTTCTGGACAGTATATTGTGTTAAACCAGTGTCTCTGTGAACACTGAGGTCTGGGACTTCCTATTCTGCCATCTTGCTGATGTCATTCTATGCCATAAGTTTTGAAGTAGTTTGTTATGCAAATTCAGGAACAAGAATAACAACTCAAATGATTGGAAAGATATTAACTTAAGGACTGGTGGCATTAATCAAGAATGTGAACATTATAATATGACATTCAACCAGACATTGAGTCCTTCCTGGCAGAGGAGAATAACACCCTCTATGGAGAAGGAATGAAAGAAGGAAAGAAGGGGGGGGTAGGGGAGAAGAGGGGAGGCAGGGAGAGGAGAGGAGAGGGAGGAAGGGAAGGAGGAAGGAAGGAAGGAAAAACTTGAAACATTGCAAGCTTCTAGATCTATTAATTTACAGGGAATACAGAAGATAGAAGTTTATGTTAAATGACAACCTGGACATGTAATAGGCAAAACTCAGAGTCTATAGGAAAATCCACAGGACAAGTAACTCAGTTTCTTCAACAAACTTCAAGCAGGAGAAAAATAAAAGAAGATAGGAAACAAACATATAAAAATTAAGTGACTTAAAGCATTCTCTAAAAATATCTGATATCTAAATTATATTTCTATTTACTCATATAATATTCCTCTTGCACACAGACATTCCTTAAGCAATAAATACAAGGATTTTATACAATGATACACAAAATCTTTGATCCAGCAACAATTTATATGTGTGTATACATGTCTGTGTGTTTGTGTGTCCACTGCAGTTTTCTTTGCAATAGCAAAAATAAAAGGAAGAAATAAATTTAGGTCTATTATTAGGTATCCAATTAAAGATCCAAAAATAATTATGATGCTCATATAATGTTCATTGCCATGAAAAAATCCAAAATCAATTGTTTACTGGAAAAATGCAGGTGACCCAATGATACGTAAAATATAAACAGATTTATTTGAAATACATAAGTGCCTAAATTGACAGAGTTATCTGAAAGAATAATTACCAAAATATTAACACAGAATTAATAAGTTTAAATGATGAAATCATGAATCATTTTGAGTAATGAGAATATGATTTATTTTTACTTTATTAGTTATCCAAATATTTATTGGGCAACCACTAAAGCCCAGGTTCAGTGCTAAGTGCAAGGACAGAGTTGAACAAAATAGACACATTCCTTGACCTCCTAGAATTTACATTTTAATATAGCAACACATTTTCAGCTAAAAAAATTTCTTCACATTGACACAGAGTAATAGTGATTAAGAACATTGACTCTGGAGCCAAACTATCCAGGTTTTAATCCCACCTCACCCATTTACTAGCTAAATAACTTGGCAAGTTATTTAACATTCTTTGCCTTAGTTTCCTTACCTGGGAATAACATCTCCTCTTAAAGTTTTTTAAATAACTTAGTAAGTGAGTAAAGTGCTTTGCAGAGAGTTGGCATATATATTAAGCATTTGGGGGAAAATCACACATACAGAATTTTATTAGGTTTTTCTTAGACATATCAGTCTGGATTACAATAAGGTACACAAAAGTACTTAATTTATACCTATGACCTTTACATTAAAAAAAAATTTGAGACAGTCTGGAAACTCTGGGTTGAAAAAACATCATCATATTTAATATCTGAGTCTATTATTTGGCAGAAACATGATTTGAGTAGACTCCCAGGTGGAAAAGATTCCTCTTAAGAACCCATCATTCTCTGAAATTATGTCTTTGTTAATTTGTTTGCTGTGTTTCCTCTATAAAAAAAAAAAGTAAGCTCAAAGAGGACAACCACACCACCAGTGCCCAAGACAATGCCTGAAACAAATGTTTTTTAAATGAATGAACAAAAAGAGCTCCAACATCACAAGAATGTCAATAGAATTTGAGTAAATATCCTCAAGTAGATATTATAGAACGTTAAATATTATATGAAAATAACTTTTTGAGGGGAAGATATAGCTCAAGAAGTAGAGTGCATGCTTAAAATGTACGAGGTCCTGAGTTCAATTCCCAGTACCCCCTCTAAACATAAATAAACCTAACTACCTTCCCCCAGTAATAAAAATAAATTTTTTTAAAAACTATTATGCTATAGCTATACTGTACTATACCTTATTATATATGAAAATAGTTATTTATATTTATATAAAATAAATAAAATTTTATAAAAGTTTTTATAAAATAAATAAAAGTTATATAAAATAAGAGTTAAATATAGGACTGTTCTCCATAGCTGTAGTGTATTCAGATAAAAAAGGAATGAGTAAAAGGAGTAAGAGTGGTGTGAGTGAGTAGAAGCCCCCTCTTTTTTATAACACCAGAGTCCTCTTAGCAGTTGTGCTGCATAAAAGTAAATAGTGTTTCTGGATTCTTTCCATTCTGATGTTGTTCATTGTAAACTGAACAAATTATGAAACAAATTAGCTCATTTTCTCTTCTTTTGGAGAAAAAGAAATGATCAAGTTTCTGTCATTTTGGTCATAGTATTAATCTACACGTACTATTTCAAAGCTCATGCATTAAAAGAAATCTGACTGACCACAGGCAGCAAGTTTTAGTGTTTGAACCAAATCACTAAGAATAGCTCACAAATTTTTTAAGAACTTTTTTTACATTTCCAAGCCCCAAGATCCTCATTACCAAACCCGCATAACTGTGCCTACAGTTTAATTCCAAAGAAATAACACAGAAAATCTTTCAATTATGCTCTTTTCTTTTGAAACAAGTTATTTACATTTTTATGGAAATTATTTGCTGTGATTCAAGATTAACAACATAATGGAAGTAGTCACAGCTGTTTGTTTTCCCCTCTTACGTTATCTATAGGTGGAAAAATGAGAAGCTTTGATTATGCAAATTAAAACAGAATCTATTATCTTCTTCCTGATCTATGTCCTGATCATAGAGGGTTTTTAAGCAATGTTAGTTTCGCACATTAGGACTCACAGCTAGTTAACTACTGCTGCTAACCAATGGGCTATATTTGCAGACTCTATCAGTTTGACCCAGCTTCCAGAGCTTAATGGTCCTCCAGGCTAAAAGAGAAAGCTGATCCATCAGGCTTGCATTAGCATAGAATCACACTCGAAGCTTATTGATGTGTGTTCAGCATAACTACCATCCCCAGAATCCAGCTCAGTCCATTATTTTCATTTTATCTCAAGTCATTTGTATGGTTGTCTGCCCCAGTTAAAGCTCCAGCAAGACTGGTACTTAAATGAATTTGTGAGAAAGGAGACAAATGCCCCCTGAACTTTCAGCGCTTTGCTATCAAGGCTTGCTAACATAAAATATACTGGTACTCTTAGGTCCACTTAGTGAGCATATCAAGAATAGCCTATTGCAGGGGAGAAAAAAGTCACTTAGTATCCTATTAGCCAACAAGGAGTGTGATGATTAAATGATTTTTTTGACTGTAATTTTAAAGCACTGCTCTGATTTCTGCTGAAAGCTATTTATAAAAAAATAAATTTCTTAACAGCTACATCTTTGCTGTTTAAATATCTTTCTCTTTAAAATACAGAACACACACTAAAATAAATGTTCCCAATAATAATACATTTCATCACCTAGGGAAATGTTACATTTAACGGTAACAAGAAAAACAACAATCTATAACAACCAGGCATTTAATGTGCACAAAACCCCATAATAAGGAGAGATTTAATGTGTGCATAAACCCTGTAATGGGTTTGTATATAATCAGGCATTTGAGGTATACATAAAATCACTTTAATTGTAAATCTTTAAAATGAAAATAAAGTGCTTCCATAGCTGTTTTGAATATACAATAACCACTGAAATTCTAAAGCTGGTCTTCAAAACTATTTTTTATAAATTTATATACTGCTTACAACTATAATTCTGAGGAAATCTGAAAAGGTTACTACTCCCAAACCCATTTTTTTTTTTTATTTAGAAGTAATCTAAGGACTACAAAGGTGAAGTGACTAGCCCAGATCCCACAGCGAGTTAGTGTAACTAAAATTCAAAAAGTTGGTGGTAAATTTTCAATTTGCTTATCTGTCACTTAAAATTCAGCGCTATTTTTGCCTCATTATTTGTCTTATTACTATACTTGGGAAGTTAAAATCTAATCTGAGAGTCTTGTCATCCCAGCTAGTCATTCTCTTTATGTCCATCACTACGGCCTTTGGAAGCCCTATACTAGTAAAACTGGGGTAAAAAGGAAAACAAACGTTTAAAATAATTTAATCTATCAAATATTGCTAAAGTCGTCTTCATCTGCAGTCTCCTTTCATCGACTTCTCTCATGTCCCTCAGAGAGATTAGTAAGAAAACAGAAAGTGAACTTTTGTTAACTGCTAAAGCACTATGAAAAAGCTGGTTGTTAGGTTTAAAAAAATTCTAATACATGCAAAATGATCATCTAAAATTTCTTTTTTTTTTAATAACAAAAGTTATAATCTCATAGTTTCCATGGGTGACGAGTTTCGGAATGGTTGGACCCTCTACTCGGATCTTAAAAGGCTACATACAACCAAGGTGTCTACTGGATTGCAGCTCTCACCTGGGGCTCAGAGTCTTTTTTCAAACTCATTGAAGTTGTTGGCAGAATACAGTTCCTTGTGGATGTAGAGCTGATGGAGGTTGTGTCTTCCACGCCAGCAGGAGCCTAAAACTTCTTTCTAAATGCTGTTTTAATTCTGAGAAACACAGTTAAGACTAAAGACCATAATCCAATGAAAGTAAACCTTTTTGTCTTAAATATAATGGTGGACTGGTTAAAAAAAAAAAAGAAGCTAACATTTATTGAGGATCTATTTTGTGTCAAACATTATTTCACTTACATTTTCTCATTTAATCCTCTGAAATACACCACATGGCTCGGTTTGATTACTCCCAATTTATAGAGTCTCAGGAAGTGACCCAGGCACTGGCTAAAGGTCATGAAGCTACTAGGTCCTCATGCTGGTCTCCAAACCCAGATAAAACTGGCTCCAAAATGGTGCATGCTCTTCTTTATACCCTTGTGCATGCTGCTTTCAAGAAAAGCTTGGGGTTTCGAGAAAGTCTTGGGGTTCACTGTTAGTTTCCAGACTGTGTGATCGTTCCACAAGTTACAGAGGAACTAGCTATCTCAAATTGTAAAATACGGAATTTCTGTCTTGAGAAGAAAATTTTCAAGAGGAAAACATTTACTGAGACTTTCTAATCCATCTTTGGTTTCTCTTGTTTATTTCTGTTATCAAATACTCTTACACACTAGGTCCTTTTAAGAAATATGACTTAAGGCAAGTTGACATTCACAGAAGGAGCACTTGGCCTACCTTGGCTTTCATCTGTTGGCCTTTCAGAAAGTGATAAATTTACAAAAGGAAAACTGTCTTCATTTTTTAAGCATACAAAAATACATCAAATATATTTGTTTGTTTGTAAAAAAAAAAAAAAAGACTCTGGAAGGATACAAAAGAAACTGGTCATCGCAGTTGCCTCCAGGAAGCGGAACTGGGTTGAAAAAGGACAAGGATGGCAAGGAAACTTTTCACAGTATATACTCTTTTGGACACTTTGAACTTTGAATCATATGAGTGTACTACCTACTCAAAACATACCTACATACGTACACACCTCCAAACATAAATAAATCACTTTCATCTGTCTATGATGAATGTTAATCAGTATCACTGCAGCTGCAACCTAAAGCAATAACTATCTTACGAATTCTGTATTTCACTAAGTATTTTAAATAGAATTTATTCTAACAATACAGCATAGACGCTTGCTTGAATGAGTTATAGATAGTATCCCAGACACTAGCTTTACATAAAACATACTTGGGCTGGAGAAAGAGAAGTCTTAAAATAGAAAAAATAGGATAACTGATTACTGATCTCTCAGAGAAGGAAAAGAAAAACATGTAGCTTGAGGACTTCAGCTCCAATTGTAGTCAAGATCATGAAGGTAAGGACAGGTAGGCTGCCTCAGCCAAAAATATTTTTTCTTCTGAGCCCCTTCTCCCTAAGCATGTTTACCACTAAACCAAAAAAAAAAAAAAAGAAGAAGAAGAAGAAGAAGAAGAAGTTGTTACTGGTGATATTTCTTTCATTTTCTCTCCTAGTTGCTTTCCCCTAAAAGAGAGAGGGATGACATACAGAAAAGGTAAAACTGGCTATAGTTAAATCTTTTCATTCTAAAGTCTTTTTTGCTTCTTCTTTCACAAGAATGTACAAAGTTTAATAAATTTGAGAATTATAGGGTAAGAGGGCTTGATGGTCCAAGAAAGATCTAAACCTACAGTAAATAGTTAAATATCAACTGATAACCTATTCTTTACAATTACATAGATTCTGTTAATTCTCTTAGTAGAAGACTGGAATGTTTCCCAACCTTATTAAAGAGTCAGGATGCTTCTAATTCTATCAAACCTAAAATTCTTACATTTAAGTTCTCCAACAATAGTGAAAATTTATTTTCACACATACACAAATATCCTTTCATTCAAGTTGAACTTATCAAGCATCTAATATGTACTAGCAATATATAAGGATTCATGTTCATCTGACTTTCACTGAACAAATGCTTGAATTATAGAAGCTACGATTTAGGTTACAAAGATAGGCAGCATATAGCATGTCCTTTACTCTCAAGGAGTTTACTAGAAGGTTAGAAGATATGATTTTAACATTTTATAAATCCCACCCCATGCTACTTAATATTTATGGTTGATAAATATTAATCAAATTAAACTGAGTTCTTACTTTGACTTTCTGTTTTCAAAGTTAGAATTCCTGATACCTTTAACCTTCAATTAAAGACCCAAGTCTTTAACAAGGACCATTCCAGCTATAACAGATTCTGAAATTATTTCTTTAAATTATACAAATGTAAGTGTAAGTAGAAAATGAACCTTAAAACAAGAACATGTACTAAGCTCTTTCTAAATGCCAGACATTATTCTAAGATCCTTATAACCAACCTGGAAGTTAGATGTGATTTTTGTCATTTTAAGGAAACTGTGGCACAAAGTAGTTACATGAATTTGGTCAAACTTACACAGCTAGTAAGTGATAACAGTCAAGCCCAGGCAGTCAGGGTCCAGATAGAATGTTTCTTAACTATCACACAATATTGATTATCAAGACACTAGAGTCTACTATAAAAACATTTCAACGGGTTTGTTTCATTGGACCATATCCCATTAAATTCTTCCAGCTGCAATGAATGATAATTGGGTTGGAAACCTTCTCAGTATCTTGCAAACCACTGCCAAATCATATTTTTCTCAAGCCCTCCATAGTGTATAAAGGGTACACTATTTCTTCTCCCTTTCTTGCACTGCCCAGAGCTGAAAGTACAGCTCAAAAGGTGAGAAGACAGAAAAATAAAGCCAGATTTTAACATGGAAAGTATTTATTGGAATTACCAGTAACTTTCTTCATCCTGCCCATCTTCAGAGCTAAGCATCCTTCTAAAAAATAGATGTCTGGGCTTGGTTTTGGCAACAACAGTCCTGCTTTCACATTGCCAGTCATTTCCTCCCCATGAATAACAACACCATACATAATAAATTATTTTATTATTTCAATATCTGAGTACCTGGGTGCCTTTTCAAATTATTCTGCCATCAAGAAAGTGAAAATATCCTTCAGGTACTTGAGCTAGCACCCCATGATGCCACAGAGAAGCAGGACTAATGTGATAATGCCCTTCTGCCTCATACAAGTTCCTCTATTGATGGGTAAACCTAGATTTCAAGAGGGTCACTTCACAACAAAATCAAGAGCTCAAAGTTCAGGATATAAACGGAAGGCACTATTGCTAGAAATAAGCTAGATCCTGTTAGATGAACAATGTCCTCTCTAGGTTTAAATAAAATGTTTATTGAGGTGCACCAATCCTTTCATGTCAAGAAATTCTTTTGATTCACTGATATGATACAATTCTAAAGAGTACAGTAGTGACCTAACACGAAAGCCTCTCCAAAAATGCTTGACTTGGAGACAGATTCATTGCTACATTATGTTCAGGGGCCATTACGCTTTTCAAGAGATAAGTAAAATAGGGAAATAGATCAGGAATAGAAAAGTCTCCTGGCTATTAAATATGATTTGCTGTTTTCCTAATTTCAGGCATAGTCTGAAGTAAAGATAGCACTCAGGTGCTAGCCTCTTGGGGACTCAAAGGAGGGTCCCTGGAAGCATGGAAGGGTCATGAAGATCCATGCATGGAGGTTTCTGGCAAGATATTCAGAAGGGATGACTCTGACAATTTTTTAAATTTCCACCACTGCCTCAGACTTAAGTTGTTTTATTGAATTGGGCCAGAAACGATTGGCCCATTTAGGTCAAGTATTCAATTTAATTTAACTCACTCAAATTTAACTGAATAATGTATAGCTTGTTTCTTGTTTTTTGGGTTTTTTTTTTTTCAGGCTACATTTACACAAATCCTCAGTGTTGAACCTAAGATTGCTATCTGAAAAGCCCTAAAAATTAGCTACACTTAGGAAAAATAGCAACTAACAAATTTTGCTGTCAACAGGAAAACATGAAATAATTCACTTTGATTTACCCTCTTCTTTTTTATGGTATGAGTTGAAAATATACCTGTTTTATTTAAGAACCGTAGAACAAGTTTCTCCAACTTTTTCAAAAGTTGTCAAAATCAGATGTTACCAGTCCCCTTATCCCTGGTAAAAGAAGTTCTCTAAAATATACAGTCAGGCAGATAATTTCCTTCTTTCCCTCCATGCTATTCTATCTAATACTAACTTCCATTAAGACCACACTGCCTGAAGCTTTATGTACATTTCCAAGACTCCCTTATTTCTAAAAAGCTGCTTCTTTTAAACTCTGAAAGACTAAAAAGCAGCATTGAAAAACACCTTTTATAGTCACTCTTATAGTCATTTGACTAGACTGAATATTTCACCCATGGCAGGAGAGAAAAAAAAGGAAATCTGATTTTAAACCTACGTTCTAGAGATGATGTCTCAGCAGTTCATTAAAATATGCATTAAAGGCTGATTCCTTATTCTAACAGTAACATCTGC
Source organism: Camelus ferus (assembly GCF_009834535.1). Lineage (NCBI taxonomy): Eukaryota > Metazoa > Chordata > Mammalia > Artiodactyla > Camelidae > Camelus > Camelus ferus. Next base: position 31,659,983 of record NC_045710.1, on the reverse strand, counting down.
CCCCAAAATGGACAACACAATTATCTTTTTAATAAAAATGTATGCTTTATAAACTACATGATACACCAAACTGAATCCATTCTCTATACTAAAGATGACAAAAATTATCCCACTAGCTGAATTTCATTGCCACGCTGTCAACCTGAATTTCTTCTGTTTAAAAATAGCTGTTCATTACATTCAGTAATGGTCTGTCAAAGCACTACAATACTGAACCTGTATCATACACAGAAGCAATTGGGCAATGTGTGTTATTATGTTTAGATTACTTGCATTCTTTACAAGTCCCCTGGGCTAATTTTAAATGAGATGGTTCATCTGAACTAAATCAAAATCTGTTTTGTTTTACCTTAAAGCTAATACGTATTTTCCATGTATGACTCACTAGTGTAAGCATTAATAGTAGGTAAGACAAAAAATTCACTGAATATATATGTGAGGATAAGTAAATACACACAGATGTGTGTTTATGGGTTTGTATGTGGTTTTGCTCCCTATAGTCATATCTATTTTTAATAATAGATGATTGAATTACAACACAGGGCACACCAAATTAGATAATATTGCCAATATGTGAGCAAGCATTGTCGTCTCCATGAATACATGATAGGTTGTTAACTGGAAACATCACTCCTGCAGCATATAGTCTTTGATATTTTAGCATAGCGAATCAATTAGGCATCTTTTTAACTAGCTAATGTACAATAATTCACCACATAATTTAGTATGAGATATTGTGAACAACTATAAAAAAGCACATAACACCCACAGCTGATCCATTCTTCCACAGCATGATATCATAACCCCAAAAGCATGCAATAACAGCTACAGGATATCAAAGAGATGGTAACTAAACTGATCACAGATGACTTGTAAATATATCTAATGAATGCAAGGACCAGGTTAATGTTTTTTTTTTCCACAAGTCTTTATCTTCATTGATAAACAGAAGCTACTACTTGAGTCACGTAAGAAGAGAGAATACTCATGACATTAAAAATTAATTTTACTTTAAAAAAAGTCACTTCTAGACTCCTACATTGGAAAATAAAAGGTATAATGACTTACAAACTCATAGACCCCATTGTTGGTGAAGATAAAATAAACATCAATATTTCAGCAAGATTAAACTTTGTAAGCCAAGTTTACCAAAAAAAGAGATTTCAGGGCAGGAACAATAGTAAATTTTAAGTGTGTTAAAATAAAGGGGGGCATACACACTACACATATTACATTTCAAGATTGCTTCTAGGAGTCAATAATACGTCAGGCACTTGTGCAACAAACAGTTGAATGAAAGCAAGAAGAAAAACACCCAAAAGATGCAGCTGTTGTATTTATTTACTGTAAGGATAAGATATTCCCTCTAAAATAATAATCAGCACTATGCCTAGTTAAAAGCTTGATAAGCATGATTTACCAATATTCTTCACACTCCAAGGCACATTGGAAATAACTAGGAAGAAAATTTACTCTATATTAAACTGAATCAGGTCCTCATACACATCTATATTTTATTCCTAAAACACTCCAAATATTTCACTTTATCATGGTCACTTTAACAACATGGGTAGTGAGTCCAGCTAAAATCTATTTTTGATGTACATGCCTTGATTCAGTTAAAAATGCCCGAATTAGCTTTTCAACCACCAACCAAATATGAATGGGACACAGAGAACAGATTTACAATTAAGAATCAGTTTTATGTTTTACTGATTAAATATGTGATATTAGTAATACATAAATTATATTGTATGTGCATTGCATTGTTTTGCTGTAAAGCAAAAGAAAATTAAAATATACTTTTTCAAAAATGAAATGTTATTTTGGCTGTTTGGCTATGGCATTCAATCAAAATAGAAAGCTTTTCCAAAAATTTTATTATTAAAAATTTCAAATATATAGCAAATGTGAAAAAATTTTACAGAGAAGACCCATATACCCTCCACCTCGATGTTATCATTAACATTTTACCATGCTTATATTATTATATATCTACCTGAAACAGAATTTTTTTTTTTTACCATTTTTTTGGTTGGAGGGGATAGGTTTATTTATTTACTTATTTTTTAATGGAGATACTGGAGATTGAACCCAGGACCTCATGCATGCTAGGCATGCATTCTACCACTGAACTATACCCTCCTCCTAAAACAGAAACAGAAATTTTTAATGAAAGATAAACATACTTCATAAGAATAAATTAAACAATAGCAAAAAGAGTACAATGCTTTAATGAATAGTGAACTTATGAGGATAACAGCTACTGCTTTTGATTGCAGCTAAATTCTCATAAATGATCATCTCCATTTTTTAAAACTATGACTTTGCTTTGTCTTAACAGAGACAACCAAATCTCAATTAATTCTGTGTTACATTTTGACTGATTATTATATCTTAATATGAAAGGCAAGATATGACAGTAACAGTGGAACATATTTTATCACTTGGAAAGAATAAGGACCTCCAGGAAATAAAAATCTTTTGTTTGTTTTTGAGTTACAAAATGAGAATTAGGGTAATGATTTTTCTAATCACTAATGTATCAGAAACTAAAACTATTCTAATTCAACACTGTGTCTAGCATAATACGTGTATGTTATGAAAAACAACTATTCTATTTCAAATCTCTATTTCAACAAAAGAATACCACCCATGGTCCTCTCTCTAGGAACTAAATGTGTTTCTTTTGCTACAATAAAATTATCTTTTCATTAACACACATAAGATTCCAGCAGATGTAGAGAGTTTACATCCCTTCTGCCTTTAACTTATTTTATTTAAATGGGAAATAAATTTTAAAATTTGAGTCACGAACAATACCACCTTGGCCTCTAACTTTCATTTTCTCAGATGAACACTTGCAAAGAATGTTCAGAACCACTTCCTCAAATCCTTTGATTGGGTACTTCCTGCAAGACTTCAACAGGTCAGAGAGCACAGGGATTGAAAAACAGTAGGTAAAGCACATTTTTAATGCTCAAATAATCGTTTATAAATTAAAGACTTAAGTGGGAGAAAACTCCCTAAATCACAAAGCTATTATTTAAATAATTGTTAAACAGTAGTACTAAAGCTAGAACACTGTGATTTTGTTTTATTGAAATATTTTTCATACCCTAAATTATTCTGGGCTCCACCTAGAAATAGTGAACTGAGCTTTTTATTCCTCTCTTCTCAAATGATAAAAAAGTGTATGCTAATCAAAAGTGAATAAGCTTTTCAATATTTATTCGCCAAAGTTGAAAATAACTTTAATTTCAATATTTGGTTTTGAAACTACACATGAACATGCATGGGTAAAAGTGTATCTTAGAAATATGTTAGTGTATACAAGATATTCTTAATCACCACAAACTATGTTTAAGCAAGTTTGGAATGCTTCATACCGCCTTTTAACATTTTTATTTGTTGATGAACCAACAATGTTTGGCATAATTAACGCTAAGATCTCCAAAACTCAATGACTGAAAATAATTGCTTCTCGTTTCTTTCCTGAGTACTCTGAAGCCCAACCTAAAGATTTAGAGCTGACTGGACAAATATAAAGGATGTCAAAAACAGTGACCGCTGACATGCCATTCAAGGCACATGGAAGAGAGTTCAGGCTTGAATGCCTCTAAACTGCTCATTGGTAAGATCAGCTATCAGTGAGACGCAGTGTAAGTCAGCATTATTCACTGAGCCTGCTATGACCTTAAAATCATTGCTCCTGGGGCATGTTCATCCACCAATTAGTTTATATGCTCACTGGAAATCCACTGCTCAGTAAATGCACTGGTCTCTCATTCCACAGTGTTGATGAAGTGTGTGTGATGGCTTTCTCTTCACAACTTGACCCCGAAAGCTGACCCATCTCAAGCTGAAGCATTCAAATCACTTGAGCACCCCTTAGTTATCAAGGATTTTGATACTTTTCTTAAAAACTACCATCGATTTGACAAACACAAGTGTTATGGTGACTATGGGATGACATATGTAAAGTAAAGTAAAAATGAGGACTGAATCTTCCCATTTTATTCATAGAAGTGTTATGTCAGATATTTGTTAGTACTGTTGAAAGAAAAAATTTCCTTGCTGTTTTTAAACCATTATTATTAGCACAAATATGCCATTCCTCTTTTCTGAAATTTTAAAAATTTTCTACTTTGGGGCAGAGTCGAGTCCAATGAATAAATGAAGGCATATTTGGAAAATAATTTCAAGATAACATAATACGACATGATAAAAGGTTGGATCTAGAAATAAGAAAAAAGAAAAAAGATGCCCAAGCTTTCTGAATTTTGAGGTATTAAAACTGAAGGTAGAGCAAAAATTCAATATTGAGAAGAGAACCAGTGGCGGGTTATATAAAAATGTCCTGGACATACCGCAAACAGTTAAAAGCTGAGGGCTGGGAAGGATAACAGCACAGAGACTGTTAGTTGAAATAACATGCCTGGGTTTATTTTCAATCTGAGGCTAGAGCTCAGGGACAAAACTGTCCTGATTCTTCCTCGTCAGGTTTTCACAGGAGGAGAAAATGTTCCCCTACTCTTTCCACAAAGGAAGAAGGAAACTAAGGGGTCAGCCTTGAACTCATTTTCAATCTGCTTCTTGGAAAATGATCCAATTGAGGTGTTCTGTTTTTTTTTTTTTTCCTTCAGACAACTTTATTAAGATATAATTTGCATACATGAAAGTTCACCCATTCAAAGCACACAACTCAATGGTTTTTCATATATTAAGAGTTATATAACCATCACCACAATCAATTTTAGGATATTTTTATTACCCCAAAAAGAAACTCCATATCATTTGGCACACACTCCCTAGTCCCTTGCCAGAGGCAACTACTAATCTATTTTCTGTCTCTATGGATTTGGCTGTTCTGGATAGTTCATATAAATGGTATCATCATATATATGGGCTTTTGTGACTGGCTTCTTGCACTTAGTGTACTGTTTTTGAGGTTCATCCAGTTCATAGCAGGTATCAGTAAGTCATTCATTTTTACTGCTGAAAAATATTCCATTGAATAAATGTACTGCATTTTGTTTATCCATTTATGATGGAGTTTTATAGCAATATAAAATAATGCCTGAGAACAGTAGTTTATAGCATATGCTTATACATAACAATTAGTGGGAAATCTCTTTACAGATGTGAATTACATGTTAACATTAGTTATATGTGCATTCTCAGTTGGGTGGGCTTGACTGACTTACAGAATTAGTAACACTGATTTATAAGATACAATACATAAAATTGCTAAACTCCAATAACACCAAGAATTAATACTTCTGAAATGTTAGTGAAAATATTCACAGAGCAATACTCAATCAGTTCAAGTGACTATAAAGCCCAAGGAAATTCTCACACAGCACCACTCACTGTGGCAGAGAGTTGAAGGTAACCTAGGGGAGTGGACAGGCAAAGAGTGGCAGATGTTTATGAAACACCACGCATTCACCAGGTGCAACAACAACTGGGTGAGCATGCAGCAATGTGGATAAATCCTGTAATATGACAACACATTTTAAACATCAAGAAGAAATGCAACCTCTAACATAATGCCATTATATAAATTCAAAATACATATCCCAAACAACAGTACATATTTTGTAAGAATACACTAAACAAACAAATAACATGAATAAAAAAAGAAAGTGGCCATGCAGGAACCAATGATGATAGTGTGTGTGCCACAAACTGAAAACTATAAAATACTCCACACTCTCTATGTAAGGTCACGGTAGATGGATTTTTGTATTATTTTTCAAAAATATTTGCTGCCCCTGCCTTGAAAAGGATTATACTTTTCCTCCCTATTGGCAAGGGAGGCTTTTCCATGTAAATTGCTCTGGTGAGACCCAGTATGTACATGTTTCACTGTCTTTTTTCTGTCTCCTACAATTGCTCCAGAATTTGTTTTATCATCTTGGGCCCTAGACTGAGGATAACGTGGAACAGAGCCACAATAAACCCAAGATAAACATGCAACATTAAAAAAACTTTGGTGTTATGAACCACTGAAGTCAAGGGGGTGGGCTGGTTGTTATTGAGCATAACTTATCCCATTATGACTGATATATTCACATACATCTACATGACAATTAAATCTCTTCCCAGTTTACTTTTCTGAAACTACTGTATGGCACTAACATTATGGATATAGGGGCAGCGGGGTAGAAAATACAGCTCTTACATTTAGAGGTATTATAAAAGAGATACATAAAGCAAGAGGAGAATAAAAGGGATCAATTATTCTAGTGGAAAGCACACTCGATGATGAGTTGTAAAATGTGGGTTTTAAACCTGCTCTTCCTACTTATTAGTCAAATGCCCTAAGCCAAATCTCTTAACCACTCTGAATCTCAGTTTCCTTACCTGAAAACTAAGGAAAGAGAGTGTACTCAAACATTTTTTCCAATTCTGAGGTTCCACGTTTCTATAACAAAGTAGTGTTAGATAGGTCACATGTGCACTACATAAAAACAGAACTTCAAAAAAGGTAAATAAAAATTGTTTACTCTTGATTTAAATGGTTGAATGTACCAAAATTTTTTACTTGTCAGAATATGACATCAGAGAAAGAAACCCTGGGTAATCAAGTATAGGCTGTCTTCATAAATGCTAAAATGAAAAAGGAATAAACATAAGCCCAGATGTAGGAATCAACAGTACATAGGACAACAAAGGTAAAGACCCAGGTGTGGACCCAATTCCTTGTGGTTATAATGAGGAATGACAGAAGATAAACATTAGAGCAAAGACTGTGATTGATAACAGGCCTCAGTCTGGACAAAGACATGTGGATTTGCTACCACCAGTCCCTGGCAGCACACAGGGTATGCAAGTGGTAGAAGACAGAGGCGGAAGAAAGCCACTGGGTTATAAACTTTAGTTGCTGAAATAAATGAGAACACAGGGAAAGAACAAATCCAGAAGATGCTGAGAATGAATAATCAACATCACTGAACCTGACAAATAACTGACATTCAATAAATACCTGCTGACTGGATACAGATCCTGTAACCTTTCAACTAAGAAATTTTACTTCCCCTAATAGTTCCAAACTAAACACAATACCAACTTACTGATGAATCATATTACCAACATCTTCTCTCTTCTGGTAAACATCACCTCCTATGAGATAAAGATCCCAAATAAGCTGTTTCAGGCTTCACCATAAGGCAAAGAACAGGGTGTGCTGAGGAACAAGCTGCTTTATTTCAGTCAAGGCCTCAGCTGCGCCATTATGTTCCCTGAGCGATGTCCCACACCATCCTCAACCCTAGCTATAATGCTAGTTACCTGCCATGCTTGGCAGCCTCTTGATAATTTTTACACATTTAGCTATCTGTATATAAGGGAGAAGCATTGCTTAAAGGAAGAGAAATCTATACATATTAAGCTCTTATTCATAGTTCAGCAAATGAATTCTTGCCTCAAAGCTACATATAATAATGGATATTCTGTTATCAATTCTTTCTTTAATCTCTTTATCATCATCCAAGGGTCTCTTGCTTTGAGGTTAGTCATGTCTCCTCTTCATACAATGGTGTGTCCTTCCCAGCCTCTAGCCATTATTGATTCCTCTATTCCTAATAAATGCAGTCTCTGTTTGGTAGATTTTACTCTGGATGATAATCAATTTGGCACTTAATTTTGTATTATCCTGCACTATTTTTTGTCTGTTTATTTATTTTAGGTCAAATTGTGAGAGTATGCAATGGCTATCTGATCAGATGGAGAAGAAGGATATCTTTCTCAGAGAGATAAATGTTCTACAAGAGAAAGCAAGTTATAGGAGAGAGAACTTAAAGTATCCTAACACTTCAAAAGTAGAGAAATCAATGACAATTAATATGGACTTAATTCTAATCAACATCTTGAAGTTCATAATGGTGTTTGGCTTATAATAGTGGTCAAAACATTTTAGCATCACCTTCCTGGGGTAGATTATATTTTAAATTTATTATTATTATTATTATTAGGCAATAAAACATAGTGGTTAAAAGATCCTCCAAGTCAAACCTTCAGAGATGATTGCAGGCCCACTGACTGCAACCTCATGAGAGACCCTAAGCCAAATGCCTCTCTTGAGTTGCTGACCGCAAAAACTGTGAGACAATAAATGTTTATTGTTATTTTAAGCCACTAAGTTTTGGAGTAATTTGTTATGCAGTATCAGCTGACTAATATACTCCACCCAGCAATTTCTCCCTACATTTTTTTTTTCTTTTCTCTCCCTACATTTTATTGACCAGAATGTGTCACAAGGCCACCCACAAGCTCCAAGGGTGTCCAGATAGTATTTTGACTGGGCACATTCTTAACCTAAACAAAACCTGAGTTCTGGTTCTGTTATTAAGGAAGAAGAGAGAGGGAATGGACATCAAATACAGCTACTTCAGTTCTCACCTTCAACTTCAATCCAGTCCTCCCTGGGAAGAAAAATGGTCTTCAGAAAGGAAGGAAAAGATAAAGCAACAATAAAGAAGAAAATCCTACAAGAAGTAAGGAAATCACAGAGGATCTAGAAGCTGCTTTTAAGAAGGACAATCTACATTCCACCATGCTAACTAAATTTAAAACTTGTATCTGTAATTTTCTGTCAGTAATCACACTGAGGAATCATGACAAATGGCAAAAAAAAAAAAAAAAAAAAAAAAAAAGAAAGAAAGGAAAAGAAATACAGGTATGGAAATGCTGTTGGGATTTTTAGTAAAAGATAAATAGGTATATATAGGAAACCTGAAAAATAGCTTAACACTCATGATAAAATTCTGAAACAGATTATTAACTAGGTGGTTTATACGTGTTAAGAGAATAACACATTGTTCAAGAGCAGATAACAAACACGTGCCAAGAACATGCGTGGGAAGTGTCAGAAGTTCTTTCTTGCCCCTAACCTTGCCCTTGACTTCTCAATATTTTTAACAGTGACTTAAGACATAAAAAGGGATGCCTATCAAATGCTCATGTGACACATCTGGGGATGATACGTATAATAACAGAATCAAAATTTTAAACGATCTTGACAGCTTACAATACTGTCATTCATACATCTGACAATTCTAAGAAATTATTTCACGGATTTAATTTTCATCTCCTCAAAAAAGATACTAAATTCATCAAGGCAGGACTGAATCACACACTTTTTCAAAACCTCCTGTAGTATCCAACACAAGTGCTGGGAACATAGAAGGTATTTCATTAATATTTAGAGAACTGAGTTGAGCTGTATCAAGTACAAATGTAGAAAAGTTTAGAGTAAATCTGTCACCTATGCAACATAATATCCTCTTTTTTTTCCTTCAGGCCATATTATTTATGTTTCAAAGACCTCTTCAAAATTGAATTTTTCCAGCATATACTTCCTGAACTGCCTTCAGTCCTTTAAAGAAAGACTGTGATGGATAAAACTACTTAAAAGCCTTTGCAATTTTTTTGTTTATTTATTTTTATTTCAGTATTATGCTCAGTCTGTGCCATTAGACTTTAAGCTCACAAGGCAGCTTCAATAGTGTTTTAAAGCTTTTCCCATACATGTGAAGTGAGAATAGATGCACACCCCCTCTGCAGAGCTGCACAACATAACATTTTCTTGTTACAATTCAATACCATTGCAGCAAGATAAGCACACCCCATAGTCTAATTTAACAGACATGAAGAAGTCAAGCTCTATTGTTCAATGTCACAGCCAGCCAGCCCTGCATGATCAACCTTTATTCTTTTCTGGCTTCATTATGAGGATGATGCCTTTCAACTGTAGTGACTAAACCTGTTAAACTACAAAGCCAGAAATTTATAGAACCTTTATAAGAGTAATACTGAACAGCTTAAATGTAAAACCTACAATTAAATTCCAAAACTAAGCACTTCACCCCCAAGAAAATGCTAAGTAGTTCTTCAGCAACATTCCTGATTTACATACCCCAAAGATGACAGGACCTATATACATACATGCTGCAGTGATATTAATAGCAATTTTCTCAAGTAATGTTCACTACAAAGCATGGTAATATTAACCCATGCATTACAAAACTAATAAATTGCCCCTTGGCATACTAAGGACAGAAATATGCTTTTTCATTTTTAAAAAGCCTCCTTTTGTCACATGAAAAAGCCCCAAGAGTAAAATATTTCAGTATAGTTCAGTGATAACAATGGATATGCCATTAGATTACCATACAAGTGAATAAAGCACCAAATGATAGCGAACATTTTTCTCACACTTTAGATTTTGATGTGAAATGAGTCTAATTATTTATTCATAGACTTTTCCTCTAAGGAGTTCAAGGCACTATATTTTAAATCTTTAAACACATATTTCCTAAGCTCTAAGATCTACCAGGTGGGACAGAAGAACACGTGACAAGGAAGAAGATAAAGACAAGTAGCACAAAAGAAAAGGCAGTTGGAAGAACTTAACCACGTATCAAACGTGAGGTGGTATGTTTTATTCACTCATTTATTCTTTCAGTCAAGAACCTATTGTAAGTCTAGGTCTGTGCTAGATGTTAAGGATATAAAAGCAACCCCTGCTTCAGAAACTCACCAGACAGAGAGATGACATATAGAGTGATAAATACAGTATGTGCCAAGTGCTGTAACAGAAGAATAAACTACTGTGGGAACATAAGGAAAGAAGCCCTGGCCTAAAGGAATCTGGGAAGGCTTTAATAAGAAGGCAGCATTTCAGTTGTATCTAAAAAACTAGCAAAAGTCTAACAGAGAACTGAGAGGAATATCCTCATGGCAGAGATACAGAAAAAAACATTACACTGAAATGCAAGTTGTAGCAAAAAAGTTTGACCTACTCAGGAAGTGCTGAGAAATACATGGCTTAGAGGCAACAGATGACACTTAGTACTTAGAAATCATAGGTTTCAAGTTTGTTCCATGAATAGACTCTAAGGGCGCCATATCATGAAAACCTTGACACTAGACTAGTCAAAGAAATATGAACAGATATGAACAATAAATATACTTACAAACTATGTATATGTATATATATATATGTATATATATATTTATGTAGTGTGTATATATACACACTACATAAATATATAGTTATTTGGAGATTGTCATTCTAAGTGAAGTAAGCCAGAAAGAGAAAAAAAAACCGTATATCACTCACATGTAGAATCTAAAAAAAAAAAAAAGAAAGAAAGAAAAAAAGGACAACACTAATGAACTCATCTACTAAAACAGAAACAGACTCACAGACACAGTAAACAATCTTATGGTTACTGGGGGAAGGGAGTGGAAAGAGATAAATTTGGGAGTTTGAGATTTGCAAATATTAACCACTATATATAAAAATAGATAAAAAAACAAATTTCTTCTGTATAGCACAAGGAACTATATCGAGTATCTTGTAATAACTTTTAATGAAAAAGAGTATGAAAATAAATATAAATGTATATATATGCATGACTGAGACATCATGCTGTACACCAGAAATTGACACATTGTAACTATGCTTTAATTTAAAAAGAATTAAAAATATGTAGTTTTGTTATACGTATTTGTTTATGTATATTTATTATATATTTTTATATACATAATATGTTATAATAGTTATACTATAAATATATGTACCAAAAGCATATTTACATACACATACACAGCTCTTTGGGAAACTATAACCAATGCTATTGGGCTTCCGATGGGCCGTCTACTAGGGTGACTGATGCTTTTGCAAGATAGTTGCAAAAGCTGAGTCACACACATCTCCCTCATTCACCTCCTCTACACAGTTCCTTCTTCTCTTAGATTGAAGTCTCTCAAGGGAAGATGAATATTCAGGCCAACTCTGCTGATGTTTTTTATCCCCAGGCTGCTACCAGTATGTCCATTCAGCAGTGAGGGTGCTATAAAAATGTGTACTGTGAAAAAGAGGAACTAGTAGTCTGCCATATCAAAAATATAGGAACAAAATACTAAGCTCTCAAATATCAAGGGGGTAAATCTTTTTAAAATAAAATTAAACACTTGGCATATATCCAGAAGGAACCCTACTTCAAAATGACACCTGCACCCCAATGTTCATAGCAGCACTATTTACAATAGCCAAGACATGGAAACAACCTAAATGTCCATCAACAGATGACTGGATAAAGAAGATGTGGTATATTTATATGATGGAATACTATTCAGCCACAAAACCCAACAACATAACACCATTTGCAACAACATGGATGTTCCTGGAGAGTGTCGTTCTGGGTGGAGTAAGCCAGAAAGAGAAAGAAAAATACCATGTGAGATCACTTACACGTGACATCTAAAAAAAAAAAAAACGAACAGAAATACAAAACAGAAACAGACTCACAGACATGGAATACAGACTTGTGGTTGCCAAGGGGGGGGGGGGGGAAGGGACAGAATGGGATTTTAAAATGTAGAATAGATAAACAAGATTATAATGTATAGCACAGGGAAATATATACAAGATCTTGTGGTAGCTCACAGAGAAAAAAAAATGTGACAATGAATGTATGTACGTTTATGTATGACTGAAAAATTGTGCTCTACACTGGAACTTGACACAACATTGTAAAATGACTATTACTCAATAAAAAAAGTTTAAAAAAATTAAACACTTAAGGATGAAATTAAAGTAGTATGTTATAAATTCTGTAACTGTCAAAACCTACTTATAATCTTTCGTTTTTGCTGTGATAATATAATCTTTCGCTTTTGCTGTGATAAAATGTATAGTTTCAAAACATTGAATCTTTCAGATATCTAAAAATCATGAAAAATATTAAAACTTTATTTTGATTTTTTTAATGAAAACCTAAGATGCCATGCTTTCATGCCCTCTTACATAGGGTATTAGCGAACCCAATCTGTCCATTTTCTTGATGTTGAAAGTCATTGTCATAAATTATCTTATTGTTGACAATAATTACACAGTCCTGGCACTGTCCTAAATCAGAGATTAGCAAACTAAGAACTTTTGGTCAAATCTGGCCCTCAGCCTGTTTTTATATGGCCCTTGAGCTTTAGAACGGTTTTTAGATTTTTAACGGTTTGTTAAAAAAGTAAAAACAAGAATATGTAATAAAGACAACATGTGTGTGGTCTTCAACACCTAAAATATTTACTATCCAATCCTTTACAGAAAAAGTTTGTCAACCCCTGTGTGAGTTAATATGTTCTGTTTCTTTCTCTCCCTATGTGAGGAGGCAGAGGCTCTAGAGTGAGAGCTGTGTTTGTGTCCTAGATTAACCACTGCATGTTTTGGGGCACTAACTTAACCTCTCTGAGCCTTTGTTTAAGTGTCTGTAAAATGGGAATAAACAGAACAACTTGACAAAATTTACAGGATAATGAATGAGGTACTATAGTAGATATTCAATAAATGAAAGCCATTACTATAATCATGCTTCATTAGAAAAAGACTACCTCCCAACAGAGGATATACAAGTTTGTAAATGGAACAAAGAAGCAGAATTCAGTAAACTTTGTTTTAAATTTTCTTAAAAAGGTTCTTCTGCTATATAAATTAAAACATCATGAACTTTCTTCAACCTTAATATAAAACATACTCAGTTCTTAAGTAGTAAATCTGACTAAAAGCTAAAGACATGCCAAATAATAGCCATGACAGTCAAGTAACTTTTGAATTCAGAAACATGGTGATTAAGTCACTACTGGGAAGCCAGAATCTATTTTTTGATTCACTTGGATCACCTTTATTTCATTTTACATTTTTTAACATCAAAGCAAAACATGGCATAATTTTAGGCACTGAATCATCATCAAACTGAGTTGCAATTAAGGATAAGAACATCATTAAATTTTAGGTAATGCTTGCAATTGTAAGTAAGCAGTGCCTTTCTATTCTTCTGGAAAATGTCATTTAGGAGGTTTCAACAATTTTCCTAAACCTAGACTGTAAGTGCCATGCTTGAATTTTTTTTGGATGCATGCCCAACAATAAATGATCCACAATGATCTGAGGACAGCACTCCCATCCAAGAACTTAATCAGATTAATGATGTATTTGTTTTATAAAAATGAAGTACATTAAGCCTGAGAATACCTAATTTACATACTAAATGGTTGCTAGGGACCAAAAATACTAGTGGTTTTTATAAAACTGAGGTTACAAAATTGTCTATTGTCTTGAAATCTGTTAGCAAATAGCAATGAAATGCAAAATAATAAACAAATGTCAACCAGTAGTATTCATGTATGTAAATTCATGAGCTGGTGTACAGTTGTTCAAAGGAACCTAACGATGCTCATATTCCAAAACATATGTGCCCCCAAAGACCATATGATGCCATTATGTGAAGCTGGAAATAACAACAAACTTACTTATAATGTTTTCTAATTGATCTGACCTCAAATTGTGATTAACATTCTACTCTAATTTTTTTCATTTGGGGTCCTAGTTTAATATATGCAAACATAAACAGTAAATTAGCAGTCTAGGTTTCTGCCATTTTTGTTGGAAACCTATTAGCAACCTTTATCTAAAAAGAGGAGAGCTTTCATAAAATAGCTGAATTTCATCAAATCCTTAAAGGAGGAGAATTAACAGCATCTCTGGATGTCCTCTGATGGATCTCTCTCTCTTTCTCTCTCACATACACATACACACACACACACACACACACACACACACACACACACAGGACTACTTCATTCATTCAACAAACTTGTGTTTATTGAGTTTGGGGAGGCAAATGAATAAGACATAGCCACTGCCCTGTCTGCTGAAGAGACTGGCAGGTAAGCAGATAATTACAATATAATAGGACAATGGTTACAATTAAAGTATAAACAGAGAGCTCTGGACACAAAGAGAAGCCAGCCACCAACGCTGCTAGGGGACATGAGGTAAGCCCTTCAGAGAAAGTAACAGTTCACAGTTTCGGTCATCTGAGAAGATGGAGTGATATGTGCAGGGAACAGAGAGAGCAAAGAATGGGGGAGAGTGATGATATCTATAGGCCTGCGGATATCTACAGATTCCTTCAGTTAAAAAAAAAAATTCAAATTTCATGTATATCAAGCAGAACTTATAAAAATTGAGGCTACTTTAAATTAGGTTAAGTATATTTTTTACAGAAACTTAATTTTAGTAACTTGCATTTGTATCAATAAATAGTAGATAAGGAAAGACCAGAGGTTAAAAAAAGCTGAATTTAAAAATAAAAAAAAAACCTGAAAGAAAACTCTCCTTTACTTTAATAAACATGGAACTTTAAATTTAAAAAAATTAGTTGAATTCAGGTTAAAATATCAATTTTTATAGACCTTAGTAATATACATGCTAGAAAAGTTAAAAATTTGAATACCTCCAGACAAGCCTAGAATGAATATAGATACATCAAATAGGATTAAACTATGATATTGTTCGCTTAAAAAATCTGGGAAATGTTAGGATAAGACTGACAGAAGGTACAATGACTTGAAAAAGAGTACAACATTAAATAATTGATAGAAAAATTTATAGAAACAAGAGCTAGAGGAATAAGGAATAAAATTATCATACATAATGATACCACCGTAAAAATAACAGCATTTACTGAACTTTCGTCTGGGTACATGTAATGCTATGGAAAGTGCTTGCATTTTGTTCAACGCTTGAAATGTTGGCCATCTGGCTTAAAACCATCATACTTAGCAGAGAGCCTGCTCCCCACTTACTCTGGCCAAAAACTTTGTTCAAAGAAAAAGGATGTTCCCCATAGCAGTTTTACTAGCTAGGATGTGGGCTAAGTATCCATTTCTGTGAAAGATTTTTCTGGTCCCAATTCAGTCAGACACATTATCCATTTACCCCTCAATATCTATACACATGCCCCCATCTTACTACCTTGGATAATTAACTCATTCAATGTAGTGGATTCATGCATGGATGTATGTTGTTCTGTTCGTCTTTATCTCTTATATGTGTTATAAATATTATTTGGTACCTCTTCACAATCTTAAACAAAAACAACATATTTAAGTAAGTCTGCAGGAAGATAAGGAAGCAGAGTACCATTCTTACAGAACTTACAGCACACCTCACAAGAAAGAAAAAAATAATTCAAGGAAACACAAGAGATGTAAAAAAATTTAAATAAAGGCAACGTAAGCTGAGTTATGTACACAATAATACAGAGTTGCCTACATATTATAACTTTTTTTATAGGTAGTGCATGTCAATTCACTAGGTGCAATCATAGAGATAGAGAGTAAATATATACAACCTTAGGATTTGGCAAAGTCCTGGGCACCTGATGTTTTCTGATAATAATTCTGGTAGACAATAAAAAGTATCAAATACGTCAAAGGGTGGAACTTGAATACAGCAGAGAAGCTGATGATTCAGAGCAACCAGGCAGGTTTTAGTCATTTGATGAGAGATATGTAAATCAGATTGCCAAAGAGAGCATCATTTTAGAAGGAAAACAAACCTCAGTCAAATGTCCTAAGATGTGTTAATATTGAAAGACAAAGATTTG
This sequence comes from Camelus ferus, assembly GCF_009834535.1. Lineage (NCBI taxonomy): Eukaryota > Metazoa > Chordata > Mammalia > Artiodactyla > Camelidae > Camelus > Camelus ferus. The sequence goes on along the minus strand of NC_045710.1, from coordinate 31,643,523 downwards.
CTACTTTTAGAAGCAACAAATTCCTACAGAAGGCTAAATCTATTGCTGAGCCATCTGCTATTTGCAACACGCATAATAAATTCAACAGACGGGTGCACCCCCTGTGTTTCCTATAAACAGATGGTTTTTTAAGTCTAAAATATCCTATCAATGGGGACCACAACCAACACCAAAAACAAACAAAAAATCCCTCACAACCACACAGCCCACGGTTGAATACTTGGTTTCTTTTCATTCAGCATACACATAATAAAGATGGCACTGCAAACCCTAGACTGCCATCCTTCTGTTACCATGAGAGCAACATCTTTTCTTTGTGAAACACATGTGGAGACAAAGGAAGACTATTCAGTTGAACTGGTTAAGCATCTTTTGTACCTGGAATGTTGATAATACATCTAGTTGGCAGGCAGAAGCAGTACGGCCAATAAATAGCTCACCTACTTCCTTTATTTACAAAACACGCACACGCACAGCACACAGACGCCACCACACAAATGAGTGCGTTCAGTATGTAAAAGGACACGGCAGCAACCTATTATAGCAAGATATCTGATACTAAGATACTTCCCTTAAATTTATGAGAACACAATACTTTTGAATGAAATATTGATATCCCAAATTTTTTTTAAATCTCCTCAAAAGCACTTACTTAAGTAACTACATTCAAGCATGTTCTTGAAAGTTAAATATTAGCATTTATGTCATAATCAAGTCATTCATTCACATGACATTCAAACACACAGTAGTTATTTTTTGGTGAACAGTTTGTGGGCCAGCAAAAAGAAAATATTTTATAGGGAACAAAGGCAAAATTGAACCTTAAGACAATTTTTTTTAAGCTAGGCTAAATATAAAGTGCTGTGAATTCTCAGAATATCACATATTTCCATTCTTCTCATACGAAACATGAAATATCTTTTAGTACACAAGCTTATGAAAGTCTACAAAGATCACTAAACACTTCCTACATCACTGACAATTTTGATTTAAAAAAACACACAAAATTTATAAACAGTAAAATAATAAAAGCTCTACTATATTTATTACTTATTATTTTAATTAGTCTGTCTTAATTTCAATTATATCAGTCACAAATGCCCAGATCTTGGCCTATCTAAATCAATTATTTGCTCAAAATCAATTAATATAGACATTTATATGTAAGATATGCCCTGGAAAAGGATACATAAATATAAATACATTTCAAGTCCACAGTATTTAAATATTCCCCATTATTTTAAATTGAACTAAAATTAATAAAAAGATGTAAACCAATAAACAAACCAGCTCTAATGTAATATAACTACAGAAGAAAATGAACAGGGTGTCAGATTCTTCCCTCCGTGTAGACCACAACATTAGTGAGATAGCAGACAAGGAAATACCTTTTTGACGTTTAATGATTACTATGTCATGTTTCAATATAGCTGATGTTTACCATGTGCCAGGCATTAAGCAGTTTTCAAAATTTAACTCATTTAATTTTTTAGTAGCCCCAGAAATCAACAGTAACATCTCAGTAAGAGTAAAATACTACTTTGAAAGCACGATTTTGTTAAAAAGAAATCTGCATGAAAAAGGTAGCACAAATAATCTCTATTAGCCATCAAAAGACTAGTAGTTTAAGAAATCATCTTAGCCTATTATAAACGGAGAGTTAACTTAAAATTTAAGGCAAATTTGCAATACTATTCTAAATGAAGACTTAGTCTGACCTCTATCTAAAGTATCAAACAAAGTTTCAGAGAGCCATAAAATAATACACATCAATTAATCATCATCATCTGCTGAGTCAAACATTAGAAAATAATGTCAAGAAGTTACCCTGTAATTACTTTGTGGCTCCTTGAAAACCCATTTGACATAATCACTCTCTGACAGCTGCAAGGGGGAAAATGTTCTATTTCTTCTCCCACCAGTACCCTCTTCTGAGAGCCAGGGGCATCGCTTCGCAGCACTTCCTGATCTGCCAAATGTTTACGAGGGAAGTGTGTGGGGTGCCTCTGTAATCAGTGCTCACGAGGCCAGTCAGGGGTTGAGAGTTTCCAATCAAAGCTGTGGATTCAGAAGAGTCGCAGTCAGGGGACAGGCAATGGGCTTATTATTACCAGTGCACAGGGAGGAAAATTACTCAAGTTCAAGAGAAGAGTATCTGGTTTTATCTAAAACACCACTGGAACATTTCCCTCCCTTCTGGCTATGATGTTACCTTTCCATTTACAAAAGAAACCTTCAGTATCCACTAGATTGTAATATGTAAAATGGGTTACTTGCCCATATGTGGGTTAAGAGTTACATTAAACTATTTTAAACTCTTTCATGTAAACTAGGTGAGAAGTTACATCATCCTGAACCCAGCTGACAAAGCCTGTACAGCCCAGCTGACAAAGCCTGTACTTTTCAGCTAAGGTTTTCGAACTTAGGACCACAATTGGGTTTTCTGCCTACCCTTGATCTGACAGAGCCTAACTAAAACTTGCTCTGAAAAAAAACACTGCTTCTTTGACAGCTCATGTCCAAGATGTGAATGCAGCACTCCATTTCTTCTCAGAACACTTACCTTTGAGCTGACATCTGAGGCTAGTTGTCTACCTCCCAAGGGGCGTGTCCTCTAGTTTTCTATTATAATTACCACTTGGTTTCCATCAGGTGCATCCACTGGAAGAAAGGCCTAATTTTCTAATAGCACAATGTGATAAGCTTAAGACCCCAGTTCTCCAGCAACAGAATATGACAGGAGCCTAGAAAAAAAATCCTGCAAAACAATCCGATTGTGAGAAATTGAAGATTTATATTGCACTGAGAATACCTGTATTCTTAGCATGGATTTTTCATTTTTTCCATCAGAAGAGATGAGCTAGGCTGGTGACACAGCAAGATTTAGAAAGCCTATTGCATTAATGAAAATGGCATTGGTGCAGTATCTTATACCTCTACAGTAAAAAAGGAAAAAAATAAAGACCAGGAAAAGAAGAAAGCAATAAAGGAACTAACGAGACAACACTATAATAAACACCAGTTACTGGCAGGCCATTTTATCCAACTGACAACGACAAAACAGGAAAAAATCGTTCAGTTTGGTACGTAAAATTGAATTGGGAAGTGCTTAATGATAGTATTCTCATTTTCCTAAGATTCTGAGCTCTTCTTCAGAAGTTAGCACAAAGATAATTTATCCCACTTTTCAAATTAAAATGAAAACTTGAAAGAGGAAAAACATCACTTTATCAAAAAAAAATTCTATTTACAGTATATTCAGGTTAAAAAAAACAAACTCATGCAGAATGGAAAAAAATCTTTCATTAAAAAGGAACAGGTTAATTGTGCTGGCCTAATTTAAGTCAATATCATTCTTGCTTTTGTCCCCAATAATGCCACTTGCATATTTATGAGTAAGAGAATTCTGCATGAATTGACTATTTCATAGCTGGCATTTTAAGATAACTTTTTAATAATAATGTGCTACAACAATGATAATCTTACTTATTAAAGCCTTATTTATTTAGTGTTGTTATCTCTTATTGGACTTCAGCAAATCTTTACTAATTTAACATTACAACTTCATATCTTTTCCTAATCTCATGTAATTTACCCTACTTAATTCCTTGCTTCTGGATATGCTACATTTGCCACCCAATGAGTTTATTTCACTGGTCATTTACTTTTAACAGTAAAGCCAAACTATTTGAAGGGAATAATCTCCCTTCAAATCCAACATAGTAAAAAAAGACTCTTATTTATCCAGCATTTTGTGCCATGAATTGAAGCTTTATTGCAAAGAGTAAGCAATAAACAAAAACACCTCAGGGGCCTGGGAGGAGCAATGTAACCAATTACATTTAATTAAATCAAAGGATGGGAGCCCCAGGGTTGAATGAGCTGAAGAACAAATTTGCATTAACACCTAGCAGCCAAACAAGTAGCTCTGGGTCTAGTCTGCAAGTACAATTGTTGCCATCTATTCTCTGCACTGAAGGGGGGCCATTAGCTAAATTCTTAGGCATTGTTTGTCCACTGATGAGAGGCTGCCTTCTCAACATTTCACTCCATCACACATGAAAATTGCCTACTAAAATAAACAGCTTCCTCTGAAAACTCAGAAACAAACATTATTACCTGACTCCAGTTTGCAATTTAGTGAAAACTCTTCAGGGCTGCTAAAGGAGAAAAAAAGAAAATGAAAGGTGTGATTCCAGGCCCTAACTTTACATTTGATGGAGATCATATGTTTGAGCAGATTCTTTTATACCATCAGAGACCACAAGGGAGGTTATTCCACATGCTCCACCAAGAGGACCTTTGTTTCAGATGGAACACGTTGACTTGATCCTACAACATGAGATTCTCAAACATACAGAGCTGAAAGCCCATTCTGCTATTCAAGTCACAATTCCCAAAACAATGCTCTCACTTTATAGAAAACTTCTCCCTTGGTGACTTACTATTTTTATTATTCAGGAAATTTTGTCTTAATATACTTTTACACACACACACACCCCCCATACATGATTATCTATCACAAACTCTATTTAACCCTATTTAATGAGAACCTACCTAATTATGGCAAGTTAACCTAACTCTGGTAGGTTCCGTTCTTTCGTCTTATACATTCCTCTTTTAGTCTCCTTAAAATATTACATTCTCAAACAAACAAACAAACCAAAAAACAAAACCCCCAAACCTTGGAAGGGTAACCTGGTAAGTCATTAGTAGTTCTGCTTTGGTAGATGGTGAGAAAGTGTGATAAAATAAAGATCAAGAAAGAGGCAAAGACACAGGTCTGGCTAAGGCTAATTCAGACTGAGCAACCAACCAAAACTATAGATGGAATATGACTTGTATCTAGAAATATTAGTTTGAATTAACAATATTGAAAAGTTTTTTTTGTTTGTTTTTAAATAAAACCACTTGAGTTACCAGACTAACAATTTCACATTGCTTCAAAGTCAGCTGCACAGCTTGTAGGATAGGGATGCCAACTCGAGTCTAAGTGGGATTCATACATTTCTGAGCTGATCAGGTGAACTCACCTGATAAGACCTGTTTTTGGTGGCAGGGTCCAAGGGCCTTACAAGAAGGACGAGGCTCCTTGACTTAAGTTCAAGATAGCTAGAATACTCTCACAACCTGTATTTCAAATCCCTTCTTTAGACTCAAAGTCTTAAAGCCCCCAGTGGATGAAGAAAAGACAGGAAAAGGCAAAATAACCTGCTCCAACAGTACCAGGTTCATACAGGCACTCTAGCAACCAGAGCACATCACACATATATTCATTATAATATTAATCTAGTATATTTTACAGTGGATATTTATCGGCATCTTGAGCTCCATGTTAATTTACATGTGAAGCCTGTTAATACTCTGTAGGCAACCATCTTATGCCAAAGTGTTATTCATTTGCTTCCTAGTTATATATGGCTGGAATACAGCCTCAAGCAAAACTTGCTAAGTATCTTATTTTGGTGTGATTGTTGGTAATCTGACTACCCTGAATCACAAGTACTCAAGTTTCAACAGACAACTGACCTTGGGGATGTATTTGATTATTATAATGTATACTAACAAATTCTTAGCATTTTTCTCCAAGTCAAATATTTTCCCAGATATTCTTAATCACTAGGTATTTAGATTTTCCTAATTGCTAAGAAATCATTCTCAATGGTAGAACCACAAATTTTTATTTGTGCTGAAATTCAAATAATTATCTTACTTACAGTCAAGTAACCCTTCCACTAAGTATATTTTTCCTTTACCAATTATGCTGACTTGCCTTTGCTTAATTCTGTTTTATACAAACACTAAAATTATTTTGAAAAAATTTAAGCTATACTTTAGAATTGGCAAAATTTCTAATTATTCTTCTAAAGCAAATTACTCGGCAAAATGACTCTCACTTTTTTTAAAGTCATGGACAAAGCCATTAAGTTTTTTGCTTAATGGATTCAATCCTAGATAGAACCAGAGAGAGAATCAAAATCAGTTTCCCTGAAATAGTCTCCATTTTATACATATGGTTTTTGATTTAACAGTTCTTTTGCCCTTGGAAAAATGTAACATCATTTATTCATTGCGTTACCAAAAAAAAAATGCATAAAGAGTCAATCTTATAAATCTGAAAATTTTCTAGTAGATATATGAATGTAAAAATGAGCCATAGCCCTTTCTGTAATCAAAACAGTTCATACCAAATGTCATTGCTTTGATTGCTCTATTAACTATCAAAGCGTCTATAATGACCTTATCTTTATATTCCTATGATAATTTGCAATCACTGTTGTCATCTTTTAGTCATGATATTCTTTTTCTCACAATGTAAGTAAATTTTCTCCATCAAAATGGGTTTTTTAACAATGGATAACAGACAGGTAGATTCATTAGTCTCTTCTCAGCTGGTTTTAAGATACTGTTGTCTTTGGTAAGATAAAGTTGTATTCATTTAAAAACTTGGCCATTATCTATAGTTAAATAGCTTTCTTTTATTTTTAATTATTATTCATTTTTATAACTAATGTAAATGAAGTCATTATAAAAATAAAAATATCATTTTCTTTATTAACTTTATGTTGAACTCCTTTTATGAGACCAGGTACATAGGCCTATATAATACTACAAGTATCTTTATCTTTATAACGCTGTATTATTTGGTTAGAAATATTCTTCAAAACTTCCCCTGAAACAGTGTGCTGAATTTTTCACATTAAATGCAATTAAACATTTCCTTCTTTAAGCAAAGAACTATAAGATTCAATGAAGCTTCAAATTCGCAATTCTCTAAGGATTAGGATGGAATGGTAGTAGGGAGCAGATTCTGAACCAAAGTCTCTCTAAAGGAGTCTGTGCAATTTGAAAACAAAGCAAGACTTTGTCCCTTAACTTTGAGTCACAGTATTGAATGTGTTCAAATTTTGAATACTATTAAAGGAGGGTGTGAGATTTTACTATTTACCAAAGGGAGTACTTTTTTAAAATTAAAGGATTTGTTTAATGTTCTGTATCATATATTTTAAAAACCAAAACCCTAAAGGTTTTGTTTTGCCCCTATTCTGCTCTCAGCTTTCTAAGTGGAGCTGGCTGAGTCACACAACAGGCTGCAAAGCTCACACATGCAGCAGCAGAATTCTACAGTCAACAGCAGAATTTGTAACACTGAAAGCATACATTTACCTCCTCTTCCTCTAGAGGTTCCACTAAAACGGCAATAAAGGAGTTAAAAACTACAAACCCACAATATCAAAAAGAAATTAGGAGGTAACATAATAGAGAAAAAGACTATCCCTCCCATGTCCCTATGGAAGATGGAAAGCAATGGAAGAGTGACAATTAGTGAAGCTATGCAGAGGAACCCAAAAATGGAGAAAGAAGACATTGTACCATCAGAATCCTAGAGACTTCGATGTACCAGATATAAGGGAAGAGGGGTAAGATCAGAGCTAAAACTGGAGGGACTAACTGAAAGTCTGTATATAGGGTAGTTGATCTCCTAGAGCCATGTATCTACCCAATAGAAAAAGAACCTGAAAAGCCCACAGAGGGAACACTCTGCCTTTCACACATGAGTTCTCCATCTGGTCATTCTAAAGCAGCTCCCTACCCATATATCCACGGAGCTCTCACTGGTTTCAGTGGTCTCATTCTTACATATGACTGGACAACTAAAGCTCAACAACAGTTGAGAAAAAGCTGAAACTAACAGAGAAAGACCAAGGCAAACAAAGAAACAGGAAAATGATCTGGGAGAAGTTAGAAATAATTTTGGAAATAGATGGAAAAGAAATTCTGAAAGTCTCAGAGAGATTCAAGAAGATACTGCAGATATAAAGTAAGAACTTAGTGCATTAAAAGGAAAAAAATTATAGAACAAGAAAGAACTGTTAGAAATTAATAATTTGCTACAAAGGGTAGATAATAAAAAGAAACTCTCAAAAATAGTGAGGGAAAAAAAAGGAAAAGAAAAAGAAATGCAGAGAAATGATTGCATTTGTGTATTAGGTAGAGCTACATAGTATCACCCTCAGACCCAAGAGTATTTAATGGCTTAAATATAATGGAAGTTCACTTCTATTCCCGGTCAATGGGCAGCTTTCTTTTAAGCAGTGATTTATTAACCCCGGATCCTTCTGTGTTATGGTTCTACCATCCCCTAGAGGCCACGTAATTTACTGCATCTTCCTGGTGAAAGAGGAAAAAGAGAAGACCCAGAAACTAGTAAAAGCTAAGGCATTCCAGAAATAGCACACTTCACTTCTGCTCACATCTGTTGGCTAGAACCTAGTCACATGGTTGCATCTAACTGCAAAGGAAGTTGGAAAATTATAGTTCAGCTGTGTTCCTAGGAAAAAGGAAACAAGTATTTTGGTGTACAATCTCTGCCACAATATGCATAAGCTACCTTTAGAAAGATTAGAGAAGGAAAAAAAAAAAAAAGAACTGCCATAGTGCTGTTCTCAGGGAACCAGGGTAAATGTGATCATGGTGAGAATTTATGTTTTACCATAAACCCATCTGTATTATTTTAATTTTTATAGTGATATATAGAAGACAGAGAGAAAAATAAGAAACAGGTTCAATCTACTTCATTCAATGTTGATTAATAGGAGTTCTAAAATGGAGAACAGAGAAAATGAATAGTCAAGGGATTAATACAAAAGAATTCAGACTGAAGGATATTGGATTTGAGATTAAAGAGGCCTATCTATGCACAGAAAGAGTCAATTTTTTTTAATTGAACTTTAGTCAATTTACAATGTTGTGTCAGTTTCTGGTGTACAGCATGATGCTTCAGCCATACATATACATACATATATTTATTTTCGTATTCTTTCACAAGATAATGAATTATATAGGTTACTACAAGATATTGAATATAGTTAGTTCCCTGTTCCCTGTGCTATACAAAAGCGTGTTGTTTATATATTTTATATACAGTAGTTAGTATCTGCAAATTTCAAATTCTCAATTTATCCCTTCCTACCCGTTTTCCCCCTGGTAACCATAAATTTGCTTTCTATCTCTGTGAGTCTGTTTCTGTTTTGTAAATAAGTTCATTTGTGTCTTTTTTTTTTAAGATTACACATATGAGTTATGTCATGTGGTATTTTTCTCTCTTTCTGGCTTACTTCACTTAGAATGACAATCTCCAGGTCCATCCATGTTGCTGCAAATGGTATTATTTTATTCTTTTTTGTGGCTGCGTAGTATTCCATTGTGTAAATATACCACAGCTTCCTTATCCAGTCATCTGACAATGGACATTTAGGTTGCTTCCATGTCTTGGCTACCATAAGTAGTGCTGTTGTGAACATTGGGGTGCATGTAGCTTTCTGAATTGGAGTTCCCTCCAGATATATGACCAGGAGTGGGATTGCTGGATCATGTGGTAAGTCTATTTTTAGTTTTTTGAGGAATCTTCACTTTTTTCCGTAATGGCTAAACCAAACTACATTCGCACCAGCAGTGTAGGAGTGTTCCCTTTTCTCCACACCCTCTCTAGCATTTATCATTCATAGACATTTTAATGATGGCCATTCTGACTGGTGTGAGGTGATACCTCATTGTAGTATTGATTTGCATTTCCAGAAGAGTCAATTTTTCATATCTAGGTTTTTCACTGAAAAATTTCAAAGAAAGGACAAAAAGAAACCCTAAAAGCTTCTTAAAAAACAAATTACAGACTTTCCATTTGCCACACTGGATGCTAGAAGGAAACACACAGGGCTTTCAAGTTCTAAAAGGCAATTATTTTCTAAGTAGAATTTATACCCAATCTAATAAACAATAAAGTATGAAGGTAGAATACTTCTCCAGATACACAAGGACTCAGAAAATTTCCTTCTTTCTTTGGAAGTTACCTGAAGATGTGTTTCCATAAAACAAGAAAGTACACCAAGAAGGAAGGCACAAATCCAAAAAAACCCAAGAGATTCAGCCCATGAGAATAGGACCCCCTGTCCTGCTTCCACTAAAACTAAGATACCTCTTCTTGAGGAATCCATTAAAAAATCATTTATGATACTTTCATTATTTCTGCAGGTTGAGGATACAGAGGAAAGATGAGAAGGAAAGAAAAGCTGATACAAGGTGTGATGGGCATTTGGTATATCACAGCACACTGATTCTGAAAAAGGATCTCACTTTACATTGAAAATGTAAAGCTGTAAGCTGATAAGCCAGGAAATTCACTGTATCTATGTATACCTTCATGAAAAAGAAGCTCACCTTCTAAAAAAGGTGGAGACTGATCCGACAGATTGATCTCCAGAGGTTCCTGGGTCCAGCCTGCCTTGTTTCCTGTCCCAAGCCTCATTTTTCAAACTTCCCCACAGATTCTGGGAACTGCCCAACATCCAATAAATTTTATTTATATTCAAGTTAGTCAGCGTCAGTTTCTGTTATTTTGCAACCAAAAACTAGGCACAGAATGTAAATGATGAAAAGTCAGAGAGATGAATGGATTCTTAAGTCTTTAAAACATTCTTACCTATTGTTGTTCTAAAAATTATAACTGAGTCATGTGCTTTAAGTTTTCTCTGTTTTGATTTAGGAAGAAAAAGAGAATGCTTTAGAAACAAAGACAATAGTATTTCACCTGAGTAATTAAGATGTCTATATGCCTGTTCATAAATACTAAGCCTGCAAACTTGAATTATAAGAAGCAAGATAATTTTTCATTCATCTCTAACATCCTGAATCTATGTTGCAATTGTTTTCACTTTGTATTGTTATTGTGAGTAGTAATATCATCTTTTAATTTTTTTTAGTGACACATTACTGAGTAAATTTGAAGATATACTTATTTATTAAAGGATAATTACATTTATACATTTGTAGAAAGATATTCTTAGCTGAGAGAGCATTTTCATTTTATAACTTCAATTTTTACAGTTTTTTTAATCTTTGAAAGAAATGTCCATGGATGTTTTTATCAAACATATAAATATATTCACATGCAAAAGAGTAAAACTAGACCCCTATCCTACACAAGAATTACTCAAAGTGGATTAAAGATTTAAACGTAAGACCTGAAACCATACGACTCCTAAAAGAAAACACAGGGAAATAATTTCCTGACATGAGTCTTGGCAATGATTTTTTTGGATATAATATCTAAAGCACAAGCAACAAAATAAAAAACAAATGGGACTACATCAAACTAAAAAGTTTCTACGCAGCAGAAGAAATGATCAACAAAATAAAAAGACAACCTATAGAGTAGGAGAAAATCTGCAAACAACACATCTGATAAAGGATTAATAGTCAAATAAGGAGCTCATACAACTCAATAGCAAAAATATAAATAATCCAATTTAAAATGGGCAAAAGACCTAAATAGACATTTTTCCAAAGGAGATATTCAAATGGACAACAGGTAAATAAAAAGGTGCTCTACATCACTTATCATTAGGGAAATGCAAATCAAAACCAAATATCACCTCACATCTGTTAGGATGAGTGTCATCAAAAAGATAAGAGATAACAACAACAACAAAAGATAAGAAATAACAAGTGTAGGTAGGAATGTGGAGAAAGGGGAACCCTGGGTGCACTGTTGATGGGAATGTAAACTGGTACAGCTATGGAAAACAGTATGGAGGCTCTTCAAAAAATTAAAAATAGAACTACAATATGATCCAGCATTTTACTTCTGGGACTATATCTGAAGGAAAAGAAATCACCATCCTGAAGTGGTATCTGTACAACCATGTTCACTGCAGCATTATTTACAATATCCAAGATGTGGAAACAATCTAAGTGTCCACTGATGGAGAAATGGATAAAGAAAATGTGGTTTATAAATACAATGGAAAACTATTCAGCCATACAAAATAAGGAAATACTGCCCTTTGCAGGAACATGGACAGACCTTGAAGGTATTATGCTAAGTGAAATAAGTTAAGAAAGACAAGTATTGGATGATTTCACTTATATGTGAAATCTAAAAAAAACAAAAAACAAACAAACTCAGAAACAGACATCAGATTTGTGGCTGCCAGAGGTAGGGGTTAAGAGATGGAGAAATGGGTAAAGGTGGCCAAAAGGCACTAACTTCTAGTTATAAGTTCTGGAGATGTAATGTACATAATGACTATAGCTAACAATACTGTTTTGTGTATTAGAAAGTTGCTAAGAGAGTAAATCTTAAAAGTTTTCATCACAATGTAAAAAAAACTTTTAACCATGTTAGGTGGTGCATGTTAACTAAACATACTGTGGTAATCATTTCACAATATATATATATATATCAAATTATTATAAACTCATACAATGTTAAATGTCAATTATATATCAATAATACTGGAAAAGAACACATGAAGTAAAGAAGTTGATTAAGAATAAAAAAACAGTAAAATTTCTTACATTACTAAATTTTTTTTTAATTTTTAAAAAAGGAAAAAGTCTTTTCTTACTTCAAAACTTTCAAGAAAACTGTTAAAAAGAACTACATGAATAGGAGAATAATGTAAGTGGTTCCAAGGAAACAGCTGTATATCTTAATGGTTTTTGTTCTACTTTATGATTTATTTGATATTCAATATTGTTCTGATATCAAATCTTATCCCACCAACACAATACTAAGAATCACTTTCAGGAATTTAATTTAATTTAACCATTACTACCCAACAAATGTTCAAAGGAAATACATATGCAGATATAGGCAGCAGCCAATAATAAAGTCTCCTTGTGAATAAAGATTTAGTACTTTCTTTGTGGTCCTCTTGACCACTGTGATGGATAATAATAAAAAATTCTAGACGTGATCAACAAAGATGAAGTAACAGTTAATCCCTTAGACAAATTAAAAAAAAAAAAAAACTCTACCTAAGGGGAAAAAACAGGTAAGCTTCTCCAGCAGAATGCAGGCAAATAAATAGATGATACTCTGTCTTGAATAACAGGCCAGCACACTCCATCAAATTAATATTTTTAAAAATGTAATTAAATGCTTTTAGCCCCATATTCACCATACTACTTTCAAGGGCCTAATAATGCTTTTAGCCCCATATTCTCCATATTACTTTCAATAATAACAATCCAAGTAATATCTCAGATGCACCTCAGCGTACCTAGGTTTTGTATATTCTTTCTCTTTACATATGTATTCCTTCTCTCACAAATGGGGAAAAAGCACTGTTTGGGTCCTTAATAACCATTGTTGCTTTCATAAAACAGACAAGAAAAGAAAAACTCATGAAAGAAACAACAAAGATGAATTCTAAATAGTCTGAGACTTGACTGTGTAACTTATACAGAAATATGCAAATTATACACAGATGACTACATCACCTTTTTATTTCATACACCTGCATGTGATCCTTGGAAATTTTTAAAAGCCAGAGATTTAAGCTATATCCTATCATTACTAAACTCTTGTTAGATTTTTATAATTAATAAATCTTCATATATAGCTACTTAAAATAAATGTATAATTTTCTCTCCTGAGTATTCATCTAAGCTTGGATGATCAGTGATGTTGTATGAGTATTTCTCAGATAGCATAAAAGCTCTAAATACTAAAAAGAAGGAATGATGGCACTACATCATCTATTGTGTCTGGTAACTATGATACTCTTTGCACTTTAAAAAGTGATTACTACCAACCATGGAAGAAAAAACACTCTTAGGCTCATTTCCTGAACCTCATAAAATGTATACAACCGCTTATAGATTTATAAGAAAACGAAAATAGAAACGGAAACTGGTAAACCTCTTTATTCACAAAAGTACTGGGACTTTTCAGCATTAGGTAAAACACAGAAAAATAAATTCTGATTAAATTGTCACAGACTAACAAGGCTGATCAAAGGAATGATTTGTTAATTTTGAATAGATCCTTGCTAAAAAAGATTCCACAGTAGACAAAGGGGTTTTTTAATCACTTGCTACCTGTTTTGAAATACCTACGTTGGCTTGGTTTGATTTTGTGATACAGATTATTTTATATATCTACACATTCTTTCTTTTATGGCACCTTATATGTAAATTTCGCAGTTCTCATAAAACAGTTATATCTTCCAAGCCATAAGAAAAGCAACTAGCTGTGTGTTCCCTTTATTATACTGTACACATACAGATATCTAACAGCCTGACTCTTGTCTCCTCCTCTCCCCTTAAGGATCCCATCACTTATTACCACTATTGTACAACACTGTCTTGCTGGGGGAGGCCACCAATATAACCCTTTGGTCCAAGTTTGGACAATGAATTCCAAACAGAGCATTAAGGTTGTTTGATGCTTTAGGCACTAGAGACACACTGCTCAGGGCCTATGTGCTTTCCAAAGACTTATGAAAATATTTGAAATCTAAAAACAATATTGTGCCAACATACAAAACAGAAACTATAGGATCAAAATTAACAAAGTTCAAATAAATGTCTACACAATATAAGTAGTAAACTTCAATTTAGCCCATGTGATTATACTTAAGTTGTATTAATATGTGCACATTAATGAGTTTGACATAGAGTTTGCCTCCGAATTCCTAAAGCCTACAAATGTCCTAAAACAGTCCCACAATACACAGCTGAGACAAGCTAGACTGTTTAAATGAGATCTACAAAAAGCTAGGAGTTGACACAGAGGAATTTAGATATGACACAACAGAGCTTATTTGTCCTCAACTTACTGCTCTCCATAGTGGACATCTTCACGTCTTTGGATACTCTCTGTACCTTCTAAACATCCTTTTAATGTCTGGAAATTTTTCCACATTGTGAATGCCTCCTTTCTAGAGTAAAAGCCAGAACTCACTTTCCCATCTTACCCTGCTAATAGCAGAGCAGGCTCAGCCAATCACACACCCCTGCACATGACTTCAGTTTACTAGTGAGCAAAGACGCAGTGTCCCATGGGATTCAACACAGTCTATGGATGCCAAGTGGTGGCATCAATGCTGCCTTCACTGAAGCAGTTTCCTAATGTGATCTGGGCATTATATGTGATATATTGCCCTTCTGCCTCTCCTAAGATTCCATAAGTTACCTTGATACTTTAATAAATTCCTTTTTAGTTAAACCAAGTAGCATGGGCTCTGCTGTTTGCAACTAAGAACCTGATTCAGATAGAAGGACTCATTTTCCTAACTCCTGGTCAGCCTCGATGCAGCAAACACACATTAGCATCAATCTTTCAGTACATGGCTAGGTATCTGTGCAAGATATGGTGAAACAGAAACACTCAGCATACATTCCAAATTCCTCTAGACTGACTTTTTGTATTATAGAAGCAGGAAAACTACTTTCCCAGATTCCACTATAGCTAAGTTTCTGGATGGACAACAGGTTGCATTACTTAGATTTACTTACATGAGATTTGAAATGTGGACATAAGATAATGCTTTGGCCAGCTGTTGCAAGTGGAAAGCACAGTGACGGATATGTTGAGTTCTTTTGCAAAAACACTCGTGTCCAGCCATGAACTTTATGGATGAAAGAGGAAGGTACATAGGCAGCTTACTGATCTCTAAATCTCAGGTATACATTCTTGAACTCAACAGTTCCAGTGGCAATTTCCTGATTCCCCATCTTGAAGACGGAGGAAGAGGGCTATGAGCCAAGGAATGAGGAAAGACTCTAGAAGCTGATAATGGCAAGGAAATGTATTTGCCTCTAAGCCTCCAGAAAGGAGGCATAATCTTGAATTTAGCCCAGTGTGATTTGTATCAGACTTCTGACCTATAGATAATAGTAAAATAATAATAAACTTATGTTGTTTTAAGATACCAAGTTTGTGATAATTTGTTAGAATAGCAATAAAATAAGTGTATCCCTTGAAGTACTGTTTACAATAGAAAGTCAAGGAAAATCTGTCTGTCAATAGGGAGTCTAATAAACTAAGGAACAGTTTACAGTGCAAACTCTGCAGCCATTAAAAAGATAAGCTAGAAGTTTGCTGGCTTAATACGGTGAGATGTTTAATATTTACCGCTAAGTTAGAAAAAGAGTACAGAATAATACATACACAGCATGGTTCAACATATGTTTTTAAAATTATGTTTATATATGCATTAAAAAGTCTAGAAGGAAATCCACTAAACATAAACAAATGCTATCTCTACGGGATAGAATTTCAAGAGGACTTTCACATTTTTACACTGTTGGGTTTTTTTTCAGTGAGAATGTATTATATGGAGAAGCAATAAATATATTTCCATTTTTAAACAGGTAACTAAATACAATCAATTTTATCTATGTATTAATATTTCTAAAATCTTCATGGAATTGAAATATAAATCACTGAATATACTACTTCAAAATCTTACCCTGATGTGGTAATATCTCCACTCTGATAGAAATGATTCAATATTCTCTGAATACATTGTGCCATTCAAACTATGTTACTTAAATGCAGTTTTTGTTCAGATGATTTCTTACTAAAGGGAAAAAAATGCAGTACTAACATACTCATAGTAAGTTGATAGAGAGCTAAAGTAATAAATTAGTTAAAACTAAATTTAAATAGTTTAAAATTAAGTTAAATAGTCAGTCAGTTAAAATTTAATCAGTTAAAATTGAACATCTGTAAACAGTTGTTTCACATTTAGGATTACATGCTAAATTCAAAATGGGTCCAGACGATGTTATACTTGGTCAGATGCTTTAGCCAATGGGCTCCTAAGGCCAGTTCTACAACGTGAAAGTTTAAATACCGAAGGGGCAATCCTCAAATCTTTATGTTCACTTATATTTTAGAAATAGATCTCAAAGGTAATTTGCAATGAGTCTAAAGTACTTAAAGCAGTTACGTGAAACCATGCTCCTATTTATATTGACATATTCACCTAAGTGTAAAGATCAGTTAAACTTGACTATTTTAGGGTTAAAAATGAATGATGAGGGAAAGGAAGGAGGAGCTAACAGTTAAGATTATCGGACACTATACTAAAAATTTTCAGAAATTATCTATTTTTGTCATTTTACTTTGATATATAATCATTGGATTTTTCATTAACATTACATTCAAATATGTCCCCACGGTTTACTAATATTGAAGATAGTATGTTCATGGAACTAACTTGTTAGGCCTTACATCATGTTATTTTATAATTATTTTATATATTTATAACTTAAATTACTTTCATTTTTTTGAGGGGGGATCCAGCCAACATTTTATATAGTAATATCGTAGAAAAGAAGACATACTATCAAGAACTTTTATTACATAAGCTAAAAGCAGTAATTTACCTAAATGTAATAATTCTAGCTGCCGTCTCAGGTTTAACAATTACAAAAGCCCCAAAAGTAACCAATAGCCTCATTTTAAATGTTACCTGGTATTACATTGAACATACACAAATTTAAAAAACACTGTATCTATTGAAAAGCATAGATCATAAAACAGTAGTAAATTTACCCTTTTAAAAATTATCCACATCTTTCAAGATTACTACAGAACAAAAATTGGCAAAATTTGCTTGATTTGGCCAAGTTATTTGGATCTCAAATGTAGAGAACTTTTTAAAATAATTTACCTCACTTGTATTTAAAATATATTTCCTGACTACAATAAGCCAATTTCTAACAACAAGCATCTGGAAATCAAAATGTAAAAAAAAGATTTAAAATACAATTTTGAAAAATGCAATATTTAGGAATACATTAAACAAAGTATGTGCAAAGTCTTCAAAATTAAACTACAACTTTGCTGAGAGAAATTAAGGAATACTTACATAAAGAGAAAGCCACATCATATTCATGGATTGCATGACTTAATATTGTCAAGATTTCAACTCTCCCCAAATTCATCTACAGAGTCAGTGCTATCTCAATCAAAATTCCAGTAGACTTAATCGAAATTGATAAGTTAGTTTTAACAGTTATATGGAAATGCAAGAACCCAGAAGAGCCAAAACAATTTTGAAAAACAAAAACAAAGTTGGAAGACTAACCCCATTTCCCTTTTACACCATGAAGCCACAACAATCACAACAATGTGATACTGGTATAAAAGACAGATCAATGAAACAGAATAGGAAGTCTAGAAATAGCTCTATACATATATAGTCAATTGAAATTGATTTTCAAAAACAATGCAACAGTAAATTAATGGAAAACGATAGTCTTTTCAGTAAATGGTGCTGGAACACTGAATATCCATGTGCAACAACAACAACAAAAAGGAACTTTGACCTCTACTTCATGTCATATTTAATTAATTCAAAATGGACCATAAACCAAGCTATAAAAGCCAAAACTATAAAACTTCTAGAAGAAAATACAGGAGAAATTTTTCATGACCTTCGTACAGGCAAAGATTTCTTAGGACACAAAAATTAGGAACCAGAGAAAATAAGTTAATAAACTGGATTTTATCAAAGTTAAAAACTTTTGCTCTTTGAAAAACACCATTAAGAAAATGCAAAGGCTAACCATCAAGTACCCGACAGTGAACCTGTATTCTGAATATATAATGAACTCCTACAACTCATTAAGAAGACCGACAAACCGATTTTAAAATGGGCAAAAGATTTGACATACACTTCACAAAAGAAAATATACAAATGGTCAATAAGCATATGAAAAGATGCTCAACATCATAGTCATCAGGTACATGCATAAAATCACAATGAGATAACACTACATACCCAGTAGAATGACTCAAAAGATTGATGATACTAAGTGCTGGCAAGGATATGAAGCAACTGGAATTCTCATACATTGCTGGAGGCAGTGTAAACGTATAAGTACTACTGTGGAAAATAGTTTAGTAACATCTTCCAAAGTTAAACATCCTCTTATATAACTCAGCAGTTCCAATCCTAGGTATCCCAGAGAGATTTTCATATGCCCACACACACACACACACACACACACACACACACAATCTATACATGAATGTTCACAGCAGTGTTATTCAAAATAGCCAAAAAAAAAAAAAGGAAACAATGCAAATATCCATCAACAGATGAATGGATAAACAAATTGTGGGTATATTCATACAATACTACACAGCAATAAAAAAGAAATAACAGATATACACAGAAACATGGATGTATCTCAAAAACATGCTAAGTGGAAGAAGCTAGAGGAAAAAAGTAGAGTACATATAAGATGCATTTATATGAAACACCAAAAGAGTCTAATCTGATCTATAGTGACAGAAAATAGATAAACAGCTTCCCAGAAGGAGAACTGGGGATTGACTAGAAAAAGGCACAAGGAAACTTTCTGGGCTGATGGAAATATTCTCTATCTGGATTGTGATAGTAGTTACATGAGCATATAAAATTTTCAAAACATCAAAATGGGTACATTTTATTTGCATAAATTATATCTCAATTAAGTTGCTCTTTAAAAAAATTAAATGACAAAAGAGGAAACTAAGTCATATATTACTTCAAAATTTTTCAATGATCTACCATTTAATTGTTCTGTTAAGATACTAAATTGCCTCTTTCTCTAAACACTGGGCTACTAAAAAGATATCCATTAACATTTAATTGTATAGGCATGCACCTATTACTTTTTTCTTTAAATAATAAATGCTCTAAATTCAACTACAATTCATAAATTGATATTATTTGGTAAAGCATTCAGTTAACTGAAACAATTATTCAATATCTTACAAGGATTTTGAATAACATTAGTTCACATTTAGATTTGACATGAGAAGAATCAAACCTACAACCATTTACTAAACTATTATGTGCAGCTTAGCCAACATTAGTAGCAATTTCCCTTTAAAAACAATATTTGAATTTAAAACATAACACAGTATTATGAAATCACAGCATGATTCAGTGTGTAGAGGTTAGAAATGAAGTACTGAATATACGTATAAGGGGATGCAAAATACTTTGAAAAGGAATACTATGATTTCTAGCACACTTCCCACCCAGGGATTTTAATTTCCATTCTATGGCAGCCACTTGAAGAAATGTGGAATCATTGTTTTCACAAAATTGAAGACTTTAAACGTATAATTCCTTCTCTAAACTGTGATTTCATTATAGATTTCACACACATGCACACACGCACACACAATTTGCTCTCTCTGTTTACATTAGAAATTCACACAATTTCACACAAGTAATGCCAAATAACCAATTAAAAATCTGAAGAAAAAGGCTCAAAGAAAGTATAACCGTTAACTTATCCAAGTGATTCTTTAATTTGTATCACCATCACCATAGTCTGGAGACAATGGAAATAACTAATTAATACAGGATTGCCAAGACTGACTCATAACTATACAATGCTATAAAAAAATTCATGTCTACACTGGCTAAATCACAATGGTGGCTACACGGATGGTTCTCATACTTTCTTTACTTTTGTGTATTCCTGAAATAGTTCATAACTTATAAATGTTGAAATTAGAAGTAAACAAAGAATAACAAACACAGCTAAATTCACATAAAAGAAGCTTAAAATGGAGAATATTACAGAATGGAAAAGAAAAAACAGCAGCAGTTTTTTGTATATAAATTCCCTCTTCTTCAGCATCTCCATACTTCTATTCATATAGAATTTAATTTAAATATTCTGATAGTCCCAAAACAATTTGTGGAAAAGTTATGCTCTCCATTATTTTGATTATTCATTCATTCACCAAATATTTGCTCCTCCACTGTATGTATAAACTATACAGTAGGTTCTGCAGGGGATATGGAGTAAATAGACAGACTCTTTGTGGGTTATCTCTAGCTGTTTCATTCAATTGGTTGGAACATAATGCTCATGACAATCAGTTCCATCTCCTTGTGGTTACTTTTACATGCTGTCTTTTCTCAACCACATGCCTTTACTCCCAGAATCCTGGTAGATTTGTGGAGAATTCAGTACAACTCTATACTATTTGCTGAAGAAAACAATTTTAAAAGAATGTTCATGTACAGTCTCGAACAACTCAAAATCTGTGGTACCCTGAAGACAACAATAGCAACTATAAAACGTAAACCCAGCTCATTTATTGACCAGATTGACTGAACACGCTCCCCGCCCCACCCCCACCCCCAATGACCGAACAGAAGAGGAGGCATGTCCACTTCTGGGCATGAATAATATTACCTCCAGTTCCTGCTGTCCTTTCACAATGTTTGGTATTCAATTATAAAGTACAATAGATACAAATATTAAGGAACAATAAAACATTATCAAGAGACAAAATAATCAAGATAATAAACACATGGGGAATGTCAGCAGCAAGAAGAAAACTTTTTTAAAAAGAGTCAAATGGAAATGCTAGACATGAAAACCATGATATTAGAGATCTAAGAAAAAAAAAAAAACCTTCAATGAGTTTATCAACAAACTAGACAGCAAGAGGAAAGGACAATGAACTTGATTATAGATAGGTAAATAGAGGTTACCCAAACTGAAACACAAAGAAAAAAAAATGAGACAAACAGAATAGAGCATTCAAGAGCTATGGTATAATATCAGGGTTAACACATGTGTAGTTGGAATCAATGAAGAGAGGAGAGGGAAAGAAGCAAAAAATACATGTTAAGAGATAATGGCCAAGAAGTTTCCAAAGTGAATGAGACAAAAATCAACAGAATCCAAGATATAGAACCTCTAGCAGAATAAATATAAAGAAAACACATTTAGGCACATCATAATCAAATGCCGAAAACCAAAGATGAAAAGAAAATCTTGAAAGCAGCTGGGGTAGGGGAAGGGAGTATTATATACAGAAGAAGAAAGATAAACATTACAGAAGGCTTTTCATCAAAACCATGCAAGCTGGAAAATAATGCAGCAGTGCCTTTAAAGTACTGAAAGAAAAAAAATGCATCCTAGAATTCTATACTTAGTGAAATGTCTTTTAAAAAGAAGGCAAGAGATTTCTGCTTCTGGCTGAGATAGAATTATGGCAATTGAATTTACACTCCCTCTTTAAACTACTAAGAAACCAGATAAAATATGAGGCAATGGTTTTCAGGCATTAGACAACAGGCAGCACAGAAGTGTGATCCCTCAGAGAAAAGAAACAAACTAAGCAATCCTTACAGTTGCACCAACCTACTACCCAAAGAAGTTTCTAGGCCATAGCGCTGGGGAAGGGGGATCCAAACAGAGTCCAACAATCTTTCTGAGTTAAAGAAACAGAGATTTGATTTTCAGGAGGGCAAAGCAGCTAGCATTTGTGGAACAAAAGTAGCAGAGAGAAGGGAGCTGCACAGAAAAAGCTCTAGAAATCTGCAAAGAGGTCTCACGTTGTTCTTTCTTCAGCTGAGAAGTGATCTGTGTATGCATGAGAGGAAAGTACCCAAAGGAGAAAAAACACTAGAAAACTGTCTGTAGAAGAACTACCAAAGCTTACACAGGGCTAGAAATAGTTAATCTTCCCACAAACCAGAGAGATCAGACTTCGTACTACATAAGACACTGACTAGAATCATCAGAAGGGTATCACCTTAGAAATAGGATTAAATTAGCCCTCGAATGAAAGTCTCCTCTGGATCTCACTTTAACAGAGCACAAAGCAAGTCTCAAGAGGATTCAACTGATTCTAATTAACTATATGCTAGAACAAAGTCCAACACAATTTAAGGAAATATAACAAAATCTGGCAAACATAAAACTCACAGTATATGACATCTCATTTTAAAAAATCATCAAGCATGCAAAAAAGCAGAAAAATATGACCCATTACCAGGAGGAAAAAAATCAATCAACAGAAGTTGAACCAGAAATGACAGAGATGACAGAACAAACTATCAAGCAAGGAAGTTAAAACAGTTGATGTAAATAACCTCCGTATGCTCAAGAAGATAGAGGAAGACATGAGCACGATGAGAAGGAAGCTAGAAGACATAGGAGGTTCCCAAATAGAACATCCAGAAATGAAAAATATGGTATCTGAAATGAAAAATGAGCTGAATGGGACTAACTATAGATTAGAAACTACAGAATATCAGTGACTGTGGAAGCCCGGCAACAGAATATCCAGAATGAAGCACGTACAGAAATGCACAAGGTCATGGGTTCAATCCCCAGAACCTCCATGAAAACAAACAAATTAATACATTTAAAAATAACTATTGAAAAAAAAAACTGAAAAAAAAGGACATCAGTGACAATATCAAGCATTCTGACACACATATAATTAGAGTCCTAAGGAAGGAAGAAGAAAAATATTTGAAGAAATAATGGCAGAAAATTTTCAAATTAGGTGAAAACTATAAACCTACAGATGTAAGAAGCTCAACAAATCCAAGTACAATAAACCTACAGGAAACCACACTAAAGAAAACAATATTCAAACTGCTGAAAAAGAGTGATAAAGAGAAAAATCTTCAAAGCAGTTAGGAGAAAAAAATTACAATAGTGGCTATGCTAACATCAGACAAAACAGACTTAAGAACATGGAATTTGGAGTTATAAGCACTCCCACAAAGAAAACTCCAGGCCTAGATGACTTCAGTGGTAAATTCCACCAAATTTTTAAGGACAAAATAGTACTAATTCAACACAAACAATTTCCAACTAGGAAACAATTTCCAACTCATGAGACCAGCATACCTAATGCTAAAAATCAAGTGAAAAAAAAATACTACACAGAAAGAAAACCACAGGCTAATATCCCTCATGAACATCAATGTAAAACACCTTAACGACATATTAACAAGTCAAATCCAGAAATACATACAAAGTTAATCAAGATAATCAAGTGAGATTTATTCCAGAAATGCACGTGATGTGGCCAAGACTTCTCCACTAAGAAGTGGCAGAACATGGCCTATAGTCAGATGTTTTAGCTTCAAACCTGCGGTTTTGCCCGCCTCTTTCTGTTGTTTCCAGTGTACCATTCTCTGTCCTAGGTACTTTACCCTTAAAGTTAATATCACACAATATTGCATTTAAATTTAAATAATAGTGTCATGTCCGTCATCTTATATTATTTCAAGTGCCCTTGAAGATTATTCAGTACATCATTCTCACAAGTCTTTGCTGAATCCACCTCCCACTTCCAAAAGGTATCCTCCTCCTCCTAGGCTTTGATAACATTCAATGTGTATCTCTTATCTAATTCATTACAATGCACTGTGATCTTGTCCATACTCCTTTTAGAACATAGAGTCCCTTAAGGTCAAGATATTGCCTTTATCCATCCTTGTATTCACCACACTGCTGCATATCATAAACGCTATTGTATAAACAATGTACTAATTATACACTTTCAGAGCAGAGTATGTCTTAAATTATTTTTTTTTCCTGTATAATAAACAGTCAGGCACTCATTCATTAAGAAAGGATTTATTACACATCTACTATATCCTTAGTAGTGAATTGCTAGAAAAGGAGATAGTAGCTAAAGCAGAAAATGTAATGGGACAGTTAAGGAAAGTGACCTCTAACTCAATTAGTTGCTTCAAAAGGAATTCATCAAAAACCACTGAAAATTCAATTTCTCTATCCTTATCTTCCTAAAACAATGTTCTTATATGGGCATCACATTCCATGCTGTTCCTCTCATTTGAATATCTGAAATCTCTTTTACCGGGCAACCTCACAAGTCCTAAACATAGATATAACTAATGGCTCAGAAGAAGGTATACTAAAATGTTAATAAGATGAAAAAGTATATTTTTCAACTGACCAAGTTTTTGAGGTTTTACATTTTTAATTGTAATAGATAGTATTTCCTTGACCTTCCTTATATAGCTCGATCTAAAAGATGCAACATACCTATATAAAAGGCAACAAAACTACGTGTTCTTGGTCAGTTAATATCATAATAATTTTGCAGCTTCTCTGACATTTTTTTTGTCTCAATGGTCTGAGGTTGCTACAATGTCAAAAATAATTTAGGATGATTATTTAAGAGTTGATTCACAGGAAAAAGAGGAAGGGAGAAATGGGAAGGAAGAAAGACTATTTGGAAAGTCTGGCCCTGAACTTGCCACTGACACCTCTACTCCTACTGCCAGTTGAAAGCTTGGCCCCAAAGGAGAGAAAGGCTCAAAATGAATTAATTTTATTATAAGTATAATATACTCTATATAAGTGCAGTATTACCTATATGTGGTACACAGGGAAAAATTTTATGCTTCTCTAAATGAAAAACACTAAGCTGGCCTTTAATTTTTAACATAAATAATTTACACATGTACATGTAACTTATATATAACATATAATTATTATAATTTATAATAAAACTTGTGTTAAGGCCCTTAGAAGAGTGTGTTGTTAGACATGGACAATTAACTTGAAAAATATAGTCAAAATTAGCATGCTGTTTCTAAAGGGTGAGAAATTTCTGGAAGAATTTATTCCGTAGATTTTTTTTAAGTCATAATGCAAAATCAGTGTGTTTCAGTTAAGTAGATAAAAATTAGAAAGAATAGCATAGCTATAAATTTATAATTTAACATGAAAAAGCATTTAAAATGAATCTCTCTGGAAATTCTACCAGTAAAACAAGAAACAAAAACCAAACAGCTATGCTACACCCAAACACACCCACCTACACACATACACACACACACACACACACACACACACAAAGACACTGATGCAATATTAAAGAAGACTCAGTGCTGACCAATCTAAAATAATATATGTAGGTTAAGGCTATCCATAATTACCTGAACGTTATACCTCTTACAATAAATGAAACTATAATTCCAAACTCATCATTTACTAGAGTACAATTTAAAGAATAGACGCTACATAAGTTTCCCTTTAAAAAAAATTCTTTTAAATTCAATCCTTAAAAGGCCAGATACAAAATACGCTTGTCTAGGAATGTTCAGTGCAATGCTGTAATTAAAAGTGGGAAATATACTGCATATTAAGACAAAGCAAATCGCCAATTCAGGTGAAACTTAAATTCTATTACCTGCTTGGTATCCTTCCAATACATTTCTTTTTGCCTAAGTTAGCCAGAGTCGGTTTCTGTTGCTTGCAATCAAAGAACTCAATGTACCCTAGTTCTAAGTTAAACTAGCCACTTGAAAATGGGACATCTTTATTTATGAAATAGATTCGTTCAATCACTATAACACAAAAAGCTAGAATTTAAGGGACAAATTTTTAGGGACTACTGAATAAATGTAGAGCTGGCCAAATGTTCTAATTGTCACCAGACAACTTCTGTTGGAAGATTGGGTCAGAGTTCAACATCAATTCATTCCATAGACATGAGTATCAGCAATTCATTTTTTTTCTTTCTGAAAGAAAACTATGATCTAATTCATCACTGGTTTCCTATGTGTATCACTTTCCACTTCTCTTTAAAACTTAAAGTGAGTTTTTATTATCATGAATGAACTGACACTCATTTTGAAAATATTCTACTTTTACATTTATCTTAAAAATATTTACCTTTCCCCCTTCAAAGTAATATATACCTGAAGCAAATTAAAGATATATAATATAACAATATAAAGATAATAGAGAAAAAGTTAATTTTTTCTCCATTCCATCCTCTCAGGTCCCACTTTCCAGAAATAATACTGATAATTTTGTATATATGTTTTCTCAGTTTTTGACATATTCACACAGTTTCTTTTTATAAAAATAAAATCACACTACACACATTACTCAACTTACTTAACAAATACGTCTTGGCTATCCCTCCAGAATGTAGCATATAACTCAATTCATTCTTTTTAACTGCTGCATAAAAATCCATTTTACAGATAAACCATAATTCATCCAACAATTCCACTAGATACGAGTAGAGTCATCAGACTGTTTCCAGGTTATTTTCCTTTCCAACCCAAATAATACTGTAATTAACATCCCTGTACATGTGTCCTTAGGTACTGGAGGACAGATATCAAGAAGTGGGATTGCTGGATCAAAAGGAATGAAAAGTGACACTTGAAATTTCTTTAAGCCTTGTATGGGAAAGTTTAATATACACAAAAATAAAGTGAATAGAAAATAATGAACTCCCATTTATTCATCATTCAACTTTAACAACTGCCAGGTTTTAATGTTTCCTTTTTCCTCTTATCTATAAAATTTAAACAAATCCGACTTTAATAGATCTCCATAAATGACTCTACAAGTTTATCAAAATCTTTTTTGAAACACTAGTTAGATAGTAACCACCAACATTTGTATTCTTTTTAATATTGTACATAATAACTTTTTAAAAAAGTCACCCATAATATTCACTTCCTCCCTGCACTAAGGTCTTTGCAATGAAGAAAGAGCAGAATCAAAGCACCTAAGACAGTAGAAAAAAAGACTAAGAAAGATCATCCTAAAAGCATAAAAAGACCTTGAAAAGGAACAATATCAGGCAGGCATAGAGGTAGATTAAGTGACAGAAGCAACAAAGAGAAAGAAAGGAATAACATTAAGTAGATTTTTAAAAGCTAGCATTAGCTGGTAGGAGAAGTACTTAAGGGATTGCTGGTGGTCCGAGTGGGGAAATTTAAGCAAAGAAATAGCAATTCATGAGGAATAGGACATGCTATTTGAATGTATTTTGGAACTAGCTGCTTAAAATACATTGCACTGATCGGAAAGCTAGGTAAGTAGCCACTTAGTGCTCTCCCAGCAAAAGATATTTAGAGGGAAAAACATCACCAATGTCTAACAAAATAACATTTATTTCTTTTTAAATATAAGTAACATTCCTACTAAAGAAGAATATAGAATGCCTGTATATGTACATAGCTATGCAAAAGACACAAATGTGTTCCTCAAAAAAAGCATATAATGAAATTTTAAGTGCACTGTAGATATGGGCTATTTAAAGGAATCCTAAAGTAAATTATTTTTCACAGTGAACATTTTATAAAATAATCAT